>NW_022900939.1:27833209-27889197 GCF_012274545.1 Fukomys damarensis
ACCAAAAAAAAAAAAAAAAAAAATTGAACAGGAATGGCTTTCTTAGATTCATTGTTTCCAACTGTACTAGTGTAACCATATCTCCAATCCTTCTTACTACCTGATCTGATCAGGGTTGTTTTCCAGTTAGGATATATAATGACCAACAATGGAACAAAGGCTTAGACCAGTAGCCAGGACCCTCTTGTCACCAAGGTGCCCTGGTCTAATGTTTCTATTCATAGACTCTGTGCATTTAAGAATTTTACCTACAGAGAAAATTGCTTTCTTAAGAAAAAAAAACAGATTCTTCCATTTTATCCATATCTGAGTATACAAAAATCAGTAGCAACAAAAATAACTCACAGCCATAAAACGAGATAAAAATAGTACTAAACTGGCTAAATTCCAGGCTCAGAAGAAAAAATAGACCATTCTTGTTCACCTTATAGCCTTATTATTTATAAATGTTTCATGTCTATTAAGCTTCAAGAAGTATTGAAAATAACTCACAGATTGCTAAGATTACTATTGTTGCGTGAGAAAGGAAAAAAGACTGCATAATAAGAAGCTTGCAGTATAATTCTTATAATAAACTAGGTAAGATGACCACAAAGTGGAGGATAAGTTTCTCCAGAGGATTGCCTCCTGACTGAGCAAAATGTGGTGGATGCTTGGGCTTCTATAGTTGACAGGAAGGGATTCCCTCAGGTGAACCAAGAAAACAACTTAGAGTCAAAGACGAAGGCAGCATCTGTGTCTCCTAGATCTCAAGATCACAAGTCATTCCTTAGTTGCCTGTTCTTCAGTTTTTGAACATCTTTGAAACTGTTGGCCCCTGACTTCTGCAGTGCCAAACTGGCTTCACAGCTTAGAATGAAGAATTTTGCTACTGATTACTAATCATTTCTCAAGCAAGCCACAAATGAGGGTAAGTTTTTCTGTAGGAGATTTGCAGATATTTAAATTTGTAATAAGGAAGAGTTTTAGAAACAAATCTTTATCTCTTCCTCTTCTTAAGTTTACTAAATTTAAGTTTACTTCTTAAGTTTTACTGTCTTTAAATGATGTAACCTACCTGGTTACTTACTGGAAGAATTAGCTGCCTTGTTTATAAGAAAAAATTTAAATATGGGAAATACATGTTTATATTAACATTGAGAAGCTGTGGATTTGAAGTCAAACCACAGCTTCCACAGTGATGGTGACCTTATCATGAACAGTGTGTCAAGAAGCAGGGACTCAATAGACAGATATTGCAGAAAAGGCAATGTCTGAAGTCTAACTTTAGAAAAGGATTATTTTTTACAGACCTTTTTTTTTTTGTACCAGGGACCAAACTCAGAACAGACACGTTCTTGAATGTACCTCTTTCAGTGATCACAGAAAGCTGTGGCATCCCAATACTGAGCACTATTTTGGTGGATGGAATGTGCACTGAGTGTAGAATCCATGGCAAAACCTGTCAAGAGCCCTGAAGCTGACCAACTAAAGTGGCAAATATTTGTTTGCTTGCTTTCTACCATCTGTCCAGCCCTTCCTCCCTTCTTACTGAACCTCAGCTTGATGTTCTGGTAGCAAAGTCTGCAGGAGTGCGTGAAGAGGCCCAGTGTGATCAGGTGAAAAGACAAACTCTGCTGGTACAACAACATGCTAATAGATTCTACCTCTGAAGGATCATTGGTGAGGCTGCCTGAAGGGTATGTAAACTCAATTTTCTCTTTGTCTTTTGAGCTCTGAAATAGTGAATTTTATGTGTCTACTTGAATATGCTACAGGTGCCCAAATTGTTTCTGGGAGGGTATTTCCAGATGAGGTTAGCTTTAGAATCAGTGGAGGCACTGAGGTAGATGGCCCTCCCCTATGTACACTGTCCGATCCATTGGGGACACAAATAGAGCAACAGGTGGAAGAAAGAAGAATTTATCCATGTTTTCCTGCCTTCCTGATTGACTTGAGATATCACATTTCATCTTCCTTAAGCCACAACAGGCTGTACTAATTGTCAGGTGTTCATTCTCAGCTTCAATTATACCACTACTTTCCTGGCTCTCCATCTTATAAATAGCAGATGGTGAGACCTCTTCAGCCTCCATAATCATCTGAACCACATATATGTGTGTGTGTGTCTGTACATATATATGTATATATATATGTATATATATGTATATATATAGTATGTCTATGTATATATATAGATATAGATATACTATATATATGTATGTATTTGATTCATCTACATCTATGTCCACCCTACAGGTTCTGGTTCTCTGGAAACTAATCAGCCCCCTTTTGATAAATTTGTTCATCTTGGAGCTTGACGTGGTTACTTACACTTACCCTTTGCCACAGCTTAGTCAGCATTAAAGTTACTTGCCCTTACCACATGTAGAGAATTTCTATTCCAGACATAGATATGAGTGAATGAAGATGTCTAATCCCATGGCTGAGAATAACCTTTTCTGCTCAGGCTCTTCAAGTCAGACAACTTCTAAATGAGAAGAGTCAGGTTGGTGGGGTGATGGTGGTAGGGTGGGAGAGAAATCCCATTGTCCTCACTGGTTGGAGACTTAGGGCTGCAGTTATCATATTTTTGACTTTCCAGAGAGAACTCAGCATTCTCTCTTGGTGATCTTTCCAGTGAGCATTTTTCAACTTTACTGTGTACAGAAATTGTCCACGGATCTTGTTCAAAGACAGATTCTAGCTTAGTGGATCTAGGGTGGGACCCGAGACTCTGCACTTCTAACAGGCTACCACTGGTCTGCAGTCAAATCTGAGAGGCAAGGGTGATGCAAAGTGCATGCAGCTCCAACCAGCCCCAGATTCCTGAAATTTTGAGGCATCTGAGGGGAGGCAGTAATAAGCCTCCCCTCATGAAACATGAACACTGGGGAAACATGAACATTGATGGCTTTGAGTCTTAAATAGATCCCCCCCAAAAAGAATTATCAAAGGTGTCTGAGGAATACCCTATTCATTTCTCCTGTATTCCCCTTTTTAAATATGTATAAAACCAACATGTTTAACTATAAAAGAGCTTTATCAATGAGTGTGGAATAGCTATAATCATTGTTCTCTCAATGAGAAATCACTATATCAGGGTTGATATTACTTTCTTTTTTCTTAGTGCCCTGCAAAATAATATGTGTTGAATAGTCAATAGCTTGTTAGGTTCAAGAAAACATGATGCAAATGTCAGGTCAACTTTAGAGGTAATGTCGATCAAACCTTCTTTCCCTCTCTAGATTTTAGATTTTTTGGGGGGGGCAGTTATTATTCTGTTAATTAAAGAGAGGTACATATTAAAATTCCTACTGTGGTAGCTGATTTTTGTATCTCTATTCATGTTTTTGCTTTACATAGTTTGCGGGTAGGTGTCCAGGTGAATTTAATATTTTATCATTACATAGTGACTCCTGTTTTCTCAAATAGTGTTGCTGTCTCCAAGTAAATTTTCCTCATGTTGGAATAGCTATCCACATTTCACTTAGTTTAGTGCCAGGTGGATTCCCTTCACAACCTTTCTCCCTGCCCTTCTGTGTTCACATGTGTGTAATGTGTCTCTATTTTATGTTTTCAATTCTTCCTTATCTTATTTACATAGATCAAGAATCTTTTTATTCCATTTTCCCTTCCACATTCTTTTAGAGTTGTGCACACTTTTCTTCTTTTTGTATGAAGATTTTAGAAATGACAAATTGCATTCTTAACTTACTCAGGTCTAATATCAATTGTTCCTTGCTGTCTTCTCTCAGCCAATGCAAGAACCTTAGATCATTCACTCTGCTCACCACCCCTCCACTTTTACATGCTAGTTTTTTTTTTGTATCCTTGAATTTCTCATCATACAAGACATCAGGGGATTCATGTCTTAGGAAGTCAGCGACATTTTAGATTTAGCCACATATTTGCCATTTTTTGTTGCTGTTCACTCTCCTGCATGTTTCATTTTCTATTTGGCATTGTTTTCCTTCACCTAAAAACTATGTCAAGTCCTTTAGTGCATAGTCTTGTCAGCTTGCTTTTATGTTTTTATTTTTATTTTATGCTTTTGTCTGAAAATACCTTTATTCACCTTTTTGTTGAAAGATATCTTCAGTGGACACACCTATCATTAATTATGGCCCTCATCCCATTAAGACCATCATGTTAGTCTCCATTGTTTCTGTTAAAACGTCAGCTGCAGCTCCCTGTGGCTAGGAGGCGGTAAGAAGTCTCTCTGGGTCCTGCCTGGGCTGAAAACATGACCTGGCCCAGAGTCAGGCTTCCTTCAAGGGCAAGCCACCTTCCTGGGCTGAACAATGGAAGAATAAAGACTTGGGTTCTTGACTACAGCTCAGGACAATCCAGAAGTCCATCCCTGCACCAGAGATTTCTGTAGAATCAGCTAATGCCTTCTTTGAAATCGCTTCACAGTTTGGGTTCTCACTGTGCCCAGCCCTGCTTCTATAGCATATTCTGCAGGAGTTGATCTTATCCACATTCTCTAATAAACTTCTGACGTGCCAATCTCCATCTCAGCATCTTCTTATCAGACATCCCAACCTATGAGAATTGGTAGCAGACAGTCCAAAAAAGGAGGCACAATAGAATTCTCCATTTGATTAGCTGTTGATTACCTAGCAATAAGGTGCTATCCATGTTGTAGCACAGACTTTTTAGCACAGGAATCAGTGCAGCTGTTAGAGTGTCCACTGACAGCTGAAAGGAGGTCCTAGAGGAAGAGTACATGTCAATTAATCCAGTGTATCAGGGGTTTGAGAAATGTGGGTAATCGCCATTAGGAAAATAGAATTCCATGGTTACTGCTAACCTTTACCAACCTTTGGGAATGATAATGAAAAGCTGAGATAAATCAGTCAGTGGCTAAAAGCTAAGCCTGAATGCACAAGGCATCTTTGCTTGTGAATAAGGAGTTTCTCATCTCCGGCAGTACAAACAGAGAGCTGAGAATCAGGGCCAGGTTTTCCTTTTATGAATGCCAAATCTCCAATTAAGGGTCACCTCCCAATAAGGCAGAACTGTTATGCCA
Source organism: Fukomys damarensis (assembly GCF_012274545.1). Taxonomy (NCBI): domain Eukaryota; kingdom Metazoa; phylum Chordata; class Mammalia; order Rodentia; family Bathyergidae; genus Fukomys; species Fukomys damarensis. The sequence continues at coordinate 27,838,224 of NW_022900939.1, forward strand.
TGATTAGGCTGTGGCTGGAAAAGAATAGGATCCTAGCATAAGAGGATGCTTGTCTCTGGGTTAATGATTCCCGAATTATTATGCATCCAGGTTTCCCAGAACCTCAGAGCTCAAACAGTGGCTTGCTCCTGTCTATGAGTACTTCCATTTGCCCCTTGATGAAGATGATTCAGGGTCTTCTCCTTGGTTCTGCCTCCCACTCCCTTCCTGGCTTCAGATCAATAACTCTGGCATGGAGTAAACCAGCCAGAATGACTGGGCATGAAGAAGGTCCCAGAAGGCAAAAGAAAATGCAGATCATAGCCAGAAGTAGCTGGCAGAAGTTACAGGCGCTTACCTGGGTTTAGAGTGATCCAGGGAGGATAAATTTGAATAAAAAGATTTATTTACAATACTTAATTTCTCTTGATAAGCCTTTCATATTTAATCTTTGCTTGGAAGCTGCTCCTTGGAGGACCCAAATGACACAGAACTGCATCACAAGGCAACTTATTCCTTAGCCATCTTTTCCTTCCACGCACATAGATCCCAAGACCACTCTCTTCATACTAATCTCTGTTGCAGGGCTACATTCTGGCAGCCAGCCTGTCATGGAGCCCTGCAAAGACTTTCATTTCTATACTGCCTTATTGTCTCAACCCTCCTTTCTTATTTTCCCCTAAGCTTTTCCAGCTAACTTTTCATTATCTTCTACTGTATTATTGTCTCTTCTTTGATGTCTTATGTCTTCTTTCAGTTCTTATTTCAATGTAATTATGTTTTCTTTTGTTTCCTCCAGCCCACAGACAAATATTCACTCACATTTTCTGTTATTTCTAATGCATATTCCTCACCCGCCTTTATGGGTTGTGACTGTTTTCTATTTAGAGGAATATTATTCATGCTAATGAGGACAGTTCTGTCTGGGTTAGCTATTTAGTAAACTGTGTGAGTAAAGGACAAATTGAGGAAAGCTGTGGCTATGGCTCAGGAATGTTTTCTGGAAGGATTTTCTCACCAACTTGGGATCCTTAGAGCAGGGATGTGTGTCTGTTCACCAAGCCCAGTGGACCATCCCATGGTGAACAAGCCCAGCCCTGATGTCTGGAGACAGTGGGAATATCCAATGCCAATCTGTCTCAAGAATCCCTTCTCTGAGCCTTTGTCTTGAAGAAAAACAAGTTATTCTGATGATTTCCTCCTAGCCTGGTCCACCTACAGCGCCAAAGCTTTGATTAGACCTTCTGAGGTTTTGTCACCATTTTATGGAAGACTGTAGGCTGGAAAAGACCTATACAGGTTGCATATGCTTGGTGGTGACATGTCTCAATTTAATTTTTAATTTATTTTATTTTACAGCTATTTTCCTTAGATTATGAATTTTGAATATATTTTCAATGCAAATAGCTTTTCTTTTCTATTGCTTATTCTTTATGTCATTTTAAGCTAGCCACTGGAGTGAGAAGTGCATTTAGACTAGGATTCTGAATTAAACTTTTACAAAATATTTACAACTTTTTTCTTTTAAAAGCCCCCAAGTTTAGTTTAATATTTTAACACATTGTTATACATTTGCAGTATTTTCATTGGTAAGAAATTAGCAACCTAAATGAGCAGAGACACAAAATAAAGGAAAAGTTACTTAAAGCACAGAGAAGATGTTTAATATACGTAAATGTAAACATCATTCTTTCAATTCTGAAGCCTAAATCTAGCTGTGGAAAAGATAAAATCAATTTGGAATGGCCTTGGAGAAACAAAGCCGGTTGCAAACACCGAGGCACGGTAATGTTCCCAGCCATCCACGCGTCTCATAAAAACTGGGGGAAAACAATGCAGTGAAGAGCAACTCCTCACGCATTAAGTAATTTGCATGACGTGGCAGGAGAGGAGTCAGCACAGCCTCTGCCACCTCAACTCGGCGCCCTCCACTGCAGAGCCCCGGCAAAAGCATTCCTTCTTGTTCTCTGACCCTTGCTCTCTTTGTTACATGAAGGTTGGCTCACAAGATGCGAACGTCTCTGAAGTAATTGCGTAGAGGGCACTTAAAGCAATTTCTTCCCAAGCCGTGTAATGCAATTCTTTGTCTTTATCTCAAATGCGCTGTTAATCCAACATGATTCATTGAGGATGGCGGGGGAGGAGGAGCAGGCGGGAAAGCAATCAAGCCTCCCATTTACAGCCTTCGCCCTTCAATCTTGTCAAGCATCTAAATGCCAGCTCGGGATCAGCCCACAGCCAGTAGCTTTCTGGGGACTTTCACTATCAGAATGACCACTTAGAAAAAAAAATGATGGTGACTCAAACTGGACCCAGCACCTGGCTTACAAATTAAGAAGCAGTTATTTTGGCCAAGAAGAGAGAAACAGTAAATCTCTCTCTCTTTTTTTGGAAATGCAAATTGAAAATATAACTACAATTCATTTTATGGAAATATAGTTAATTTGACTATGTCTTTCAAACCTATTAGAAAAAAATTTGTTTAAAAATTGAAGTTAAAGTAGCGCAAATCTTACCCATTGAGGCAAACACAGATTAACACAATGCACATTAAAGAAAAAATTGATATTTTGAATTCTTTCTAAGGAATTGGAAAATCTTTTTGTTGAGCTGCAGTGAAAGCACGTTCTAATGGTGAACCTCATAGCTTTGTAGATGACAGTCTTTCCCTGATTTAGTCCCTGAATTGGCCTTGTGGAGTAGGTAGAATGATGGCCACAGAAACCAGGTCCCGATCCCTGGTACCTTTACCTCCTACCTAGTGAAAAAAAAGGGTCTTTGGAAAATGGATACATATTGAAGATATACTTCTAAGTGAAATAAATAAGGCACACCTGTGTAAATACCGAATAGTTTCTCTGGTGTGAATAATCTGCAACAATACAGAAGGTCCTAATAAGATTACTGACATTAAGAAATGGGAAGAAAGGAGCTAAAGGTGTAGGGAAGGTGGGACGGGTAGGGGAAGGGTAAAAAGGGAAAAGAAAAACATGTGAGATAATGAAAAGATGGAAATAAAGTGTTTGTAGATGGGGAGGGGAGAAGGGGGTGAAGGGAGGGCAGGGACAAGGGGAAAAAATGAGAACCAAGACCTGTCATGTAGAGGTACAAGACCCAACAATGAATGTAACTGTACTGTATCCCTAAAATGTACCAATAAACTCAAAGCTGAAAAAAAAAAGAAAATAAAAAAGGTCTTTGTGACTGTGATTAAGGAGCTCAACATGAGACAATTGTCCTGGAATATCTGTAGGGCCCTAAATGCCATCCAAGTGTGCTAACAAGGGAGAGAAAGATGAATAAACACAGAATAAAGGTAGATGTGGGTGGAGGCAGGGATTGAGGCTGGCAATACACAGTTTATCCTAGTATCACTGGAGGGAGTGTGGCCCTCCTCACCCTTTGTTTTTGGTCCGTTAACCCTGATGTGTAATTTCTGGCTTCTAGAGCCCTAGGAGAAGAAATTTCTGTTGTTTTAAACTACCAAGTTGGTGGTAATATACCATTGTAGCAACATGGTAGGGAATAATATACATTATTTTTATATACATATGGTATGGTTTTATTTCATCTTCTGTCATTATTAATTAAAATAGACATCACACACAAAAACTAAAGCATAAAACCTAAAGCAAAAATTTTCTAGAATTTGACTGTTTTCATGGAAAACTTTTAGATAAGTAAAAGCTATCCTGTGCTTATATAGTGCCAATATTGATTTTCTAGTTTGATAAAATACTCACTATATAAGTTGTTACCATTGGGAAGCTGGACTTTTCTATACTGTGTTTGCAACTTCTATACTGCAAAATAGGAAGTTGGGAAGAACCAGCCTTTTCTTAGTTTTCTCTTTTGTTCCTTCTCCCTAAATACTAGTCACCTATTTGTTGTTGGTTTTTTTCAGAGATGAGCAAATGAAAAAGTAAATGGTCTGCTTTCTTTTCAAGGAAAAAAGATAGGTCTTATGAAATGATAAAAGCAATAGCAGAAAGTAGACAGAAAAGAGGCTTTGCTGAGTGACCATGTGCCATTCATGGAGGCACAATACAGCCACTCTGCTTTTTATCAGCTCCAAAATCACAGTGGTTAATAATGGCATGATTTTCGCATGCTAGAAAGAGCAGATCCTGCTCCACCATGCCCTGGATTGTCCATCAAGAAAGAGTTTCTTTTCTGGAAGTGACAGTAGAAAAGGCCAAAGGAGAGGATCCCTTAGAACTTTCAGGGCAAGACGTGCTTCCTTCCTATAACTGGATGCTAGCTAAATAACAACAGGTAGAACTGGTATTTCCAGTCCCCAATACATCCAATACAATGAGATTCCTGAGCGTGACGGGGATAAGTTATACCTGAAAATAATTTGTTGTTCCTTCTCTACCTGATGCCCAGTTTGTCCAAATTTCAGCTAAAAAGCCAAATGAGTGTGTGCTTTCCTAGAATTCTGACAAAATAATATGCAACACTTGGAGAAATACCTGAACCTTAGGCTCTGTTTATAATGTTTAGTGTTTCTTCTCATGCTCCATTTTTAGTTACTATACTTATTCACTCAATATGTATTTACTGTATTACAGTTAGGGTTTAAGGTACCCAGGACACATCTGTGAACACCACTAAGATTCACATGCCTTTTGAAGTATATATTCAAATAGGAAGACAAAACAAAAATAATAAACATAAGCAACAGAGATTACACTTTTATATAGGTAATAAGGAAAAGGCACACAGGAAAGATGAGATTCGAAGAGACTTCAGGGGGATGAAGAGGTGAATCACGAATCTCTAGAAAGACTTGTCAACAATGAGGGCCTGTGGGTGGACCCTTGGCTGGAACACACTCAGGGAAATACAGAGAGACTCTTGTTCTGGGGCATGTGTGTGAGGGGGTCTTTTCTACAAATGGAAAAATTTAGCCTATTTAAGATCCATAGGTAGCAGTGAGACAGAAAAAAGCATGGAGACATCCTAGACTTAGGCTTTCAACAGATACAATGCCTTCTGGGTTTTGGAGACCACAAAAGCATCCTACCCGAATGTACTTCTTTAACATCCTGATATGAGCCTAAAAATATGCTCTTACCTTTATTATACTTTCTCGACCTCTGACATTAGCCCAAGGACCATGCTTTTGAGCAACTTTAGAGAAACCAGGGGTAACCCCTGGTCATTATAAAAGCATTAGCATTGCAACTTTGGTGATCATACTGGTTACATCCAGATCCGAATAAAGTAAAGAAACTGCCCCCACACCCCAACATGAGTGTAGGAACTCTCTATTAATTGCAGAATATTTCATGAGTTACCACCCCTCCCACTTGCCAAATTCTAGGGCAACAAAAGAAAAGCAAACAGTGACACTGCAGTTGCCATCTCTGACTCCGCCTGGCCTCTATTTTAGAGAGTACTTTCATGAGCAATAGTTGCTACCTCTGAGCTCTTCCTGTTTGGAACTTTCCCAAGTAACTCGTCCAACCTAAAAAAGGGCCTCTCTGAGTCAACCTGGATCTGGAGTTTTTCCATTGGCCAGCTTCCACTCTGTGGAATGTGCTTTCCTTTACTAAAACCTCTACCTTGCTCACTACTTTTGGGTGTCCCAATCAATTCTTTGTAATAAACAGAGCCTGGATATCAGGTGAAGCTGACTCCAACTGTCAGTAACAGGCTCAAGATAAGTTCACCTCAGCAGCAGGTCTCAAACCTTACTCATGACAGCTTATTAAAATGCATACTGCTGAGGACAGGGCTTCTACAGTGGTGGAGAAAGAAGCTCATCAAATTAATTTCTTCAAAAAGGAACAGTGCAATTAGAAACATAACTATGCAAAAATCACCATTTTGAAACACTAGAAATAAACCAAAAATATATTGAGAAGAGTTAACTCAGTTTTGTAGGAGAGATCCAAAGTATAAATAAGGAGCAAAATGGAGGATAGGTATTGGGAAGTAGGAAGAACTTATTCAAATGGTAAGAGGAACAAGAGATGGGAGGATGGGTAAAGGAAGAAAGGTAACAGGGATATTTTTTAAAAAAGAGAATTGAAAAAAATGGAAACAGAGGTTTTGTAAATAGAGAGAGAAAGAAGAGTTGCAGGGAGTGGAGGGGAATGGGAAAAAATAATTAAGATATGTTATGTACAAGTAAAAAGATCCCATGATGAATGTGATCATTATATGTGGCAAACATATGCTAATAAAAAATAAATTAAGTAAAAGAAAAAGAATAGTTGAAGTTTGTGGTACTTATTCCTGGATCTGGTCCCATCTGTCCATCCCAGATCTGTCAAGGTGTTTGTTTGTATTAGGGCAGGAAAACCGTAATCTTGGCTGCCAGAGAATTACAACATCATCTGGAGTGGAGAGCAGAAATAACTCCAGGTCCCTGGACATTCTTGGGAACAACAGTAATCCCAGTGGCAAAAGAATGAGGAAGAACAGGTCTTTAGTTAGCCTGAGCTCTGGTTCTGGTTGGAACAAGCTGGTGGCTCATTAGCCAAGAATATAGCTGGAAAATCAAGGTAACCATAGTGGACCTTGATAAATTTCCACATATTTTTGGCAACTTGATGATGTGCATATGTATAAGTCTATGTGCACATTTAGAAGAGATCAGACAAGACCCTGGTATTCCATACCTCTCTGTCTGAGTGTAAAGCCTTACACACGAGACAGCTAAGGAAAAAGTGGGATTCAGGACAAATATGCAAATTACCTGAACCTTGAATGAGTTTCTCAGCCACAGACAGATCTATTAGCAAAAAACAGATACATTCTTTATTTAAGCTGTTAGAAAATAGCCCCTGACCATCACTGGCTGACCATTAAGGTGGTGTTACAGGGTAACACATAGAAAGCCAGGCATATAAATGAAAATAGGAGTAAATATGAAAGGTTGAAAAGGGAAGAAAGAACGGAGGGAGGGAAAGAAAGAAAAAAAGAGGAAAAGAAAGGAAAGAAGGGAGCAAGGGACGGAAGGGGTAAATATATGTACAGAGAATGATCATGAAATAACCAAATTATCAAAACAAACTAATAACAACAAAAGAATAATATCATCAACCCATGGGGTGGGCAAGAGGAGAATTATATTGCTGCAATATATTATCTAAGGTATTCAATTTTCAACAAAATAAAATGAGACATGATGAGAAATAGGAAAGTCTGACTTACAGGAAAACAAGCAATTGATAGAAACTGTCTCTGAATAGTCCCAGATGTTGTAGCAGATAAAGATATGGAAGCAGCTACACCAAGTATGTTCAAAGAATGAATGAAGAAAGAGGAGAGAGAGAGAGAACTGTACAAAGAAGTAATCAGATCTTCCAAATTCCTTGAGGCATCAAATACATCAACAAATGCGATAAAAATCCCAGAAGTAAAGAGAGATAAAAAGGAAGAAAAATGAAGAAAGAATGACTGAAGAATTTCCAAAATTTTTCATTAAAAATCCTTAATATACAGATTCACAAAGGTCAACATACTCCAAGTAGAACAGACACAAAAAGGTCTGTACTAAATAATTCGCAGTCACATTGTTGAAAGACACAAAGAAAATGTCTTGAAAGCACTAAGCAAAAAGGGCTCATTACATCAAGAGAATATGAGCACAATTGAAAGCTAAGAGAAATAATGAAGATCATAGGCAATATAATAGCATAGTCAAAGTGTTACAAAAGAGATGGGGAAAAGAATTAACCTAAAATCCAATATCCGGAAAAATTATTCTTCAAAATTTAGGGCAAAATAAAGGCACACACAGATGAACATAGGCTAAGAGAATTCATCGCTAAAAACTTGTTACAGAGGCAATTTGAAGAATCCCTCAGGCTGAAAGGAAACAACAGTAGATGATCATTCTAGGAAGAGTAAATATGTTGGTATATATGACAAACTATAAATATTTTTCTCTTTCCTGACTTAAAAATATAATTGCATAAAAATATAGTTGCATTTATATAAAATGTCATATATCTGACAAAGGTACAAGGAAGATATTCTAGATTGAAGCAGATTTTTATTATTTTATATAATGAATATTATTGTAGAATAGCTTGTAATATGATGTATGTTGCAATCCACTAAGAAAATAATTCAAACAAGAAAAGAACACACTAAAACTGTCAATTTAACATAAAATAATGCAGTAAAAAGGAAGCAAAAAAGAAAAAGATCTACACATACAGAAAACAAATAGAGAAATGGAAGACATAATTCCAATTATATCAATAATTACGTTAGGCATGAATAGTTTAAACAATTCAGCAAAGGGCAAAGATTACCAGATTTACAAATAAAGCAAGGATTTTATGCTGTCTACGAAAGACATATATCAAAGACAAATTCAAAGACACCATTTCAGAGAAAAACAATGAAAAAAAAGGTGAACCATACAATCAGTAATCATAAAAGAGCCAGAGTGTTTAGACTGATGTAAGACAAAATAAATTTTTAAATATTATTAGAAACAAAGGGGAACATCTCATAATGAAGAGAGGATCAAAGTACAAGAAAGACACAGCAATTATGAACATGTACACTTTGAACTGCAGAGTTTATTCCAAATTTACTGTGAGGTGAATCCTGATATAGAAGAGGCCTGGGGCCTCTTCTTTCAGGTTGATGCCCTGCTAAGGTATGAAGGTCTCCCCTGCCTACTTGCAAGTACTGGGAAAGGTGGGTTTTCTCAAGTTCCCAGTTCTCAACAGAGGATCACAAAATAAGCAAAGAAATAGGAAAACATGGGCCACTCAGGGGAGCAGAATAAGTCCCCAGAAGCAGTCCCTGAAGAGAGAAGAGACAAACATCCCACTAGACAAACTTTTTTTTTTTTTTTTTTTTTTTTTTTATTGAGTTTATTGGTACATTTAGGGATACAGTACAGTTACATTCATTGTTGGGATCATGTACCTTTACATGGCAAGTCTTGATTCTCATTTTTTTCCCCTTACCTCTGCCCTCCCTTCACCCCCTCCTCCCCTCCCCATCTACAAACACTTTATTTTCATCTTTTCATTCTCTCACATTTTTTTCTTTTCCCTTTTTGTTCTTCCCCTACGTATCACACCTTCCCTACACCTTTAGCTCCTTTCCTCCCATTTCTAAATGTCAGTAATCTTATTAGAATCTTATGCATTGTTGCAGAATATTCACACCAGGGAAACTATTTGGTATTTACACATGTGGGACTTATTTATTTCACTTAGGAGTATATCTTCAATATGTATCCATTTTCCTATGAATGAATCTATTCTCTCGCTCTTTATGGCTGAGTAATATTCCATTTTATAGAAAAACCACATCTTCTTTATCCAGTTTCCAACGGATGGGCAAATAGGTTGTTTCCAAGATTTAGCTATTACAAACTGTGCCGCTATAAACATGGGTGCACATACTTCTCTGTGATATGATTCTTTTAGTTCTCTTGGAAAGATACCCAACAGAGGGATGGCTGGGTCAAATGGAACCTCCAGTCCAAGCTCTTTGAGGTATCTCCATATTGATTTCCATAGTGGTTGCACTAGTCTGCACTCCCACCAACAATGGAGGAGGGTTCCTTTCTCCCCACAACCCCGCCAACATTTGTTATTGTGTGATTTCTTGATAGCAGCCATTCTTTGTGGGGTGAGGTGGAATCTCAGTGTTGTTTTCATCTGCATCTCTCGAATGACCAGTGATGTGGAACATTTTTTCATATATTTTCTTGCTGCTTTCACTTCTTTGTATGAGAAATGTCTGTTCATTTCGGATGCCCATTTTTGGATCGGGTCTTTATATTTGGGGGGACTGATTGTTTTGAGTTCTTTATATATCCTTGATAATAGTCCTTTGTCTGAGGTACAGCTGGTAAAAATTTTTTCCCACATTGTAGATTGTCTCTTAGTTCTGCTAATGGTTTCTTTTGAAGTACAGAAGCTTTTTAGTAAGATGAGATCCCAGTTGTTGATTCTTTCTGCTAGTTCCCGTGCTACTGAGGATTTGTTCATAAAGTCTTTTCCTATACCAATGTCTTCCAGAGTTCTACCTAACTTGCTTTCCAGCAAGTTTAATGTTTCTGTTTTAATATTTAGATCTTTAATCCATTTGGATTTTAATTTAGTGCATGGCGAAAGATAAGGGTCTAATTTTAATCTGTGACAGGTTGATATCCAGTTTTTCCAACACCATTTATTAAAGAGGCTATCTTTCCTCCACTGAGGATGGTGAGCTCCTTTAGACAAACTCTTTAAAGTAACTCTGTTAAATATGGCCAAAGAGCTACAGGAATAAAGAACTACAGGAATGAAGGAAAATGATATACAGATCACATGAGAATATCAACAAAGAGAAATTATTTCAGAAACCAAATGAATTCTGCTGCTGAAAAAAAGCAGTGTTATATAAATAATAAAGCCAGGCAAAGATACTACATGAAAATGATAGGCCTGTATCCTCTATAAATATTGATAAAATTCTTCAACCAATACAAATTGAATTTAACAACATACTAATCCAGTGTGATTTATTTCTGCAACACAAGTATAATTCAACATATGAAAATAAATCATGTCATATACTACATTAATAGAAGAAAGTGGTAGCTGTATAGTTATCTCAAATAAAAAAGCATTGGACAAAATTCAACACCCTTTCATGTTAAAAAAAAAAAACTCTAAACAAAATAGGAATAGAAAAAACTACAATGAAAAGCCCACAGCTAACTGTCATACTCAGTGATAAAATCTGCAGACTATTTTCTGAAAACCAGGAATGAAACAAAAATGACTCCTTCTGCCACTTCTATTCAACATAGAATTTGAACTCCTAGCCAGGGAGAGCATTTAGATAGTAAAGAGAAATACTAAGTATACAAATCAGTGTACATAAGAAGTACAATAAGTACAATTATCCCTGTTCACAGACACCAGAAATCTACATGAGGAAAACACTAAGGGATGGGAGTGGAGTCACATGCCTGTAACCTCGGCACTCAGAAGGATCACCACAAGATTGAGGCCAGCCTGGGCTACATAGTGTGTTAAGGCCAGACTTAAGTATACTTCAAGTTCTTTCTCAGAAAAAAGAAAAGGAAACACAAAGGATTTCAAACACATGCACAAAACTGTTAGGTCTAATAAACAAATTTAGCAAAACTTTCAGTGTTTCAGATTTAAAAATCAGCAAAAAAGTCAGTTGTATTACTTTGCACTAAAACTGAACGATCTGAAAGAGAAATTAAGAAAATTCTAGTTATTATAGTATCAAAATGAACAAAATACTTGGCAATGGACTTAATCAAGGAGGAAAAGACTTGTACAGTGACAACTACAAATGTTGCTAAAGACAGTAAAAGAAAGGCTGGGAATATAGCATGCATGAGGTCTTGAGGTTTTTATCCCAACACCATAAAAAAGAAAAGAAGAGAAAGCAAATAAATTGAAAGATATCTTATGTTCATGGACTGGAAGACTTAACACTGTTAAAATGATCTACACTTCCAATGCAACTCTTGTCAAAATCTCAATGACCCTTTTTGGGGGACAGAAATAAACAATCAATTCTAAAATTCATGTGGCATCTCAATAGCCTAATAACAAAACCAGCCTTGAAAATTCAAAACCATGTTGGAAGTTTCACACTTGCTTATTTTTAAACTTTCCTTTTTTTTTTTTTTTTTTTTGGTACCGGGGATTGAACTCAGGTCCTTGCACTTGCAAGGCAGGCCACTGAACCACTGAACTAAATCCCCGGCATTTTTAAACTTTCTATAAAGCTGCAATTATTGAATAGTGTACAGCAATACCATTACAGAGCAGACATATGCAGATCAGTGAAACAAAATAAATGTTCCAGGAATAGACTCTTGCTTGCATGATCACATCATTTTCAGGAGGATGTCGAGTGCATCCCATAAAGAAATAAACAGTTTCTCAAACATAGTTTTAGGCAAGTGGATACCCATATGCAAGGAATTAACTTGGATCATTACCTTACAGCATAAACAAAAGTTAACTTCAACAAAACAAAAATGTAAGAGCTGAACTATAAAATTCATAGAGAATGTATTCACAACATTGGATTGATAGGTGTTTCTTGGATATGACACCAAAATTGCAATCAAAAGCAAAAGTTGAAGAAGGTAAACATGAGGCATTTGTAGGAAAATGGATGCACCTCAAGTCCACAATGTTAAGTGAAATAAGTCAGACAGACAAGCTTAATTATCGTATGGTTTCTCTTATGCAAGGAACCAAATTTATAAAGAACAAAATAAAAGAGAAAAAGTGAAAAGATGCCGAACATCACCAATTATTAGGGAAGCAAGTCAAAACCACAATGAGATACCATTACATACATCAGAGTGGTCACTATCAAAAGAAAAAACAACAGGAAATAGCAAATGTAGTGAAGATATCGAGAAATTAGAACATTTCTGTATTGCTGACATGTAAATGGTGAAGCCACTATGGAAAACAGTGTAGCAGTTCCTCAAAAAAAAAAATTAAGTATAAAATTATAGCATAATCCAGCAATTTTATTTCTGAGCATATATCTAAAGATTTGCAAGAAGTGATTGCAACAGATACTTGTATTCCTATGTTCATAGCAGCATTATTCACAAAAGTCATAAGGTAGAAGCGACGTAAGCATCCACTGCTCGATGAATGGATAAACAAAGTGTGGTCTATGCAATGAAACAGCCTATGACACATGGTACAACATGGGTGAACTTTGAAAACTGTGCTAAATGAAGCAAACCAGTCACAAAGGGCAAATATTGTATGACCTCATTTATACATAGTTCCTAGAGGAGTCAAATTCATTAGGACAGAAAGCAGGATTGTGGCTGCCAGGGGGCTGGGAGGAGAAATGTGGAATTTCATTTAGGGGAGATGAAAATTTTCTGTAGCTCTATGGTGGTGGTGGTTGTATAACAGTGTGAATGGACTCAATGCTACAAAATGTATGCTTTAATTGTTAATAAGGCTAGGGATATAGCTCAGCCATAAAGCACTTGCTTAACATGCACAAGGCCCTGGGTTCCATTTCAGCACCACAAAAAAAAAGGTCAAAATGCTAAGTTTTAGGTTAACTTTTGCCACAATTAAAAAGAGAAAAATCTTCCCATAAGAAAAAGTTCCAAATCTAGAGAGACTTCTTAGGTAAATTCTATCAAATAATATCAGTCTTTCATAAACTCTTTGAGAAAACAAAGGAGGAACTCATCATAGGAGACCAGTATTATCCCAGTAACAGCACAAGAGAAAGACATCAACAAGACAGGGGATACCCTGATTAATATCTCAAGTCAATATAGACAGGAAAATTCTCAACAGAGTATTAACAAATTAGCTGCACATAAAAACACTTACCATGGCCAGATAAAATCAATCCCAAAAATTCTTTGTCTTTGAATCTTTAGTAAGACAAAGATGTTAACTTTTACCACTGGTATTCAAAATAGTACTGGAAGTTCCAACTAGAGTAGTAAAGCAAAACAACAACAAAAATAACAACAACAACAAAACAGAAGACAGAAATTAAAGGCAGCCAGAATAGAAAAGGAGAAATAAATGTGTCTCCATCCACAGATGATATAGTCCTATATTTAAAAATCACTAAATATTTCATTAAAAACCTGCTAGATATAATAAACAAGTTTAGCAACACCACAGTTTCAAGATGAAAATACAAAAACCAATTGGATTTCCATATACTAGCAAATCAATACCCTAAAACTGATATTAAGATAGCAGCCCCATTCACAATTATATAAAAAACAATAAAATATTTAGGAATAAACAACAAAAGAAGTATACAAATTTTACACTGAAAACTGTTAAACACTTGAGAAAAATTAAAGAACTAAATAAATGGAGTGCTTTTTAATGTTTATGAGAGAAAGACTCAATATTGTTAAGATGGCTATTTGTACCAAATTAACTCATTCATTCAATGCAGTATTTGCCAAAAACCAGCAGGCTTTCTGCAGAAATTGATATGCTGATCCTAAAATTTATTTAAAAATGTAAAGGACCAGGAAGGCCAAAATAATTTTGAAAAAGAAGGACCTACGGACTTACATTTCCTAGCTTCACAATGTCCTATAAGTCTTTAGAAATTAAGAATTTATAGCTCTGCATCTGTTTAGATACACCGATCAGTGAAACAGTAAAAGAAATCCAGATGTAAACTTTGTATGTATTGTTCAACTGAGTTTCAACAAAATGCAAAAGCAGTTCATTGGGACAGAAGATAAGTCTTTCTCCTAAGACAAAATACCCAACACCTTCAATTTAAAGGAGAAGAATATTTTGGCTTATGGTTACAGACTATAGGCAGCTGATAGAAATGGTAGAAATGGCCTTGTAAAACCGGGTGTGGTGGTGCACGCCGGTAATCCCAGCACTTGGGAGGCTTAGGTAGGAGGATCACTGTGAGTTTGAGACCAGCCTGGGCTACATAGTGAGTTCCAAGTGAGACCCTGTCTCAAAAAACAAGCAAACAAACAAATATAAAAAGGAAATGGCCTTGTAGATAGGGAGGGAGATGTAGCTTTTTAGGTGATGTTCACAGTGACCCATCTCTAACCAGGCCTCACCTCCTAACAGCACACACAGCCCCTGAACTCTTCTGTGAATGAACCTGCCTATGAAAGTAGCACCCGCAGGATCCAATCATCTTCCAAACTCATAGGCTTTGGGGGCCATTTTGGATCTAAACTATAACATTCTACTCCTGCCCCTGCAAAACTCCTGTGTATCTCATATGTAAAATGCATCTCATCTATCTCTAAGAGTCACCAAAGTTTTAAACAGTTCCAGCATTGCTAAAAAGGCCAAATCTAAAGTCTCTTCTGAGATTCAAGGCAAACTTTTAGCTGTGAGCCCTTGTGAAAATCGAAAAGAAAGGTAAATGCCACTGACATACAATGATACAGGACAAATATTCCCATTACAAAAAGGAAGACTGGGGATAGAAACCAGTGGGACCAATGCTGAAACCCTGCTGGGTGTACCAGGGGCAGTCCTGCCCCTGGGGGTCTGCTGTTCTCAGCCCCATGGCATCTCTCTTTGCTTGGCTCTACTCACTACCTTGGCCTTCTTTAGCAGACATTGCATGTTCCTAGTTTCTCCAGCTTGCTGGGGTCTCCACTGCACTTTTTACTTCACTCTTACATTTCCAAAAATCACATGAGCTGTGATATCACAACAGATTAAATACAATAAAGACAAGAATGTGTCCATCTATTAAGCTAACCTTAAAAGTTTTGTAAGAATATAAAATAATGTAGGGGCTGGGGATTTAGCTCAGCTGTTTGGTGGCCTGCCTTGCAAGTGCAAGGACCCAAGTTCAATCCCCGGTACCAAAAACAAAAAGAATATAAAATAATGTAGGGGCTGGGGATTTAGCTCAGCTGTTTGGTGGCCTGCCTTGCAAGTGCAAGGACCCAAGTTCAATCCCCGGTACCAAAAACAAAAAGAATATAAAATAATGCCACTTTGCTTGGGATTTTTATTTTACTTAAAATGTTACTTATGCTGATGTGTAATGGGTTTATTACTATTAATTTTTTACAGAGTAAATAAATATTTTAAATTTTATTTTCATTTCTACTGCAGTAAAATTCAACAAACAGTAGGCAAAAGATCTTTTAAAGATCATAAAAAGACCCTGATACCAAGAAGGGTAAAATCCACTGGTTTAATTGATTTGCTGTCTTTTTCTTCTTACCTTTCAAGTTCAAGTGAGCATTTATGGATTTTTACTCCGTTTCAGGTGAAAGAAATGTTTTAAACTGAAAGAAGAATCCCTCTTGCTGAGTGGACTCTGCCAGGTTATAGAGCCTCCTCAGAGGAGGGTGGAGGACAGATGAGGAGGACCTGCAGCCTCTGGGGGAAGAAGTGAATGAGGCCTTTGGAAAATGTAGGACCCTTGGAGAAGTCAGCCCAGTATGGGCTTCACAATCTTCTGCACCCAGTGATGGCCAAGCTCACGACTCTCCTGTGAGTGCAGCAGGTCCAAAGAGTTGTAATGGGCCCAGAGCACTGCCTCACAAAGCACTTGTGGGATTCTTGCCCCAACCCAGGTGTCATCTACCTGGGGGGTCTCCTGGGACTGGTGGCTGTGGGCAAACTGCTCTTTGGGGATATTAACACATTCTTTGCATACATTTAAAGGAATTTGTGTGCCTTGCTAGTGTCTGTTTGAGACTTCCGGTCAACTACAGCACCTTCTTATCACCACAGAGACTGGAAGCTTTAGCACAGAGCAATTATAAATCACAGCAGAATAGTGTCAGAGAGTGACATGGTTTTACCAGCATTCTCTGACAAAACGTTATCACCCTGGCCTTCAAATGGTCTCTTCATATCCTTGGGTTCCTCATTTAGAGAAAAAAAAAAAAGCCTCTGGAAGAAGGTAATTTTCAGGAATGTCTTATTTAAACAACAGCTCTGCAGACAGGAAGCACTGCCCAACAACTAACAATAGGTGGCATTTCAGAAGAAAAAGATCCAGAGAAGATCTGACAGAGCAGCCAACATTGGCAGAAAGGGAACACTCTTCCTCCACTGCAGAATCTCTCTTCTTGTGGGGGAAGAGAGAGAGAAGATTTATCAAAATGAGATAAGGGCAGGCATAGCAAACCCTGACTCAGAACCTTCCAATGACTCAATTTTGAGAACAAGAAGCATACTCAGTGAAGTTAAAATTTCTGGAAATTTCAAGCAGACCGAGAGAGCGCTATGAATTCTCATAGCACAGCACACTAATCTACAGAACTGAGAGTTGCCCCTGGAAATATGTGCTAATAAGAGGTGCTGGCTCACAGTCCTCCTCTCCTCTGGCCTAGGCCTGCTAAGGGCGCAAGGTCACTTTCAGTGTGTAAGTACCTCCTACATCTCAGTGAGCTGCTGTGTTAGGAGTTAGTGGTATCCTAATCAGAAACTCTGGAGAAACAGATGGAAGGTATGCAGCAGAGGGATGGTAGGAAAGACAGCCAGAAGACTCGTCCTGCCTGGGTATGTTTTTTTCACCACTTAGTTCCTGACTTTTAGCATGGAGCTTGCCATCTAGTAGGTGCTCAATAAATACTCCACGAATGAGTAAGATAGTCATTAAACTGGAGTTTACCCTAAAGAGACAGTAATGGATGTCAGAACAGTTGTGAGAAAGAGACTAAAGAGGAAGAAGGATAAGTTTAGCAATATTTTATTAATTTTCCAGGATGTTACACAGCCTAGAGTTGCTTGCTTAGTATCTGGAGTATTCTATTCAGCTGGAACATAGCCCTGTGGCCACATCTTCAGTCTTCTTTTGTGCCTTGCAAAGGATTGTAAATCACTCTCTCTCTCTCTCTCTTTCTCTGTCTCTCTCTCTCTCTGTGTGTGTGTGTCTCCCTGTCTATCTGTCTCTTTCCTTTCTTTAAATAGTTCTCTTTAACTATGTTTTTAAAGTAGAAAGTACTAGAAGTGGATTTGAAAGGGATGCAATGCAGCTAATGAACAACTCAGTCAAATGAGATGAAAATTGTGTTTCACAGTTGAGAGGAAGTTGTCAGTTGAGAAAATAGTCCCTATCTGATTGGGGGAGAAACCAGGGGATACACACACAATGTGCCCATCTTTTGGTTTATGTTTTTGAGAATTTCACCTACTTCCTTGCTGTTATGGGGATCAAATGAGATCAGTAGAAGTGCTCACTATGTGCTGTACACATAATGAATTTTCTTCCTGCCATTCTTTGGTCCAGTGGTGGCAAAACTATAGTACGTATGCCATTTGTTTTTCTTTTAATAAAAAAAAATGTTAATGTATGAGTTATTTTTTCTAAAATAAAACCTAACTAGTATCCAGGTTTAACAGCAGTGTTGGGACTTGGCAATAAACAAGTAGATCTTGGGTTGTAGTTTGGGCACTCATCTCTAAAATGTTCCTTCTTCATTAATGGCTTGGGCTGATGTTGAGAGTGGAGTGATTGCACACTTTAAAATTTCAAGACTTAACTTTGCAGCACAATTTTAGGTGTAAAGACAAATTGCACATAAAAAAAGTTCAGCGAGCTCCATATAGTTCCTCTGCCTCACCCACATCCTCTGTGCTAACACAGAGCGTTAGTGCAGTCCATATGGTACAACTGATGGCCAGTAAGGCTATACTATCACTGAGTGGCACCTGCAGTTTCCATTAGAGTGTTCTGTTGGTGTACATTTTAGAGATCTTGACAAATGCATAATGTGTGTCCACCATTGCATTATCGTACAGAATACCAGTTTTGCCACCCTAAAAATCCTCTGCTTCACCTGTGTGTGTCTCCCTCCCAGGCACCTCGTCAGCAAGGATCATTTCAGTGTCTCTGTAGTGTTTCCAGAATGTCATATAGTCAAGATCATACTTTTATGGTTTAGGTCAGGGGTGTCCCCCTTAAGCCTCCTGTCTGGCCAGATGGGGGTTGGGGAAGGAAGGGCGTGGTGGGAAGAGGTGGGTCACTGGGGGCATGACCTGGAGAGGTGTGTTCCCTTCCAGCTTCTTGCTTCTCTCCGCCTTTGGCCGTCATGATGTGCAACTTTCACTGCCACCCCGCCCCCCAGACCTTCCTCCCTGCCTCCAACCGTGCAAGGACTGAAACATGAGCCAAAATAAATGCTTCCTCCTTTAAGTTGTTATTCTCTGGGGTTTGGTCACAGTTTCTCCATCAGTTCCCCAGGTCTCTGTGTATGCCGAAGGAGGAGCCACTCCACCTTTCCCTGAAATTCCCGGATTATTATCAGCTGACTTTTGCAGAAGGGATCAGGAAAAGGAAAAAATGAGAAATTAAGATGCAGGGTTTTGGCAGACCACGTTAAGACTGTATTGAATAGCATCAGTTTGCTTCTCTGACTAATAAACTGCTCTGAAGTGCATGTCTGCAGAGTTCCAAAGTGGCTTTGAGCGATGGCATCCCAAATTATCATAGACACAGACCTCCAGCAGGCTATAAGTTTTGCAGAGCCCTCATTTGGATGTATTTTAAAAAAAAACACCTTCTTTGCAGTATATTAGACTGTATAGACAGTCTTTAATAAATCACCCGTAGAGGAAAACTTGCCTCTCTTCTATGGTGGTAAATCACTGTGACAACATAAAGTGTTGACCTGTGGATTGATTTGTGAGTCCAGGACAAATATCAGTACTGTGTGCCTTAAGTCTGGCCACCAGTCAGGCCAAACTCTGTATAATCCTGGCATGTTAGCCAATGTGAAAAGT
This sequence comes from Fukomys damarensis, assembly GCF_012274545.1. Lineage (NCBI taxonomy): Eukaryota > Metazoa > Chordata > Mammalia > Rodentia > Bathyergidae > Fukomys > Fukomys damarensis. The sequence goes on from NW_022900939.1 coordinate 27,857,423, forward strand.
GTCCATAACAGGAATGGTTGTGCTTCCTCCCTTGAAAATTGTTATATGTATAATACAAAGCCAGAGTTACTATATTAGTCAAGGTTCCCTACTGAAATAGAGTTCATGAATGATGTGTGTGATATATACCCATCATGCATATAGGTCTAATGTATAATAACATCACACATTCCATATAACATAGCACAAGTGACACGCAAACATTAATATATATAATATCAAATGTATATAAGTGTGTATATATATATGCATACATATGTAATACCTAATATTCTCACCAGTCAACATTAAGGAAATGTGATAAATTTTTTCACTTCTACAATCCAGACTTTTGCCCTAAGCAATGACACAGTAAGAGATAATTGTGGGTGTGGAGTTTCCTGCAGGGACTGCTTATAGATCAGCCCTGGGAATGGCTGCACTCTCACCGTGTGATGTTCATGTCCATTCTCACTCGTCACTCATAAAGCCATTTGTTAAGACAAGAGGTCTCATTTCCCTGGTTGACCTTACATGTGGAGAAATAGCCAGCTGCCTCTGTGGTATAATTTTCATAGCCCTGGTTAAAAACTTGTTGCCCTGTGCTGACTGCTCATATATTGACAACTATGGCTAAGAGAACATTCCCATGGATTTGGGCTAAGAAGAGCAAAGCCACTTCTTAAAGTGGAAAGATCTGGGACAAGTTATGTAGAGGTCAGTGGGTATGCCAGGAGCAGAGGACACCCAACAGGCCGAGGTCATGGAGGCAGGGTCTGGAAGCACTGGAAGGTGGCCCAAGAAACATCTATGTGGTATTCACAGAGTTTCAGTTTGCACACAGGCAGTGGCCTCATTGGGGATCATTCATGTCCTGTCTGCCCTGAAAGATTGGTCATTTCTAAGCCAGAAGGCATAAGCATACAGCTCTTTCATTACCCTACTCTGAGGAAGAGCAGGAGACAGTAAAATAGATTCCAAAGCCCTGGTCCACCCCTGGCATGTCTTGCTCTCTGGGATGGACATGAAGGTCAGAGCAGCTCAAACATTCACCTTCTCGGTGGTGCTCAGAGTGTCTAGATGCAGGGTGTTGGGCTTCCAATGCTGGGTGCTTAAACCACATGTGCACATTGCCTCGTGTCACAAATCACACTCACTGATTTTCAAAACTTTATTAGAGTACATCCATCTTCTCCCTATGTGTTCCTTAGCAGCAGCCCTAACCAAGAAGCAGAGATAAAGGCCTTATTGTTGCCTCATTGGAGGCCAACTTCCTGTGTTGTTTCTGGTCTAGGCATTGGATTCTGCAAGACCTAAATTTATGGTGACAAAGGGTAATTTAAAGAATTTGTCTGGTGTAGGTAAAATTTACTATTGCTTCCTTTCTTTCAGAATTCAACAAATATATATTAATGACTAAGAAAATACTTGGACAAATGGGCAAAAGGAGCAGGCAAGGATACTTCCACATTAAATACTTTCTTCAAAATTATAAAAGAAACTATTAGAATATAACTGATGCAGATCGAAAGGTTTAAAATACATGAAAGATTTAGATCTTTTATTTTTCTTTGGAGAAGGAACACACACAGGTGTGCAGTACTCGTGCAGACACATATATACACACACACCCTATATATCTACACTATTTAACAGGAAAGACTTTGGAACCCTACATTACTCAGGCAATAGCACTCTTTTCACTCCTTGTTGCTTATAGAGACTTAATAAATTGTTTCTGAGCCAACATCTTCAAGACTCTCTCTGCCACTGTCCAGGCTCAGTGATGTAAAAAAAAAAAAAAAATCTGTGGCCCCTCATTCCGCAAGGATCCCCAATCTCCCAGCAAGTGGCTATATCTCACTGACCACTTGGGTGTCATTAATAACCACCCTGACCAATTAGAGTCTCTGGGGAGTCACCAAAGCCTAGAGCTGTTACTTCTTTTGCCTGCTGAAACAAGGCCACTGGTGGGGGAAAACTAGAGCACTGTGTTACCATTGGCCTCAATGGCGCCGTCGTGGAAGACTGGGCACTGGCCTATTCACTCCCCCAACTCAACTCTAGCAGTATAAGGATAATTGCCTAGAGAATCCCTCTGCCCAGCCACACAGCACCCAGGTGCCAAATTCACATGCTGTCTTGCCTAGGCCTGGTGCCATTCCCACTTCTCTTAAAGAAAGACTGTGTTTCAGAAAGAAGCATAGTATGGGTCTATCACATTGGAATGACCACTAAACTAAAGGCTAATAGAGGTAGATAGCTAAAAGAGTGAAAGGATTATTCCAAGAAGGACTGAGGATTATTTGTCTACACAAAGAGAAGCCAAGAGACTTGTGCAGTCAAGTTACTCATGACTGTGGAAATAACCCATACTGAAAACTCCCTCTCAGGCTGCTGCATTAACTATCGAGGTCCATGGGCAGGAAAGGACTCTGAAGACATTGATCTCTGGGGTCAGTCATGAGGCAATCTTTTCATTTATAACCCTGTAACTACAAAGAATGCTGAGGTGTTTGACAGCCCCCATCTGCAAATGCAACCGGGAGCAGAAATGGTTGAAGATCAAGGCCATAGAGAGTCGATGCTAAAATTTGATTTGTTTATGGTATCATAGCCTCAAATTATTACCATCCTACTTGAACTCATGTAACCAGGACACAGGAAAGGGAGGTTTGTGTGCCTCTGCAGGAATCAAGCAGGCCTGACTCTCCTGGAGCCCAGCTTGGCAGTATGTCTTAGATTCCACAAAACACACAGAGGAATTTAGGGGACCCAGACAAAGAATGATGTTCATTTCTACATGATTTATAACAGCATAGAGGTATAAATTATGTAAGAACCTAAAAATGTGTGTATGATAAGTGTAGCTATTGTACCTTCAATCAATGAAATACTCTATAGTTCGAAAACATCACAATCTATGAGACCATTTGAGAACAGAAAAAGAAAATACACTGCAGAATTGAGGGAAAAGTTACAAAACATTATCAGCCGAATTCCACTTTTAAATTTTTTTTAAAATCAAATTAAAGATTAAGCATTGACATTTTAAAGATACCTAGATATATGGTCAGCAGAATGCTAAACATCAGCACCAAGACTTCACTTCTTGACACCAAGAACCTGTGCGTAGGATGAGGCATCACTCCTGGATCACATCATGCTCTATAGGACAATTTCCCTTGATGTAGAAAGATGACCCTAATAGGCTACTGTAACCACAGAAGAGCCTTCAAAAGCAGAGAGTTTTTTAGCCTTTTAGAACAGGAAGGCGGGGACTTAAAGCAGGACAGTGGCCACAATGACCAGTGCATCACTGCTGATCAAAAGACAAGGAGGCCATCCAGAAGGAAATCAAATAGACAAGCAGCTGAGAGAGGTGGAGCTGGTGTCCATCAAGAAAATGGCATCCTCTATTCTATACATACAGGGACTGAGCTGGACCATGAACCTGGATGATCTTGGGAGCAGAGCCTTCCCTAGAGCCTCTGATAGTAGAAAATGATTGAGACTGAAATGTTGACCTTTGGCACTCACACTTCACAACCCTGGTCATTCTCAGCATTACCTATTCTTGGTATATTTGAAACTTGGCTGACACCTAACATCAGTTTGAGAGCCCCTAAAAAGGACCTCAACCAAACCCTGCAGGGCTCCAGACGCACAGAACTGAGAGCTAATAAAGTTGCTACATTTGGAGTAATTTTTTTAATGTAGTTAATTTTGCATCTATGCAAAATGAACTAAAGAAAAATAAATCAAAATAAAGCAGCAGTCAGTCACAACACTGGAATTTCTATCATTGTGCATATGGTGCAACAATACAATTTTTCCTTGAATTTAAGAAAAAGATGTTTGTCTAAAACTGCAATTTTTTACAAAATAAGAGGATTAAAAACTACTTGTATGGTACTCATTCAGAATGGAGAGATTTGACAGGAGAAAGCTCATCTAGAGAATCTAATACAAAAGTTTATACAGAAAAAGTGATGGGCATTATGTACAACATGTATTCTTTATACAAGAGTACAACAGTTATTGTGTGGCTATACTCGAAAGTTATTCACTTATTGATAACCTGATCAGTAGTTTGATTCAAAAAGCCTTTATTTGCAAGCCCAATATAGTCTATATTCTAGGGTTACATATACATGGTAACTATAAATTAGTTTCCTATTTCTTTAAATCCACAAGGGCTTAAAGCAGAGAAATTGTTTCCTATTCCTTTAAATCCACAAGAGCTTAATGGGAGAACCTTAAAAGAACTGGCTTTTCCTTTGTTCTCCTGATGGCTGACATAACCTAAGCCCCAGAAGGATTTACTTTCATCCACATACAAAGCAGAAACGGTGATTGCCTGGACATGTTTTGTCACTGCCGTGTGCTTTTAGCAAATAATCAGTTGTTCACATCACCATCTTGATCTTTTAACTTCCATCCAATCATTTAATATTCTCATCAGCAAAACTGGAATTAAGCTATCATCACTCTGCATTGAGAAAGATGAAGGGCTCCACTGAATCTAACAAGTGTTCATTATTCTGTACAAGGAATATGTAGGGTTCACATACTCCAGCTTGCTTGTCAACCTGTGTTCATTGAGACTTCACTGAATACACTTTTGTTCAAGGGGAGTGAATCATTTCAAGTGGGCTTGAGCAAGGAATGGTTTTCTGAAAATATACTACAGTATATGCTTGACTTTTTCCTAGATGACATAGTAGGCACAAAGGGAATATTAGCATGGTTATTTATTCTTAGTTTACTGACATTTTTGATTTGTAGATAAAATACCCATCCATGGAAATATTAGGAAAGGGTATATGCTGGGATATAATGACAGGCTGGGCTGCAGTGGGAAATGTGCAATAGAACACATGGGAGGAACTACAAAGAGGGACAAGTCAGTCATAGTAGGAAGTTATGTGATCAAAATCAATGAAATGTAGGGCTGGTGATTTAGCACAATGGTTCTGGCACTGCCTCGCAAGCACAAAGGCCTGAGTTCAATCCCTGGTACCAAAAAAAAAAGAAAAAGAAATGAAAAAGAAATCAGTGAAATGTGTATTGTGTTTATTTAAATGTAAGATTAAGCATCAAGGAGAATGAGATGGAAAGAAGGTCACTGAATAATGATAAAGGAGTCAATTCATCAAGAAGATATAACTCTTCAAAATGTATATACACCTAACCCTAGAGCACCTAATTATGTAAAGCAAATGTTAATAGATTAGAAGTAACAGACCACAATACAAGAATAAGGAACTGGAAAAGCACACTATTTTCAACAATGGACAATAGATCATCCAAATGCAAACCAACAAGAACATTGGATTTTAAACTACTCTTTAGACCAATGTACCTAACAGACTTACAAAACATTTTATCTAACAGCAGCAGAACACACATTCAACTAAAGCACACACAGAACATTTCAAAGGTAAATCATGCCTTAGGCTACAAAAAAAACTTAGCAAATTTAAGAAAATTAAAATCAGTTGTAGCAATGTTTCTGACAACAATGATAAGAAATTATGAATCAATAATATGAATTTCATAAAATTCACAAATATGTAGAAATTAGAATATGTAGAAGCAAAATTCTTCTAAACAACTGAGTCAAAAAAGAAATTAAGAGGGAAAATTTAAAAGCACCTTGAGGGCTGGGGATTTAGCTCAGTGGTTCCATCGCCTGCCTTGCAAGCACAAGGTCCTGAGTTTGATCCCTGCTACCAAAAAAATAAAAATAAATAAAATAAAAACACCTTGAGGCAAATGAAAATGGAAACACAGCATGACAAAACTTTAAACCCCCCAAAAATATAAAAGACCCAATCAAAACATGGACAACTGAAATGAATAAACATATCTCAGAAGAGGTATAAATGTCAAATATCAAATAAGTACATGAAAAATGATCTACATTTCTGGATGTTAGAGAAATGTAAATTGAAACAACACTGAGACTCCATTTTACTCCAGAAAAATATCTATAATGAAAAAGTCAAATACTAACAAGCATGGGTGAAGCTGCAGGTGAAAAGGAACCCTTCTACATTGTTGGTGGGAATGTAAACTAGCACAAACATTATGGAATCAGTATGGGGAATCTTCAAAAATCTAAAAATAGAAATTTCATTTGACATAGCAGTATCCCTTCCTAAAAGAGTTAAAGATATATTAAAATGATACAATCATACCCATGTTTATAGTAGCATAACTTGTAATAGCTAAATCTTGCAAGTGGCCTATATGTCCATCAACAGATGAATGGATAAAGAAAATGTGATATTTATATACAATAAAGTACTTCTCTGCCAGAGGAAGGATAAATTGGAATCATTTGTAGGAAAATGGATGTACCTTAAGACCATAAAGTTAAATGAAATAAATCTGACACATAAGCTTAAATATCACATGATTTCTCTTATATGAGGAACACAAAATATAAATGAAGAACAAAATAAAAGATAGATAATGGGAAGTAGGAACATAGATCTTTTACAAAAGGGAGGGGATCAAGAGATGGAGGAAAGGGGAAGGGAGAATAGGAGATAGGGATGGAAAAATAATTTAGATGTATCATGTAGTACATGTTCCAACTCCCTATTAGGAGTGTAATCATGCACTGTAAAAATGCTAATAAAAATGAAAACTGGTGCCAGGGATTTATATTAGTGGTTTCACCACCTGCCTTGTAAGCACAAAGACCTGAGATTTATCCCTGGTAGCAAAAATAAATAAATAAATAAAAATGAAAATGAAAACATGCCAAAACTTACAAGATATAGTAAAACCAATTTTATGAGAGAAGTTTCTATGTCAAGAAAGAAGTAAGCTAAAACTACATCTCCAGAAACTAGAAAAAGGAGAACAAACTAGGCCCACATTTAATAGAAGGAACTAAATATTAAAGCACAAACAAATGAAATAGGGATTAGAAAAAATGATAGAAAAGATCAATGAGACAAAGGTTGGTTTTATGTTAAGGTAAACTAAATTGACAAACCTTCAGCCAGACTGAGAAGAAGGGACAACTCAAATCAATGAAATCAGAAATGAAGGAGATATTGCAAATGGTGCTAAAGAATTCAAAGGATTATAGGAGATTACTGCAATTTTACACCAAGTTAAATAACCTAGAAGAAATGGATAAATTCACAGATACAAACAACCAAGAAGTGGCTGGAGATTTAGCTCAGTGCTTCCAGAGACTGCCTCGCAAGCTCAAGGACCCAAGTTCGATCCCCAGTACCACAAAAAAAAGAAAAAAAGAAAAAAGAAAAAAAATATATATATAGGAAATCTGAATGGAGCAGTAATAAAGAGGAGACTGACACGCACTAAAATATCTCCCATTGAGAAGTTCAAGAAATTCATTGCTGAATTCCACCAAACCTTTCAAGAAGAACTAATACTAGCCCTTGTCAAACTCTTCCAAAAAATTAAAGGAAAATATTGAAACTTATTTAACAAGGCTAGCATTATTTTAATGTTGAAGCCAGAGAAGGACACTACAAGAAAAGAAAATTACAGGCCAATCTCCCTGATGAACCTGAATGAAAAAATCCTCAATGAATTTACTAAGAAGTCAAACTCAACAATACATTGAAGTAACCATTCACAGGTGCTTGAAGGAGAACAAGAGATGGAAGGAGGGAGGAAAGGAGGAAAAGCTGCATGTAGAAACAAATGACAAAAAACAAAATGAAGTAGAACATTAAAAATTACAAAAAGCATGGCCAGGGATTTAGCTCAGCGGTTCGGTGGCCTGCCTTGCAAGCGCAAGGACCCGAGTTCAATCCCAGGTACAAAAAACAAACAAACAAACAAACAAACAAACAAAAAAAACAGGCAAACACAATTAGGTAAATGCTGTGAGACAAACCTGAGGCAGCAACAATATCAGGAAAGATTTAGTTTGAGGAAAATGGTGTTAAATGAGCATCTTTATCATGATGAAAGGAACTTCTATACCATGAGAGGCTTCATGGTCTCCATGTCCCAAATAGTCTATTAGTGAAATTAATAAAGTAAACAATGAATAAAACTCAGAAGTCATGGAAAAACACCAGCAGTAGGAGATATTAACTCACTTGTCAGCTACTGACAGATCAAGCAGAAGATTAAGAGATAATATAGAAAATGGTTCTGAAAATGCATACGTGCGCCAGCATCTTTAAAAATCCCATCCCCAGCAAGTATGGAGCAACGCCAGGAATCTGAACTTTAATCTGCACATCGGGTAATTCTGATGCACAGAAAATATATCAAAACAAAATGATAGGGACATTTGAAGTGACACATTGAATAAGGCAAATCTAGTAGAATTTTAGACTTTACAGAGTATTACGGCTGCACAAAAGAAATTAATTGCCTGTGAAATATTTACTGATTATATATAAAGCCCCAAGTAAAAATTCAAGAAATATTTTATGAAGTAGAAATAGTTCAGGCAACATTTTATGATCACAATGCTTTCAACAGAAATTAAAAAAAAAAAACTAACAACTATAAAAATAAAGATGTTTAGCTGCTCTCATACAATAAACAGATCTTGCCTGGAAAAAGAGCTCAAAATCAAAATTTCACAATATCTAAAAAGACATTTTTTTTAATAAACACATAAAAATCCACAGTATTTGGCTAAAATTGCACTCAGTGGAAAATTCTATCCCACAAATAGTTCCATTATCAAATAAGAAGGAATGAAAATAAATGAAAGGGGATTATATCTCACATTTTGTGCTTCTTTAATTTTAAACCCTCTCAATACTACTGAAACTGGCTGATAATCTATTCATGTGTTTGTATCCTATTGCTTTTTCTTTTTTCACTTTCTTCTATTCACATTGTAATTATTTACATTAGACTGTAAAAATTACTTAGATTATTTTGCCTTTCCTAAGGACATGAACCTATTTTCTTATGCTTTAAATTTTTTTATAAACTACTTTAAAATTCAAAAAGTTTAATAAAACAAACTCCAGATAACCACCACTCAATTGCAACAGATTTTAGTCTTGCATCATGTTACTCAGTTGTACCATTTTTATTTTTTTCTCAAAAATTTTATTAATGCTCATTAATTTTATGGGATTCAGTGTGATACTTCCATACAGTCACAGTGTGCACTGTCCAATCACCTGTTTCCTGTCCCACTCCCCACCCTACATGCTCCTCAGTCCCTAAAAATCACTATTCTACTTTCAGGTCAACATTTTTATTTTCCTCATATGAGAGAAAATGTGCAGTTCTTGTCTTTCTGGGTCTGGTTTCTTTCACTTAACATAATGTCTTCTGGTTCTATTCATGTTTTTTCTAGCGACAGGCTCTTCTTATTCATGGTTGAAGAATACTCTATGTATATAGATGTCACTGTCGATGGGCATAGTGGATGATTGTTTTGCTGATTTGATGTGGGCTGGTTTCAGATCTTGCTATTGTAAATAATATCACAATGAAAATGGAAATGCAGCTCTCTCTGGGTGTTCATTTAATTTCTTTTGGATATATACTCAGAAGCAGAATAGCTATATTATATGGTAGAACTATTTTTCCTTTTTTACGGACCTCCCTACTATACCAATTTAGATCCCAGGAACATTGAATAAGAGTTCTTTTTCTCCACATCTGTACTATCATTTGTTATATATTGTTGTTGTTTTTTTTTATAATAACCATTTTCTTTTTTTCTCATTGAGTTTATTGGTACATTTTAGGTATACAGTACAGCTACATTCATTATTGGGATCTTGTACCTTTACATGACAGGTCTTGGTTCTCATTTTTTCCCCCTGTCCCTGCCCTCCCGTCACCCGCCCCACCTTCCCTCCCTATTTGCAAACACTTTATTTCCACTTTTTCATTTTCTCATATTTTTTTCTTTTCCCTTATTAGCTTTCCCCTACCCTTCCCACTTTCCCTACACTTTTAGCCCTTTTCTTCCTATTTCACATTGTCAATTATCTTATTAGGATCTTAGGTACTATTATAGCTTATTTACACCAGAGAAACTATTCAGTATTTACACATGTGTGACTTATTTATTCCACTTAGGAGTATATCCTCAATATTTATCCATTTTCTTATGAATGAATCTAATTTCTCATTCTTTATGGCTGAATAATATTTCATTTTATAGAAAAACCACATCTTCTTTATCCAGTTTCCATATGAGGGGCAAATGGGCTGTTTCCAAGTTTTAGCTATTACAAGCTGTGCCATTATAAACATAGGTGTGCATATATCTCTGTGATATGACTATAATAACCATTTTCATCTGGAAAGATGTCCTCGTAGCTTTGATTCATATTTCCCCGAAAGAAATGTTAGGAAATTTTATTGTAAAATACTTTTAAATTTAGAAAAGTCTAGGGAATGTTGTAACAAATACCCATTGTTCACATTTTAAATGTACTTTTATTAGTGCTTGGGAATATTACATATAGCTGGGGTTTGCTTTGAAAGTTCATACAAGCATTTAACATTAATGTTAGCATTTATCTTCATCAATTTCAATTCCGAAACATGATTTCTGTCAGGAGCAATTCTACATAATTTGGGGGGAAATCATTTCACAATTAAATTATGATTAGGCCTAGTTTTCCTGCACACAGGTCAGCTATGGCATGTTGAGGCATAACTCCATTTTCAACTTCAGTCACTGGTAAATCTCAGTGTTCTGGTGATGTTGTTATGTTCTCGGCCAGGTTTGCACCAGATGAAGACATCCTGGGTAGGAACAAAATCTTCATCAATAAAAGTTCTTCATTGTTCTGGGATTATTGCAGCTGCCCTATGAGTCATTTCTTACTCCTGATGTGCCAAATAAAGGTATGGCAAGCTGAGGGTCTTTTGTCTTTGCTACCCAGAGCAACAATGATCAGGCCCAAAGCTCAGCTTCTTCTCAAAGTGTCATTTTCTGTCTGAATGCATTAATTTGCCTTGTGCTGTCATGGCTCACAGGAAACTAGGACTCACTACAGGAGTTCTAGTAATGTCCCCTTTTCCTGTTGCTTTCAGATTTCAGTATTTCTTATGACTAAATAATATTCAATTTTGTATATATACCACATTTCTTTTATTCATTTATCTGTTTATGGACATCTAGACTATTTCTCCAGCTAAGCCATTGTGAATTGCACATGAGTATGAATATATCTCTATAGCGTGCGATCTTTAATGTTTTGGGGAGTATGTCAGGAGTGGTCAGTTCAAATGGAATTTCTGGTTTTTGTTTTTTGAGGAATCTTCATACTGATTTCCATAGTGATTGTACTAGTTTACATCCCTGCAATAAGGGTAAGGAGGTTCCTTTTCCCTGCATCTTTTTCCCCTTGTGTAGCGGGTTGACTAATAGTCACTTTGTAATGCCCAGCTGAACTGAATCAGTGTGGTCTAGGCACGGAGGATCCACCTGAAGATTGTTACCAATAGCCATTAAAAAATGGGGAGGAAGATCTTGGTCCTGTTGATTTTCTAGGAGAAGCTTGCTGCAGATGGTTTTCCTGATGTGAACTAGGCTGTTCTCATCAAAGGAGGAGCTCAGGACCTCACTGTTGCTGGGAACAGGGGAGCTCTGATCTTTACTGTGAGCATCACTTCCTGGCTTCAATGTGGATCCCTCCGCTTGGTGGCACAAATCCCTCATCTCGTGAGCATAGATTTCCTGGCTTCCACCACTGGCCTTTGGGCCTTCCATGCTCAGATCCTCAATATGGACAAGCCTGAGACACTGCTGTGGGCTCTAGACCACTGGCTGGACTTGAGCAGGACATTGCCTTGGACTCAGCCTTTAGCTGGGCTTGTGTGGGAAGCTGCTGGGATCTAGGTCCGCGGGTGAATAATTTGGTCTCCTAGTGTGTGGTTAATCTCTTGCACTCCTTGCATTTGACTCTTTAGGTAATTGTCATAAAATAACCTTATAAATTATGTGTTCTATATTTAATGTATTCCCTTACTCAATCCTGCTGGCTGCAACACCTTTTTTATTCTTGACAATAGCCATTCTGACAGGGGTGAGATGGGATCTCAATGTAGTCATAATTTGCATTTTTCTGATAGCTAAAGATGTTGATCATTTTTTCATATACATTTTGGCCATTTGAATGTCTTCTTTTGAGAAGTATCTTTTCAGCTCATTTGCCCATTTTTATTGGATTCATTGTTTTATGGGGGTTAATTTTTCTGAGTTCTTTATATATTCTCATACTTCATCAGAACAGCAGCTAGCAAAATTTTTCTGCTCTGCTGTTTGTCATTTTTTGCTTTCTTTTTTACAAAAAACAAAAGTTAAATCTTGACACATGGTGATTATGGAGGACGGCAGTGGCAGTAATAGCCCCTAATCCTTCCTGTCTGTAAAGAGCAACAGTGCCCACAGTCGTGCAGAGCTTTATGGCCACTCACACATCAGGTCCCACATGACTCAGTGCAGCATGAAGGGCAGATTCATACCTGAAACTAGAAGTTCAACCACATCTACAAATGAGGGACATTTCTCTTTACAGAATTCCAGCTAACAAAGAAAGGAGAGGGACCTTAGAAAATGATGTTTTGCAACCTCTAACAGAGTTATGGATTAAAGCATCAAGCCCTAGGGCTATAAACATCATAAAAAGAGAGGCAACCAAACATCCTGTACCTTCTCATGAAGTTCATGACAGGAGTTATGAAGTAATCTGGCTGAAAAAGGAACAGCAATAGAAACTCAACCTGATCTTGTGACTCAATTACTAACTCATAGGAAATACAAAGGTCAAAGGAAAATCACAGCTGTGAGAAACTGTATGAGACAAATAACCCAGTTTTTTTAGCAGAAGGAAGTAAAGGGGGAAAACCCTTAAACAAAAAGATACATAAGTCAGTTGGATTGAATAACTCCAAATGTCTCGAGCACAGCAGGATAACTATAGTTGACAAAAACAGTCATATATTTCAAAACAGGTAGGTACATGAACACTGACTACAAATTTTATGTATGACAATGGTATTGTGGCTATCCTATTTTAAGTCTATTATAATCTTATGTAAAGATTCATGCCAAAATACTTATAAGATTAACCTGTAAAATATGCAGGTTTATTTCAAAATAATCTGGATGGCAAAAGCTGGGTTTTACTTTTCAGCTATAGACATCTGTGGATATGTTGGCATCAGGGTCGTGCCACCAGCAGACTTAAAGCATACTTGTAGTCTCAACTTTGACCAGGGAGTGAGTGGACCAAGCTGGCAGGCTTGGGGGAGATCTCAAGAGGGGGAGGAAACTGAGGGTTAATGAGGAAACTGAGGGTTCATTATACTATTCTCTACCTTAGAAATATTTTCAGATTTCTATAATGAAAAGTTAAAGAAATAATAATTCAGGTAAATATTCTCTGAGGGTAACAAGGTTAGAAGTGAACACCCCATCCCATCAAGAAGGGAAAGTTGAGAAGCTGAAAATCCATGACTTCTCTGGGATCCATTGGCAAAATGAGGGTGCAAGGTAACCTGCCACCACAACTGAAGAGAGGCAACCCAGAGGGTTAGAGCCAAGATCTGCCGACCTGGTGCATAAGCTGAGGGAGCCATAAATTGAGTAGAGGACTTCAGGAGGGGTGACCTGGGTAAACTACTAGATGAGATGTATGGACTGCTGTGGGGCAAAAGCCTGGGGCCACAAGCTGGGACACACTTTCAAGATCTGTCTCACTGAGAAGCCCAGCAGGTTTTGGAGGTGGAGATCTGAGAAAGGTCTCCTGAAGAGGCAGTGGTGGGAGCTGTGAATCTTACCTAAAGATTCTCTTAGGGGAAAGGTCTTGGCTGAGCCCTCTGCCAGTCCCACCATCCTTCTTAGCTGATCTTTGGAGTCAGTGGAGGAACTGTGGTCAACAAGAGGCAACAAGAGTCAAGATTTCAAGGAAATAGACCAGAATGTCAACCAGGGAAATGGAGAAGAAAACTGTTCTGGGGAGCCACTGGGAAAGTCACAGCACAGACAGCCAGTGTGCTCTCACTCTTCATACACATCACATATACCATACCACATCCTACACATCACACATATGCACATAATATAGACCACATGTCACACATATAGTACATACAAGACACATATAATACACAAAAACACATCACACACACACACACACACACACACATACATTCTCCATGCCAACAGCTGTTTCAGGAACAAGTCAAAGACCACATGTGCATTCATGCTGTGGGCCTTAGGGGCTCCCTTCACTCCTCCTCCCAGAGGTGCTCACAGAAGCTTTTCAGTCTCCTCTGACAACTCAGGGTGACCATAAGATTCGCTCAGATCCTGGACTGGATGCTGTTGATCCTCGGAGCAAGCAGCAGTACAGTGCAGCCCGGCTGGGGTCAGCCAGATGGAAAGTGGTCATCTCTCATGGCTTCTGTCCCGAGGAGTGGTTGGCTCCATGCCCCTCCCTACCCACAGGAGACTGCCTGCTGTTCCCTGGAGCCCCCAGGCACTGAATTTCTGCTTCCAGCCCATGTTTGGTCTTCACATTCATTACACTATGGTCCAAGAAGCTCTGCTTCTGTTTATTTTTTCTTTTTTTTTTTTTTTGCTTTTTCTTTCTTTTTTTCCTCTTATGTGTCATAGCTATAGTTTGGGAGTGAATATGTTACACCATTTTGAAAGGAGATCCACAAGTGACAGGATCTGACATCAAGATTATCACTGAAAATTTATCCTGCTGGAATCATTTTTCCACCTTTTCACTTGTGTGTGTGTGTGTGTGTGTGTGTGTGTACTGGGGATTGAACTCGGGACCTTGTGCTTGCAAAGCAGGTGGCAGCACCACTGAGCTAAATCCCAGGTCCCATTTTTCCACTTGTATGTAGTAAACACATAAATATTTTTCTCAAATAAGTAGCAAATTATAATTCACTTACTAACCCAGTCTCACCTCATTGGTTTGATGGACAGTTATAATTGTGTTATGCAAAATCCCCATATTTACATGGGTCTAAATTTAAGATTTTGTACTTTGTTCACTGGATCACAAATTGATCTAGTTGTTCTTTTGTTGATATTATTCTGTTTTCATAAAATAAGTAATATATTGTGATTGGCTGCATGTAACACAACCCTAATGCCAGGTCATATAAAATTGCAGAGCTAGGAAGGGAAGGTCAGACACCAAGTCCAAAATGGCACCTGGGACCCAGAACCATTGCTTCTGACTTGACCATTTGCATTCCTGTAGCTTTGCCCTCATGGTTGTAGAAGGCCAACGATTCCCCTACATATCCTGTCATAAGCAAGAATAGGCAGGGAGTGAAGGAGAAAAGCTATAGCTAATGTGAATATGGCCTTTTTATCAGAAAAACTATACCTTTCTCAGACGTCTCACATAGCAAACTTTGCTTATTTGTGACTGGTCACAACTATGCATGTTACTGCTTCAAATAATTTTAAGAGTATGCTACTAATTAAGAGGGGAGAATACACATTGAGTAGACAAATAACAGTGAATGCCACAACAAATTTGTAATGTACTTATGTCTAAATACAAGTCCTATCTTTAAAACAAATAGGGTATTTTGCACACGTGTGATGTCATAAAACCTTTAAAATCAGATAGTTAATTGCAGACAAATTAGCTAAAAGCATGTTGGTCTTTGAATTTAGAAGTTAAATTTGGGAATAAATGGGTTGCTATCTTATTTATTAAATTTTCCTTCTACCTTGTTCATTAATATTTTCCAGATTTCCCTGTGTAAGTCTTCTGCATACTGTATTACACGTCTCCAACTGGTGGGCCACAGACTGGTACCAGTCCAGCCAAACAACAGGAAGCAAGTGGCAGGCAGTGAGTGAAGTGTTATTTGTATTTAAAGTTTCTCCTCATCACTTCTATACCCCTGTGTACCCTCTCTTGTCGGATCAGTGGTGGCACAAGATTCTCATAGGAGCTTGAATGAAAATGTGAGGGATCAAGGTTGCAAGCTCCTTTTGGGAATGTAATGCCTGGTGATGTGAGGTGGAACTGAGGCAGCAATGCTCTTAAAATTTAGCAGAGACCTGTGTATTACAGCATCATAATAATAGAAATAAAGTATACAATAACTGTACAGCACTTGAATCATCCCCAAACCAATACATCCTCCATCCACATAAAAACTGTGTTCCATGAAATTGATCCCTGCTACCAAAAAACTTGGGGACCACTGTTGTATGAGATTTATTCTTAAAAATGTAGTCATGTGTCACTTAGCACTGGGAATATGTTCTGAGAAATTTGGCATTGAACGGTTTCATCATTGTGTGACCATCACAGAGTGGATTTCCACAGACCTAGATCACTCAATCTCTGAATGTGGCCTCCTCATACCATCAAGAGACACAGTAAACAAGAAGTCTACATGGCTGCTCCTGGCATTACAAGGCATATAAATACATGTGCCAGTAAGATGGCCTTTTAGTGTCATTACCAAGTGTTATGTACTATGCATTACTGGAGATGCCACACTTTTATACAACTGGCAGTGCATATTGCTGTCACCACAAATACATACAGTCTTTATGATGGCTACAGCATCATTAGGTGAGTGGTTTAGTTCTATGGTTGTCACATGAGGCCACCTTCAAAGTGCAGTCCATCACTGGTCTTTATGTGTGCATAAGAAAGTTGTGCTATGATTAGATGTGATTTGTCTGGTCTCAGCTTGCTAATAGTCTCTTACTACTATTGAGTAGCAGTTGTAAAAGGCAACTGTTCAGTTTCTGACTTTATTCAGAATTCTTGTAAGATCTGCCATAAATTTTTATTGGATACAACAGGTTTAGTCAGTTTCCTACTATTATTAACTTTTAACATTGTACTATATTAAAATATATTAAAGAGTATTTTTTCTGTTTTTTTCTCCATTTTTTACATAAACTTATTTTTTTTAATATTTTCAGAAATTCCTTCTATATTCATCTACAAAACTGACAGATTCCTATTTCTAACATTCTTTTTTATTTTGACATCAGGTTTATGCTACTATCATAAAATCAGATATTTAATTTGTCTTCTTGATTTTTGCATTTGGAAATGTAGGATAAAATATTGCATTCCCAGAATATTTTGTGACACTGACCCAGAAAATCATTTTAACCTACAGGTATTACAGATGAGTCCTGAGAACCCAAAACATTTTTTAAAGTACTGTTTTCTTAATTTGTCAACATTGCTCACTCAGCATTTCAATAGATTTCCCACCACAAGGAATACAAGGTCTATAATTCTACAGGAAAGAATACAGTATATCAGGCCCTGATGACACATCAGTAGTAAATACATCACTTGTTTTCCTGTGTCAAAGCACTAACTTAAGTTTTCATATAGAGTTTTTATTGTTTTTAAGTCTGGTCCCAAAGATATCTGTCCAATGTGAGCCACAGATGGAACAGCAAGACCCGTTTTTCATGCTACTATGAGTCTTTCATATTGTATTGCCTTAGATTTGATAATATTGAAACTAGAAAAGAGAATCAAGACAAATAAGTTACCTACTGTCTCTGACTTAGTTGATCAATTTGTTAGCAGGGCAAATTTATGCTTTCTTCTGGATTTCACTTAACTATAGATGAGATGCTAGTACCTTTGTTAGGAAGATGTGGTTTCAGGATGATTAAACCTCACAAGCCAGCTAAAGATGGCATAAAATTGTAGATGCGAGAGGATTCTAAGATCATTAGATGCTAAGTGCAGCAATATAAGCTGGTGCTGAGGTAAAGACAGCTAATATGACCAAATCCACTTCACCAAATCCTGCAAAGGTTGTTCTGAGGCTTGTAGGATATATTGAAGGTACCAAATGAAATATTACTGGTGACAGTTGGTATAGCTCAGTGGAACTTCCTGATGAACTTAAAAGAAAAAATTTGACTTATGCAGATACTTTGAAAAATAAATGAAAGTGTACCACCTGATTTTTTTACCAAATAGAAATCAAACTGTTCAATCATCAGCATTTGTTTCTACTATTAGCGCATAGTTTCATATGTATCAAAATTAAAAAGGTAAAAGTGTCACATTAATATCAAATATGTACCACAGCAATTCTGCTGATAAACCAAAAAGCCTAAAATTACTCACTTTTGTAATGACACAAAATCTTGACTTGATGCTTTAGTTGGAAAATGTGCATTATATTTGGAATCTAGGAGATCCAACCATTGACCAACTGCAATTTTTTATACCATTTTAAATGTCAAGGGCATGGACTCCCACATACTGTATCAGTTTGCACAACCAACTAAAGTAATAAAATGTTTTGATTTTACTGAAACTCATTGGATGTAGTTAATTGGGGAAAATGTATGTCCCAAAATGGCTACTTAAAAAATAACAATAAAAGTATGAAAACTTATAGGATAAATCTTGGGAATGAAGATTTCTGTTACAGAAGAGCCTAGAAAACCTACTGAGAAAAGCAAGGAAAGGGTGTGCCTATGCCCAGCAGCAAGGACAGAAAAGCTTCTATTCAATATGATGTTTCTAAAATGCCAATTTCTAATCAGTTCTGCAAAAACTTTGTCCTGTTCTGAGAATTAATTTTTGTTATGAATGCTTACATAATGTGTTTACAAATAAAATTTTAGCATAAATACTGTTTTAATTTTATAAAAACTAAAATTAAATTTATGGATCCTGAGGAACCAGAAGTAGTATGCATGAAACTAAAATGAGTTGATAGTAGCTGCAGGTGAAGAGAAGATAACCGCTTTACAGAAGATATTTGAGTACCATTTTAAATTCTTCTTATGGTCTAGTCACACAATAGCTTCTGAAATCAAATTTGACAAATCAAACCATTTTAAAAAACTTTTTCAATTCAAAATTTAAATTTTACTGATAATATTAAAATGTAATAAGTAAAAGCTGTAACCTTGTTATCCTGTATTTTAATCTCTGCTCTCTATAAACTACACAACTTTTCCTGTCCTAGTTTTCTTTTTGTTGTGTTATGACTTTTTTCCTTTATTTCTCAATCAAATTTGTCAAATATATGACTATTTTACTAGTTTTCTCAAAGAATTATTATAAGGAGTTGAATGGTGGTCCCAAAAAGATATGTTCATATCCTGATCTCCAGGATTTTTTATTTATTTTGTTTTTGTAAATTAATTTTATCAGTACAATTTTGATATATATTATAATCATATTCATCATAGAGATGTCATACCTGTACTTATATATATTTTTTTTCCTCATTGAGTTTATCGGTACATTTTAGGTATATAGTACAGTTACATTCAGTATTGGGATCTTGTAACTTTACATGGCAGGTCTTGGTTCTCATTATTTCTCCTTGTCCCTGCCCTCCCTTCATCTCTCCTACCTCCTCCTTTAGAAACACTTCAATTCTATTTCATCATTTTCACATATTCTTTTCTTTTCCCTTATTAGTTTTCCCCTTACCTTCCCACTTTCCCTACACCTTTAGTCCCTTTCTTCCTATTTCACATTGTCCATTATATCATTAGGATCTTATGTATTATAGTTTATTCACACTAGAGAAACTATTCAGTATTTACACATGTGTGACTTATTTATTTCACTTAGGAGTATATCCTCAATATGTATCCATTTCCTCTGAATGACTCTAATTTCTCATTCTTTATAGCTGAGTAATATTCCATTTTACAGAAAAACCACATCTTCTTTATCCAGTTTCCAACTGATGGGCAAAAGGGCTGTTTCCAAGTTTTAGCTATTACAAACTGTGCTGCTATAAACATAGGTGCTCAAATATGATTGTGATATGATTCTTTTAATTCTTTTGGAAGGATATCCTGCAGAGGGATGGCTAGGTCAAATGGAACCTCTAGTTGAAGACCTTTGAGGTATCTCCATATTGATTTCTATAGTGGTTGCACCAGTGTGAACTCCCATCAACAATGGAGAAGGGTTCCTTTCTCCCCACAACCCGGCCAACATTTGTTATTGTGTGATTTCTTGATAGCAGTCATTCTTTGTGGGGTGAGGTGGAATCTCAGTGTTGTTTTCAACTGCATCTCTCAAATGGCCAGTGATGTGGAACATTTTTTCATATATTTATTTGATGCTTTTACTTCTTTGTGTGAGAAATGTCTGTTCATTTCAGATGCCCATTTTTGAATTTTTTTTTTTTTTTTTTTTTTTTTTGGTACCAGGGATTGAATTCGGGTCATTGTGCTTGCAAGGCAGGCCACCAAACTGCTGAGCTAAATCCCCAGCCCTTGAGTTCTTTATATATTCTAGATAATAGTCCTTTGTCTGAGGAGCAGCTTGTAAAATTTTTTTCCCACATTGTAGGTTGTCTCTTGGTTCTGTTGATGGTTTCTTTTGCAGTATAAAAGCTTTTTAATAAGAGTAGATCCCATTTGTTGATTCTTTCTGCTAGTTCCCGTGTTATTGAGGATTTGTTCATAAAATCTTTTCCTATGCCAATGTCTTCAAGAGTTCTGCCTAAGTTATCTTCCAGCAAGTTCAGTGTTTCTGTTTTAACATTTAGATCTTCAATCCACTTGGATTTTAGTTTAGTGCATGGTGAGAGATAAGGTTCTAGTTTTAATCTTTGGCATGTTGAAGTACAGTTTCTTCAACACTATTTATTAAAGAGGCCATCCAGTGGGGATGGTCAGCTCCTTTGTCAAAGATGTGGTAGCTGAGTACATCTGGATTTGTTTTTGTGTCTTCCAGTCTGCTCCACTGATCCTCTGGTCTGTTTCTTTGACAGTACCATGCTGTTTTAATCGCAGTGGCTTTGTGGTACAGTTTCACATTAGGAATTCTTATACCTGCTGCCATGTGTCTGTTGCCTAGGATGGCTTTCGCTATTGTAGGTCTCTTGTGGTTCCAAATGAATTTTTGGATTCTTTTTTCTAGCTCTGTGAAATATAGTGTTGGAATTTCAATTGGCATTGCATTGAATCTATATAGCAGTTTTGGTAGTATGGCCATTTTCACTACATTGATTCTTCCTACCCAGGAGCAGGGGATATCTTTCCATTTTCTTATATCCTCTTTGGTCTCTTTTTTCAGAGTGCTGTAGTTTTCAGTGTAGAGGTCTTTTGCTTCTTTTCTTAGACTGATTCTTAGATACTTCATTTTTTTGGATACTATTGTGAAAGGAATTGTTTCCCTAAGTTTTCTCTCAGTGAGTCTGTTATTTGTGTACAAGAAGGCTATTGATTTTTGTGCATTGACCTTGTATCCAGCTACTCTGCTAAAAGGGTAAAAAACATCTGGAAGTCTTTTGGTAGAGTTTTTTGGGTGTTCAATGGAGAGTATCATATCATCAGCAAATAATGACAGTTTACCTTCTTCACTGGTCATTTAAGAGATGCAGATGAAAACAACACTGAGATTCCACCTCACCTCACAAAGAATGGCTGCTATCAAGAAATCAAACAATAACAAATGTTGGCCAGGTTGTGGGGAGAAAGGAACCCTTCTCCATTGATGGTGGGAGTTCACACTGGTGCAACCATGATGGAAATCAATGCAGAGATACCTCAAAGAGCTGGCACTAGAGGTTCCATTTGACAGACCCATCCCTCTGCTGGATATCTTTCCAAAAGAATTTAAAGGAAGTACACCACAGTGATATATTGCACCCATGTTTATAGCAGCACAGTATGTAATAACTAGATCTTGGAAACAGCCCATTTGCCCATCAGTTGGAGACTGGATAAAGAAGATGTGGGTTTTCTATAAAATGGAATACTACTCAGCCATAAAGAATAAGAAATTAGAGTCATTCATTGGAAAATGGTTACCTTTTGAGGATATGCTCCTAAGTGAAATAAATAAGTCACACATGTGTAAATACCAAATAGTTTCTCTGGTGTGAAAAACTATAATAATAGTGCACAAGATCCTAATGAGATAATTAACAATGTGAAATAGGAAGAAAAGGGTTTCAAGTTTATTCTTTATGGCAGAATATTACTGCATTGTATATAAAAAGCACATTTTCTTTATCCATTTATCCATTTGTGAGCATTTGGGCTATTTCCAGAATTTACCTACTACAAATTATTCTGCCATATACATGGATGTGCATATATTGTTGTAGTATGATGCTTTTAATGCTTTAAGGAAAATACTAAGAAAGTGAATAGCAGAATCAAATGGAACCTCTCTGGTTTTAGTACTTTTAAGGAATTTCCATACTAATATCCATGTTAGTTGTATGAATTTACACTCCCATCAACAGTGAAGAATGATTCCTTTTTGCAAATGCCTCACCAGCACTTCCATTGATTGATTTTTTTATTATAGCCATTATTTCTGGATTGAGATGTCATCTCAGTGCTGTTCTAATTTGAAGCTTTTGAGTGACCAGTGATATTGAACATTTTTTCATATATTTATTTGCTCTTTGTGCCTTGTCATCTGAGAAGTATCTATTTCTTTCAGATGCTTACTTTTGGATTGGGTCTTTAAATTTGTGGTTTGATTTTTTTTGGAGTTCAGTATGTATTCTACACATTCTACATATTAGTCCTTTGATTGAGTAATTTTTTTCCCATTCGACGCTTTGTCTCTGCACTCTCTTTGTGGATTCTTTTGCTGTGCAGAACCCCTTTTAATATGATGAGACATAAGTTTTTGAGTCCTTATAATATTTTCTGTCAGTTCAAGGTTTTGTACATAAAGTCTCTCTCTACATCTATGTCTTCAAGAGTTTAAACTATTTTATCTTCTACCAGATTAAATGCTACTGTTATTTATATCTTTGATCCATTTTTTGTTTTAATTTAGTTCATGGTGAGAGATATCGGTATAGGTTTAATCTCTAATGTGTTAAAAGCCAATTTCCCCAGAACCATTTATTGAAGAAGGTGTCTTTCTTCTAGTGAAGGTATTTGACCACCTTGTCAAAGATAAAGGGGCTGAGTGGCTTTGTTTGGAGTTGTTTCTATGTCTTCTATTCTGTTCCATTGATTTACAGATCTTTTTTTCTGCCAGAACCATATATGTTTTTATCACTTTGGCTTTGTTGTATAATTTCAAGTCAGGGATTGTGATGCCTTTTTCCCCCTGCTTTGCCTTTGTTATCTAGAATTGCTTCTGCTATTCTATGACACTGCTGATGTCACATCAATTTTAGAATTGTGATCTGTAGTTCTGTGGGGTATGCTATTAGTATTTTTTTTCAGAATTGTTTTAAATCTGTATAACAGTTTTTGGAAGTATGGCCATTTTCACTGTATTGGTTCTGCCTATCTAAGAACAAGGGATATCTTTCCATTTTCTGATATTCTCTTCAATTTCCTTTTTGAGAGTACAGTAGTTCTAAATATAAAGGTGTTTTACTTCTAACATTACATTGATTCCTAAGTATTTCATTTTTCTTGATGCAATTATGAAAGGTGTTGTTTCCCTAATTGTTCTCTGAGTTAGTTTGTTATTTGTATACAGTGCTATTGATTTTTTTTCTTTTTTTTGGTACCAGGGATTGAACTCGGGTTCTTGTACTTGCAAGGCAGGCCACCGAACCACTGAGCTAAATCCCTGGCCCAGTGCTGTTGAATGTTGACTCTTGATTTTGTAACTAGTACCTATACTACTGAATTTGGTTATTAAATATAGGAGTCTTTTTTGTGGAAGGTTTGGGGTCTTCTATCTAGAGTATCATGTCATCTTCAAATAATGATCCTTTAAATTCAATCTTTCCTATCCTTATTCCTTTTTATCTTTATTAAGTTTATTGATACATTTTAGGTATACAGTAAAGTTACATTCATCATTGGAATCTTGTACCTTTACATGACTTATCTTGGTTCTTATTGTTCTCAATTCCCCAGCCCCCCATCACTCCCCCACCCTTCCTTGTTTACAAAGACATTGTTTCCATATTTTGCTCTTTCACATTTTTTTCTGTTCCCTTTTTACCTTTTTTCTACTCCTCCCACTTCCTCTACTCTTTTAGATATTTTCTTCCTTTACACAATATCAATTATACAGTTTGATCCTTATTTACACTCTTAGTTTTTCACACCAGAGAAACTACTCAATATTTACACATGTGTGAGTTATTAATTTCACTTAAGAGTATGGCCTCAATATGCATCCACTTAGCTATAAGTATCTCTAGTTTCTCATTCTTTATGGCTTAGTAGTACTCTATTTTATTTTTTTAAAAACCCACATCTTCTTATCCAGTCTCCAGTTGATGGGAAATTGGGCTGTTTCCAAATTTTAGCTATTGCAAACTTTGCCACTATAAACACAGGTACACATATATCGCTGTGGTATGATTCTTTTAATTCCTTTTGGAGGAAACCCAGCAGAGGAATAGCTGGGTGAAATGGGACTTCTAATCCTAGTTGTTTAAGGTATCTCCATATTGATTTCCACAGTGGTTGCACCAGTCTGCACTACCACCAACAATGAAGAAATGTTCCTATCTATATCTGCAAAACACTTCTGAGAAGCAATTATTCCTTAATGGCCCTAAACACAAGCAACAAAGATACTTATAATAAGTAATACCAAAGTATCAACCCAGGAGTTAAACCAGAACAGCATCAACAACAAAAATAGAAATGAGAAGACATTTAAGCAAGGCACAGTCTTCCAGCTTACTGAAGGCAAATTATAGAAGAAATGAGGTGAAAAACCCTGATAATCAACCACCTGGACTACCTGAACTGATAGCACAAGAAGCAGCAAAACAGGTGAATGAGTCTCTAGAAATATTCAAAACAAAAATAATTTCCCAGATAACTACAGAATTGATAGCAGAATAAAAGACATTATTAGAGACTCTAGAACAGAAACAGATAAAAAATAAATAAATGAGTTCAGGACCATGGTGGAAACCATGAATGCTCAGCATAGGAAAGAAATGGAATCCATGAATGCCCAACATAAGAAAGAATGGAAGCCATGAAATGGATTCAAATTGATATCCAGGAGATTAAAACCTCTATTGAAAGTATACATAGCAGCCTAACACAATCTAAAGGCAGAATATCAGATATAGAAGACAGGATGGCAGTCAGTGACTATGAAGAGAGATATCTAAAAAATAGTAAGGTACCATGAAAAATCAATCCAACAGCTCCTAGATGATGCAAAGAAGAAGAATACAAGATTGATAGGAGTCCATGAAAAAGCAAGAGAAAGTACAAATGACATTAAAAAACTGTTCACAGAAGTAATGGCAGAAAACTCCCCAAACAGAGAAAAAGAACTTAACATACAGATAAGTGAGATGATAGGACTTCAACTAGCCATAATAAAAAAAAAACTACACCTAAACATATAATAATCAAGAACCTGTAAACCAAACAGAAGAACAAAATACTGCAAGCAGTTAGAGAAAAGAAACCAATCACATGCAAAGGAAATCCCATTAGAATCACAACAGACAGTTATGCCTCAAATAGTCATTGGCAGCCCTGAGAAGAAGTCAACCCACAGCTGCTCTGAGTACTGTATTTAGTTGCCCCCGCAAAAAATGGCATTTGGTCAAGCACCCTCTCCAGGTGATGGTTGAACTAGAGTCACTCACCAGCTATTGTAGTTCACAGCATCTGTTGCTCCATTCCAGTGGTATGTTTCTCCATGGAGATCTCTGAAGTCACCCACTTTCAGAGACTCAAGTCTCCCCTCTCACACTGCAAGCTGAAAGCCAGGGAAAAAGTGAAGTTTTCCACCTTCTTTTTCTAGACTGAGGTCTGTCTCTTCACTTTGCCTGTGGGCTTTAATTCTCCATTAAGATCTTTCTTGAGTCCTAGGGATTGACTTCTCTTTATCTTTTCTTCCCCAACTTATTATTTTCCAGGGTCTGGATTCTGGATCTCAAAGAAGCTGATTTGCTATTGTTTACCACTCCATCATCTTCCTAGAAGTCTCTGTTACTTATTTTGGAAAAATAATTTTTTCAGGTATAATTAAGGATATGAAATGAGGAGTGATTGTGAATTATCAGGGTTGACTCTAAATCCTAAAACAAATGTCCCAATGTAAGAAAGGCACAGAAGGGTTTGAAACAGATGAGGAAAAGTCACAGACAGAGAAGAGGACACACTACAACAGGGAGGCAGAGACGAGAATGTGGCCACAAGGCAGGGACACCTGGAACAATCAGAAGCTAAGGGTTTTTTTCCCCCTCTGTGACACTGTAGCAAATGTGGAGAAAAATACTCCATATGCTGTCTTGTGATACTTGGCAGCAGCAATGAGCTACACTTCCTAGTGAAAATGTGACAACAAAAAAAGTGACACTATGGAATTGACAAGATAACTGAATCCCTGAATTTGCTTTGGTAGCTTAATGAGTTCTTCAGTATTCTTTTTATTTTATCTTATTTTTATTTTTTTGGTACCAGGGATTGAACTCTGGCCCTTGTGCTTGCGAGACAGGCAGTGGAACCACTGAGCAAAATCCCCAGCTCAAGTTCTTCACTATTCTTGTCTCTAACTACAAATCCTCTAAAAATCAATGACTAATGTGAAAGTGGTCAGGACCAAAACACAGTCACATATGCCAAACCCTAACATACATATATACATACATACATACATACAGCCATGAAGTAGTGAAGGAGATCCTACATATAGGTGC
Organism: Fukomys damarensis; assembly: GCF_012274545.1. Lineage (NCBI taxonomy): Eukaryota > Metazoa > Chordata > Mammalia > Rodentia > Bathyergidae > Fukomys > Fukomys damarensis. Next base: position 27,883,976 of record NW_022900939.1, read on the forward strand.
CTGATGACAAGAACAATGGAGAAAGCCTGCCAGAACTACAACCTTGCAAAAAGACCACTGCCACCACACAGAAGGCACTTCTGTCCAGCAACTGCACATCTATCTTTCTACTGATGCAACCCCTGTGATTCTTGTAGCCAAGGATTACTGTTTCAAATTATATTATGTAATTCTCTTCACTTTGCCTATAAAAATTTCCCCTTGCCTCAACCTTTTTTGAAAATGCACATATAAGACTTTCTGTGGAACACAGAAAATATTCCCAATGCAGTGCCCTTCTAGTTCCAAATAAATATCATTTTTCTTTGGAGAATCTCTCTCTGTCTCTCTCTCTCTCATTATTTAGGCTAACACCATGAAGTGATCCTACCCCAGACACATGAGAAGATCATAGGTTATACCTCAAAACTCACTCCCAGGCATGGAAGTCTCTATGGCCATTTATGTATAAAAATTACACAGAAAGAATTAAATTGCAGTGTGAGGTTAATTGCTATTCTAAATCCTTCTAAAGTGCCCATATGCTTAGGATGTAGAAGGTATTTTTGCAGTTTTAAGGATATAAGTAAAACAGTACTTCTGAATTTCTGATGCCTTCTGCAGAATGCTTAATGCACTTACACCATATGCTACACACTGTAAGCCAGATGTTCATTTCTGACTTCTCTATTTAAAAGCCACAAACTCAGGGGGGCTCCTCCTAGGATCCCACAGTGCAGAGGTCAGAATCAATATTAAGTTCCTTCAGGGAAATAGGAATAGAATTTGCTGGATAAACATTTCTACCTCCTATCTTTCAGGTAAGCTATTCTGGTTTTGCGAATTGACTATTAAGAATTAAACCCCCTTGACCACAGCAACAATCTTGAATAAGCACTTTCTACACATGTATCTTGATTTATAAAGGGGCTACATCTGAATATGCATCATAACTTGAAAATACCAGGAGTCAAGATTGTACTTACCACCCCTAACCTACAGAGCACAACATTTGCAACACAGTACACTGTAGGCATCTGTTCTGCTCAGAACTGCAGGGTTGTCTAGGAGGTATAGTGTGCTGCTGCTGCCCTGCATTACAAGAGAGCATGGTACCACATATTACTTACCTGGGAAATTATCAAAATTCAAAATGCACCATGGAGTTTCTATTGAATGCATGTGGCTATTGAATGCACCTCTAAAAATTCAAGACATCCCAAGTTGAGCCATCTAAAGTCAATGTCTACAAGTCTTTGCCTCAAACTCAGGGAGCATTCAGAACAGACATTATTTTTCTATCATATGAACCTGATCAATTCACCTTCTCTGTCACCTCATCAATTTCACCTGGTGCTTCTATTCAGCCAGCTGAGATAAGCTACATGAAAGTGTTCCTTATAAGAGTGGCTTCCTCTCCTGTGAGTTTCTCATACCCTACTCATCATTCATTCCTTATATGTTCACTCACTAAAAACCATCTGTATATAAGCTAATGAATTCAAAGTACAAATATTTGTAAGAATCAAACCCTATCTCAAGGGTTCCATGACCTATTGAGAAAAATAGATACACAAGCAAATATTTCTAATGATTCTGATAGAATAATGTTAAAGGTAATATTAAATGAAATATTAAATATCACCAGATACAGTTACTAGGTTAGTAAATACACAACAACTTTTTTTTATTAAAACCAATGCAACAGAAAAAAATAAAATCAATGAAATAAAAATCTGGTTCTTTGAGATGGTCAATAAAACTAAAAATCTCTAGCAAGGCTTTATCCAAACAAAACAGGTGGGAGACACAAATGGTATGTGACACAATATCGAAAACAAGACAGCACACCACAGACTTCAAAATACCAAAAAGAGAATAAGGATATGTCAGTAATAACATTATACCAATAAATCTGACAATTTAGATAAGGTGGACAAATTCCTTTAAAGATTCTATCAAAAGGAATTCAACATGACTGAATAGAGCCACATTGGAGCTACTCAGAGAAAATTAACTAAAAACATGAGTAATTGGAAAAAAGAGAGAGATCCTGGTGCCAAAATCAATCTGAAACAAGGGACTTGTAGATCAAACAATACATAGGCATAGGAGTTTCTAGAGTGATTATCTATCCTACAGGGCTGCCTGTGAATCTACCACTTGTGTATGGAGCAGGAACCATTATTCTGGGAGCATCCCCCCCACCAAATAGGTCACAAATTTGTATCAAACTCAATCCATGCAGGATAGATCTAGAATATAAGGCCCTTCACCTCTTTTGCTTTCCTGGAAACAGAAAGCATTGCAACCTGACAACAAATTTTGCATGCACACATAGGGCTGAGGGACCAGAAAGCTGCTTCCTCCCCAATGGGATGCCAGATTTTGGTTTTGTTTTTGTTTTGTTGTGCACCACAGTGGCTAACTGTAACCGCTAATGACAACAAGGTTATGGACCACAGGGCCAGTAAGGATAGTGAGTGGAACAGCATGACCTCTCATGCATTACAACCAGTGCCAGATGCAGGACTCATGTAGCCTTGAGCTGGGAAGTCAACATTCCCTCCTGCCCTGAGTCCAGCAGCACAAGCAACCTTGGGCCATTATGCGAAGGAGTGAGAAGTCAGCATCACCACCACCATTACCACCCCATCTGGTATCAAGCACAGGAGAGGAGCCAGTGGTATGGAAAAGAAGAGGCTGTGCAAAGTCCAGGGGGAATCGCTTGTACATGGACCTGGGTGTGGCCTTCTCCTTAGGCAGTCTCTGTCTGAGGACACCACAGAAACTGGGAGAATGACACAGAGATAAACACAGTAAGTAGGAAACTACTGTTGAAGACTGGCCCCATCCCTCACATCCAAAGGCCAACATCAGCTCCTCACCCAGTACTAATCCTACTGAGGGCTTGACAGGGTTATTCAACACATATTTTGGCTCAGACTTGGACACTACCATAAAACTGTGGGCAGCAGGTTATTTTTTTCTGGTTTTTCTTTTGGCTTATTAGTTAGATTCATTTTTCTTTTTCTGTCAGTTTTTTTTTTTATTTTGAATTTTATTGATTGTTTTGTTTCGCTAGTCTTGTTTCTCTCTTCTCAGGTACTTCCTGATTTTTAAAATATTTTCATGTGAATGAACATTGTAAATAGTCTTTTGGATTCATTTTGAAATTCTTTTGGATTCTACATTTTTTCTCATCCTGCACTTTTCTCCAGTTTTACAAAGCTTGGGTGATCATACTTTGTCCTTCATCCTTGCTTCTATTATATTTCTCTTCAGTTATCACTCTGTTTTATCCCCTATCCCTCTTAAATTTCCACCCCCCAGGGTAAAATTACTCTACCAAGGGGAAACTCACTGCATATGAGTTCCTGGTTTATGTTGGATGTTGTTATAAAATCTTGCTCCTATGGTTAAAGGTACCAAATTAGCAGCTACCACTGTTTTTTGAGTTTCTAGGCTGTGCTTGATGCTATTGTTATTGCTAATTGTACCATTTTATCCAGGATGACATACCTGTTGTAATAAGTTGTTCACCCTTGTATGACAAAACTGTGATTGGTTGGAGTTATAATCATCACCATAGTGCAAAACAAAAGGACTGAGTGCTGAGCTGATTCTCATCCCTAATAAATTGGTAAAGTAAGATCTTGGAAAACACACAAAGACCAAGAGCCAGATACACCAAGAAGAAATCTTTCAGGAATAGACATTTCCTAGGAAAGCCTTGATACTTGTGATAAAGCTACCTAACATAAGAAACTTAAAAAATCAACACAAAAATACCAAATTAAAATAATAAAATTTAAAAATAAAAAATGACAAGACACAGAAGCAAAATGTAACCCCAGCCCTCTAGACCAATCAGCACAAAATCAGGGAGCAATGAGATAGAGAAAATCAGAAGACATCCACCTGAATTTTCTGAAATGATTACAATAGAAGTAAGAAAAAAAATGAATGAGGCTATAGAGAAAATCAGAGAACTAATCTCTCAGGTAAAAGAAGAGGTGATGATCATAACAAAGGATTGCTCAGTAAATCTAGGGTAGACATAGATTTTAAAAATAGAGGCACTTAGGAAAATGATAAAAATCATTGAAAGTCCAACATAGAAAATAAATGAAATCCATGAAACAGATTCAAACAACCAGAAAAATAAAAATTTCCCTGAAAGTTTACAAAACTGAATGAATAAAAGTGAAGATAGGGAATCAGACCTAGAAGACAGGATTTTTGTTAATGATTGAGAAAAGAGCTCTTAAAAATAACAAGGGTCCAAAATAATCCAACAGCTGCAAGATAGCACAGAGAAGAACAAGGTAAGATTGATTGAAGTCAATGAAAAAGCAGGAGATTGTCCAGATAACAAAAAAAAAAAAAAAAAAACGGCCCACAGAACTAATGGCAGAAAACTTCTCAAGCATGGAAAAAGAATTTGACGTGCACATAAGTGAAGCATATAGAACTCCAGTTTGGCATGACCAAAATAAATCTACATCAAGAAATCCCAGAATTTCAGCAGAACAGCAGGATATTAAAAGCTCTTAGAAAAAAAGAAATAGATCATCTATTAAGGAAAGCCCATCAGAATCACAGCAGAGTTCTCAACACAAACTCTTAAGTAAAGAACTATTTCAAGTCCTGAAAGAAAACAATCTTCAACCCAGATTGATATATCCTGCAAAGCTATCTTTCAGAATCAATGGAGAAATAAGATACTTCTATGACAAAGAACACCTGCAGAAATTCACAATCGCCAAACCAGCTCTCCATAATGTTCTGAAGAACATTTTAGAAATAAATAACAAAAACTACAATACCAAGAAAACCAATAGAAAGAAGCCACCAAGGTAGGGAAATAATTAAACATAGGGTAAAGACAGGGAACCAACAACAGAAAAATAATATGACAAGGATAAGCCAGTTATAAACATCAACGTAAGTGGTTTCAATTTACCAATCAAAAGAACAGACTATTAGAATGTATCAAGAAGTAAGATCCAGGGACTTCCCAGAAAAGAGCTGCGCAGGCACACAAACATGAGCCAGTGTGGACCAGAGGGGCATGGCTGCAGCAGATCCCAGCCAAGGCTTCACCCTGATCCCAGTGGCTTGGACATACAGGCCAGAGCCAAAGGCCTCCCCAGAAAAGAGCTGTACAGGGCTGGGGATTTAGCTTAGTGATTCTGCCATCTGCCTCACATGCACAAGGACCCGAGTCTGATCACTGGGAC
>NW_022900939.1:27889292-27892362 GCF_012274545.1 Fukomys damarensis
AAAAAAAAAAAAAAAAAAAGTGTATAGGTACACAAGCATTAGCCAGAGGCCCACCCCATACCATTGGTAAATATGCAGAAACCCTAGCCAAAAGCCTGCTCAGACACCAGGGGCTAGGGTGCACAACTACCAGCCAAAGGCCCTCCCAAATAATAATAGGTCAGCTCAGGGATCCAGAAGGCCATCATTCTGAACTAAGGAATTGGTGTATTGGTGAGCAGCAGAGAAAAGGCCACTTGATGACTTGTTGAGAATTTAAGACCACTGGGTAGAAAAAAGTGGCTTCAACAAAGGCAAAGAAGGCTGCATCTGTTGAAATGAGAAGACACATAAATAAGTCTCAAAACCAGACTTCCAGATCACCTTAGGAAACCCCAAAGCGAAACAAGATAGAACAATCTGATACTCAACCATCTGGACTGTCTGACCTGGCCCTGAAAGAGGATCTGGAAAAAATGAAATCAGAAATAATTTCAAAGGTAACAACAAAGGTTGTGCCCTTAGTGCAAGGCATGATTAATAAATCTAAAGCAGACACAGATTTAAAAAAAAAATAAAGGAGTTGAGGAACATGATGGAATCCCAACATAGGAAACAAATAGAATCCATAAAACAGATGTAAACACATCTCCAAGAGATTAAGAACTCCACTGAAAGTTTATGCAGCAGAATGAGCCAATGTGAGGACAGAATTTCAGATACAAGATAAGATTGCAATTAGTGAATGGGAAAAGAAAAACTTCTTAAAAATAGTGAGGAACCATGAGAAATCAACTCAGCAGTTAATAGATGATGCAAAAAAGAATAACATGACTGGTCAGAATCAATGCAGAAACAGGAGAGAGTGTAGATGACATTAAAAAAATAGTTCACAGGCAATGGTAGAAAATTTCCCAAGCAGGAGAAAAGAACTTCACATACAGATAAGTGAGGCATATAGGACTCCGAGTAGCTGTGATAAAAGTAAATTCTACACATAGACATATAATATATAAGATTTCAGAAATGCAACAGAAGAACAAAATTTTACAAGGAGTTAGAGAAAATAAACAAATCACATACAAAGGATAGAACATCAAAATCACGGTAGACTTCTTGACACAAACCCTCAAGGCAAGAAGAGCTTGGACTGTCATATTTCAAGCCCTAAAGGAAAACAGTCAGATTGATATACCCTGAAAAACTATCTTTCAAAATTGATGAAGATATAAGATACTTTCATGACAAAGTGAACCTTAGGAACTTCATGAATATCAAACCTACAGTCCAAACATTTTTAAACAATATCCTAGGAAAAGACAATGAGGATAACAACTGCAGGAAGCCCAGCAAAAAAAATCCACTCGGCACGACAAGAAATTAAACACAAAGGGGGGAGAATCCATCAAAAAGAAAAAGTTATGGCAATTTTCTATACCTCAAATTAATAAAGGCTATCTATGAAAAACCAACAGCCAACATCATATTAAATGGTCAAAAACTGAAAACCTTCATGTTAAAATGAGCAAAAAGACACGGATGATTACTACAATCATCAATCTCCAAATAGTTTTGGAAACATTAGCCACAGCAATTAGACAAGAGAAAGAAATTAAAGCAATAAAGATAGGAAAGGAAGAAGTTAAACTGTCATTATTTGCTGATGATATGATACTCTACATTGAAGACCCAAAAAACTCCACCAAAAGACTTCTAGACTTAATTGACAGATTCAGTAGAGTATCTGGATACAAGGTGAACACTTCAAAATTAATAGCCTTCTTATACACAAATAACAGACTCACTGAGAGAGAAATAAGGGAAAAAATTCCTTTTACAATAGCATCCAGAAAAATGAAGTATCTAGGAATCAATCTAACAAAAGAAGCAAAAGATCTCTACACTGAAAACTATAGCGCTCTCAAAAAAGAAATTGAAGAGGATATAAAAAAATGGAAAGATATCCCCTGCTCCTGGGTAGGAAGAATCAACATAGTGAAAATGGCCATACTACCAAAACTACTATATACATTCAATGCAATGCCAATTGAAATTCCAACACTATATTTCACAGAACTAAAAAAAGAATCCAAAAATTCATTCGGAACCATAAGAGACCTAGAATAGCAGAAGTCACCCTAGGTAAGAGACACATGGCAGCAGGCATAGCAATTCCCAATTTGAAACTATAGTACAAAGCCACTGTGATAAAAACAGCATGGTACTGGCAAAGAAACAGGCCTGTGGATCAGTGGAACAGATTGGAAGACACAAAAACAAATCCAGATGTACTCAGCTACCTCATCTTTGACAAAGGAGCTGACCATCCTCAGTGGAGGAAAGATAGCCTCTTTAATAAATGGTGTTGGAAAAACTGGATTTCAACCTGACACAGATTAAAACTAGACCCTTATCTTTCACTATGCACTAAATTAAAATACAAATGGATTAAAGATCTAAATATTAAAACATAGCAGGGGATTTAGCTCAGCGGTTCGGTGGCCTGCCTTGCACAAGGACGCGAGTTCAATCCCTGGTACAAAAAAAAAAAAAAATTAAAACATAAACATTAACTTGCTGGAAGGTAAGTTAGGCAGAACTCTGGAAGACACTGGCATAGGAAAAGACTTTATGAACAAATCCTCAATAGCACGGGAACTAGCAGATAGAATCAACAACTGGGATCTCATCTTATTAAAAAGCTTCTGTACTTCAAAAGAAACCATCAGCAGAACTAAGAGACAACCTACAATGTGGGAAAAATTTTTACCAGCTGTTCCTCAGACAAAGGACTATTATCAAGAATATATAAAGAACTCCAAACAACCCCCCCAAATATAAAGACCCGATTCAAAAATGGGCATCCGAAATGAACAGACATTTCTCAGACAAAGAAGTCAAAGCAGCAAGTAAAAATATGAAAAAATGGAGATGTGAATCCAACATGAAGCTGCCTGCCTACCTGCCTGTCTGTGATCACCCGGCGGCGTGCGCGTGAGCTCCCGGCCTGCGCGTGAGCTCCCGGCCTGCGCGACAACAGACCCAGGAAGGACCCAAGGACCCCAGAGGGGGTTTTTTTCAGCTGCCTGCC
>NW_022900939.1:27898833-27899546 GCF_012274545.1 Fukomys damarensis
AAAAAAAAAAAAAAAAAAAAAAAATATGAAAAAATGTTCCACATCACTGGTCATTAGAGAGATGCAGATGAAAACAACAGAGATTCCACCTCACCCCACAAAGAATGGCTGCTATCAAGATATCACACAATAACAAATGTTGGCTTAGTCGTGGGGAGAAAGGAACCCTTCTCCATTGTTGGTGGGAGTTCACACTGGTGCAACTACGATGGAAATCAATGTGCAGATACCTCAGAGAGCTGGCACTAGAGCTTCCATTTGACCCAGCCATCCCTCTGTTGGGTATCTTTCCAAAAGAACTGAAAGAATCATACCACAGAAAACTATGCACACCCATGTTTATAGTGGCACAGTTTGTAATAGCTAAAACTTGGAAACAGCCTATTTGCCCATCCTTTGGAAACTGGATAAAGAAGATGTGGTTTTTCTATAAAATGGAATATTACTCAGCCATAAAGAATGAGAAAATAGATTCATTCATAGGAAAATGGATACATATTGAAGATATACTCCTAAGTGAAATAAAAAAGGCACACCTGTGTAAATACCAAATAGTTTCTCTGGTGTGAATTATCTGCAATAATACATAAGATCCCAATAAGATTACTGACATTGAGAAATGGGAAGAAAGGAGCTAAAGGTGTAGGGAAGGTGGGATGGGTATGGGAAGGGTAATAAGGGAAAAGAAAAAATTGTGAGATAATGAAAAGATG
>NW_022900939.1:27899575-27938003 GCF_012274545.1 Fukomys damarensis
AGGAGGGGGTGAAGGGAGGGCAGGGGCAAGGGGAAAAAATGAGAATCAAGACTTGTCATGTAGAGGTACAAGTGCCCAACAATGAATGTAATGGTACTGTATCCCTAAAATGTACCAATAAACTCAATTAAAGCTGAAAAAAAAAAAGGAAATGCCAATAACTCCACCAAAGGTCTTCTAGGCTTAAAAACCAAATTCAGTATAGTAGCTGGATACAAGGTCAACACTAAAAAATCAATAGCTTTCCTGTACACAAACAACAGACTCACTGAAAGAGAAATGGGGCAAACAATTCCTTTCATGATAGTATCCAAAAAATTGAAATACCTAGGTAGCAACCTAATGAAAGAAATCTGAAATCTACTCTGAAAAGTATAGGCCTCTAAAAAAGAGAGATTGAAGATGATATCAGAAAATGGAAAGACATCTTTTGCTCCTGGGTAGGAAGCATTAACACAGTGAAAATGGCCTCTTCCAAATCTGCTGCATAAATTAAATGCAATCTCTCCACTTCAGTTCCAGAAATAGCAGGGTCTCCACTAGGTGCCCTATGTCAATGAAAGTCTCCATCTGGTGTCTGCAGCTGGTTCCATAAGTACCAGAATATACATTGGGTACCTTGCATTGGCCCTCAAGCAGCAGGAATTAATGTCAGAATCCTCAGAATTCAAAGATCTACACCAATCCTGGGCTACTGTGACAGCTTGGACTGTTGCTACAAACAGTGGTTTACAGACATGGAACACAATGAACTGAGAAATCTGTACACAAAACCCTTATACTGTAAAGAGGAACAAAGAGGAATTTAACTTTTAAGATTAAAAACTGCAGTGTCTGGAAGAAAACACTGTTCTGAAAATACTTATGAATTTTTTTTCTTTTTCTCTTCTCCCTTCATTTAAGCCATTTTTTTCTTTTCTTCTCTTTTTATTATAATTCTTAATTATTATTATTATTATTATTATTATTATTATTATTATTATTATTATTTTGGTGAAATTTGGAGTTGTATCACTTTCTTGTCTTTCCTTTTTTATTTTTATTTATTTTTTGCCACAGCTCTTTATTATTTATATCTTATTAGGCTACAGCTGATTAGGCAAATAGCACTCACACCCTTAAGCCTAGTGCCCTTGATCTTAATACTGTATGATATTAATTTTAGCATTACACACTCTAGATCCAGCCACCTCTGAAAAAGCCCCACCACTGACTGCATAAGGCTTTGGGGGGACGTCTAGACACAAGACATATCATTTCACCCCTGGCCCCACAAAGATTCATGCACATCAATTAATGCAAAAAGTATTTAGTCCAGCTCCAACAGTTGCCAAAGTCCAAACAGTTTCAGCATTGCTGAAAACTCTAAGTCCAAAGTCTCCTCTAAGATTTAAGGCAAACTCTTAGCTGCAAGCTCCTGTACAAATTAAAAGAAAGTTAAACATTCCCAACATTCAGTGGCACAAGATAGACATTTCCATTCCAAAAGTTACAAACTGGAATAGGAAAGAATGGGAGCAGAGCAAGACCAAACTCTTACGGTGTGGGAGGGTCAATTCCACAGCTCCACTTCCAACATCTCCAGAAAGCTGTGGCAAGTTGTGAACTCTAAAGGGCTTGGGTGATTGTATACTTTATGGCCTTTTTTATTTGGCTTTGCTTACTGTTTGTAGCTTTCCTTGAATGATCCGTGCTTCTGGATTTTCTAACATTCTGGGATCTTTACTGCACCTTTGGTCTTATACTCACAGCTTTACATACTCCCCTCTTAGGGACACACTGCCAGGCCTCCCAGACCTTCTTCTGAAATCTGGGTGGAAGCCTTCCTGACCCCACAACTCTTGCATTCTGCGCGTACCTAAAACCAGCACCACACGAGTTATGCCAAGGTGTGCAGCCAGCTAGAGCAGTAGCCAGGCTTCCTTTTGTCTTGGCTGCTGGAGTCCAGTGCCTATGAACGAAATCCTAAGGAACCATTTCACTAGGCCTCCACCATTCTAGAATATGTTGCTCTGTATTCTCTTCTCAAAGTAGTCTATTACTTTTGTACCTTTAAGGCTATAAAGGGTAGAGTTCTGCTACTTCTTGTAATGTCATCTTTTTTATTTTCCTCTTTCTTCTCAGCAATCAAGATCTCCTCTACACTATCTTTGTAGTCCACAGCTTTAAAGAAGCTTTTCTTTATCTTTGCCAAACTCAAAATGCTTTTAATAATTTTGATGGGCTCCTTTTTTTTTTTCATTAAGTGTATTGGTACTTTTTAGGTACATAGTATAAGTTACATTCATCAGTGGAATTTTGTACCTTTATGTAACCTATCTTGGATCTTATTTTTTCCACATTTCCCTGTCCTTCCTTCACCCTTCTTTATTTACAAAGGCATTGTTTCCATGTTTTTCCTTTTCTCTTCTGTCCTTGAACCTACCCTTCCCACTTCCCCTACTCCTTAAGACGTTTTCTTATTTCACCATATCACTTATACACTTTGATCCTTATTTACACTTTTAGTTTTCACACCAGATAAACTATTCAGTACTTACACATGTGTGTCCTATTTATTTCACTTAAAGAATATGGCCTCAGTGTGCATCCACTTAGCTATAAATTTCTCTAGTTTCTCATTCTTTATGGCTGAGTAGTACTCCACTTTATTTTTTTTAAATCTTCTTTATCCAGTCTCCAGTTGATGAGCAACTGGGCTGTTTCCAAGTTTTGGCTATTACCAACTGTGCTGTTATAAACATGACTGAGCATATACCATGGTGGTATGATTCTTTTAATTCTTTTGGTGAGATACATAGTATAGGAATAGCTGGATCAAATGGGAGCTCTAATCCTATCTTAGTTGTTTCAGGTATCTCCATATTGATTTTCACAGTGATTTCGCCAGTCTGCACTCCCACCAACAATGGAGAAGGGTTCCTTTCTCCTCACAACCCTGCTATCATTTTTTATTTGTTGATTTTGTGATAGCAGCCATCCTTTCTGGGTTGAGGTGAAATCTCAGTGTTGTTATCATCTGCATCTCTCAAATGACCAGTGATGTTGAACATCTTTTCCTATGTTTCTTTGATGCTTTTACTTCGTCTGAGAAATGTCTTCATTTCAGATGCCCATTTTTTAATTGGGTCTTTATGTTGGGAGGTCTGACTTTTTTTTCAGTCCTTTATATATTCTAGATAGTAGACCTTTGTCTGAGGAACAGCTGATAATTTTTTTTGCACATTATAGGTTGTCTCAACTCTGTTGGTGGTTTCTCTTGCAGCACAGAAGCTTTTTAATAAGATGAGATCCTAGGTTTTAATTCTTTGTACTAGTTCCCATGCTACTCAGAATTTGTCCATAAAGTCTTTTCCTATGCCAATATCTTCAAGAGTTCTGCCTAATTTATCTTCCAGCAAGTTTAGTGTTTGTGTTTTCATATTTAGATCTTCAACCCACTTGGATTTTAGTTTAGTGCATGGTGAAAGATAGGGGTCTAGATTTAATCTTTGGCAGGTTGAAAACCAATTTTTCCAACACCCTTTATCAAAGAAGCTGTCTTTCCTCCAGTGAGAATGGTTGGTTGCTTTGTCAAGGATGAGGTAGCTGAGTGTGTCTGAAGTTGTTTATGCATTTTCTAATCTATTCTACTGATTCTTTGATCTGTTTATTTGCCAGTACCTTGCTTTTTTTATTACAGTGGCTTGGTAGTGTAGTTTCAAGTTGGGAATTGTGATACCTCACACCATGTCTCTGTTGCCTAGAATGGCTTTTGCAATGCTAGGTCTCTTCTGGTTCCAAATGAATTTTTGGATTGTTTTCTCTAATTTTCTGAAGTATACTGCTGGGATTTCAATTGAGATTACACTGAATCTGTATAGCAGTTTTAGAAGTATGGCCATTTTCACTATATTGATTCTTCCTACCCAGAAACAAGGGATGTCCTTCCATCTTCTTATATCCTCTTTGATCTCTTTTTTCAAAGTGTTGTAATTCTCAATGTAGTGGTCTTTTGCTTCCTTCATTAGATTGATTCTTAGATATTTCACTTTTTGGATGCTATTATGAAAGGAATTATTTCTCTAATTTCTCTCTCAGTGAGTCTGTTATTTGTGTACAAGTAGACTATCGATTTTTGAGTGTTGACCTTGTATCCAGTTAGTCTATTAAATCTGTCAATTAAGCCTAGAGGTCTTTGGTGGTGTTTTTTTATCTTCTATGTAGAGTGTCATGTCATCAGCAAATAATGGCAGTTTAACTTCTTCCTTTCCTATCTTTATTCCTTCTATTTCTCTTGTCTAATTGTTGTGGCTAATGTTTCTAGAACTATATTGAACAGGAGTGATGATGTTGCACATCCTTGTCTTGTTCCAGGCTTTAGAGTGAAGGTTTTCAATTTTTGACCATTTAGTATGATATTGGCTGTTATTTTTTCATAGATAGCCTTTATCAAGTTGACATAAAGACAATTTTTCCAATTTTCTGTAGGGTTTTTATCATGAATGGGTAATGAATTTTGTTGAATTTTTTTTCTGCATCTATTGAGATTATTGTACGGTTTTTGTCCTTGACTCTGTTGATATAGTGTATTACATTTATTGATTTATGTATGTTAAACCATTGTTGTATCCTTGGGATAAATCTGACTTGATCAGGGTGTATGATTTTCTTGATGATCTTCTGTATTCTGTTAGCTAGTATCTTCTTGAGGATTTTTGCAGCTATGCTTTTTTAGGGAGATTTCCCTGTAGTTATCTAAATACTACATACTAAATAGGGGAAAACTAAAAGCATTCCCACTAAAATCAGGACAAGATATCCACTATCAGAAACTCTATTCAATATAATACTTGAAACATTAGTCATACCAATCAGCCAAAAGAAAGAGATAAAAAGGATATGCATAGGAAAAGAAGAACTCAAATTATCAATATTTGCAAATGGCATGGTACTCTACATAGAAGACATGAGAAACTCTACTGGAAACCCCTAAAAATTAATAATCAATTTGTGTACATCAATAATGAACTTGATTGGAAAGAAATTATGAAAACAATACCATTCACAGTATGTTTTTTTTAAAAAGTAAATTCCTAGGACCTAGCTTAACCAAAGAAGTGAAAGACCTCTATGAAGAAAACAACAGTAATCTGAATAATGAGATAGAAGAAATCAGAAAAGGGAAAAATGTTCCCAGCCCCAGGGTAGGCAGAGCTCATATTATCAAAACATCCACACTCCCAAAAATGTTAAACAGATTCAATGTAGAGCCAAATAAAGCATCAACAGCATACTTTACAGAACTAGATAAAATAATCCTAAAATTAATATAGAATCAGAAGCGACCCAAAATAGCAAAAACAATTTTGCACAAGAACAAAACAAAAGGCCTTACAATACCTGACTTCAAGCTACATTGCAAAGCAATAGTGATAAAAATAGCATAGTACTTGAGCAAAAACAGATACATGGATCAATGGAACAGAATAGAGGATATAGAAAATCCCTAGACACGTTCAGCTATTTGATCTTTAACAAAGGGGCCAAAAGAATGCACTGGAAAAAAGATGACCTATCAAGTAGTGCTGGAATAACTGGTTATCTGTTTGCAGAAAATTGAAACTGGATCCTTATCTCTTGTCATATACTAAACTTAAATTAAAATAACAAAAGATCTAAACATTAACACTACTGGAAGATAAAATAGGTAATACATTTGAAGACATAGATGCAGGAAAAAATTTTCTAAATAGAGCCTCAATTGTACAAGAAATAACAGCAAGTATTACCAAAAGTGATTGTATCAAATTAAAAAGCTTCTGAATCAATAGAGTCAAGAAACAACCTACAGAATCAGAAAAATGTTGTCAACTACTCAGACAGAGGACTAATATTTAGAAAGTATAAAGAACTCAAAAGAAATAGACTACCTAAAATTAAAGACCCAGTCAAGAAATGGACAAGTGAAATGAACAGGCACTTCACAGAATAAGAAACACAAATAAACAAAAAACACATGAAAAAATGTTCAACATATCTGGCCATTAGAAACATGCAAATTAAAATTGTGCTAAGTTTCCATCTTTCTCTTAAGTGAAATAAATCAGACACACATGTCCAAATATTGTGTGGTTTTGATGGTATGAGAAACTGATAGTGTAAATAAAGGCCAAATTGTATAATAGACACTAGGAAGTGGGAAGAAAATGTCAAAATGAGGTGGAGAAGAAGTGAAAGGAGAGGAGGAAAGGAAAGAAGGGAAAAGAAAAAAGAAGGAAAAATGGAAACAATGCTTTTTTAAATAAAGAGGGATTGAAGGGAGGAGATGGGGAATAGGAAAAGAATAAGAGTAAGAAAAGAAGAAGGAGAAGCAGACGAAGATGAAGAAGAAGGAGGAGGAAGAGGAGGAGGAGAAGGAGGAGAAGAAGGAGAAGGAGGAGAAGGAGAAATATCACATACAGATACAAACTCCCTATGTTGGATGCTATCATTATGTATGTCTAAAATGTACCAATAAAATAAAAATAAAAAATGAATTAAAAAAGAGTGGCAATCATCAAGAAATCAGAAACTAACAAATACTGGTGTGGTTGTAGTGAAAAAGGAACCCTCTTATTGTTGGTAAGAATGTAAACTAATACAACCATTACAGAAATCAATGTGGAGATTTCTCAAAGAACTAAAATTAGAAAGTCTATATGACCAAGTTACCCCTTCTAGATATATTTTCCAAAGAGTTTAAGACATCATACTATAGCAGTACATGCGTACCAATGTTTCTAGCAGCAAAAATCACAGTAGCTAAATGCTGGAAATAGCCTATACACCTGTCAATACATGATTGGATAAAGAAAATGTGACATGTATATATAATAGAATACTACTTGGCTATAAAGAACAAATCTGAGATATTTGTAGGAAAATGGATGCACCTCAAAAATATACACAATACTATTGTGCATATAAGTCAAACACACCAAATTTGAATTCTGTAAGGTATCTCTCATCTGTGTAAGGCAAACTAAAAGATAAAAATTTTGAAGGATGAAATAAGACAAGAGTATGGATCTCTTGCAGATGGGAAGAGGTTCATGAGACCAAGAGTGAAGGGGAAGAGGGAGGGGATAGGAAATAGGTAGCAAGTATAAGTATAAGGTCTTAATGAGTGTGGACATTATATGCAATGAACATTAGCTAAGATTAATAATATCAACAAGAATGAAAAGTGGGAAAGGATAACTAAAAAAGGAGTAAGCAAGTGTAAGGTAAGGGTATTTTAAAAAAAGAAACAAGCTGTATTATGTATATGTACCAACTCCCCAAGATGTAAAATGCATGTATGCCAAACATGTACTAATAAAATAAAATTTTTAAAATGCTTGAGGGGGTTCTTCCAGCAGAAATGAAAGGACAAGAATCACTTACATGAATACACACAACAGACTAGTAGTCTCTGGTAGAGGTAAAAGCACAGTCAAATTCGGAATGCTCCAGTGGTGGTGTATGAACTGTTCATATCACTAGTGTGAAGTCTTAAAGCTATATATTAAAAAATTACTAAAGCTATGATAGTGATAAAGAAATACACAATATAAAAATGTAAATTATTACATCAAAAACATAAATGAGAGTATAAAAGCCTAAAGTTTTTGCATGCAACAGAAATTATCAGCCTAAAATAATTGATTATGCCTATTATGTGTAATAGAAGCCTCATGGAACCCAAAACAAAAGAAAACTGTATATGTACAAACAATAAAGAGAAAGGGATCAAAGCTTAGCAGTATAAAAACATCACAAAGACAGTAAGAAAGGAAGGATGGAATAAAGGAATCAATTAGAAAGCAAATAACATAGCATTAACAGGCAGTCCCTACTTATCAGTCATAGCCTTGAATATAAATGGAAAATATTCTCCAATTAATAAATATATAGTAACTGGATGAGTAGAGTGAAAAAGTAACATCCATAACATGTTCCCTATAAGAAATCCACATTGGCTTTAAGGACAAACAGGCTGAGAGCAACGACATGGAAGAAGATATTCCATGCAAATGATGATCACTGAAGAAGAGCAGTGGCAAGATATATATAGATAGATATAGACATAGATATAGATATAGATAGATATAATTTCCAACCCAATTGTCACAAGAGATGAAAAATTCAATTTTATTCAATGATAAACTGGTCAATTCATTAAGAATCTATAACCAGTATAAATATATATGCACCCAGTATTGAAACACCTCAATAAAATATTAATGGAAGTGAAGAAAAGAATACATAGCAGTACAGTAATAGGAGGAGACTTCCACAGCCCACTCTAATCAACCAGCTAGAAATGAATAAGAAATACTGAACTTTGAATTGCACTTTAGATCAAATGGCCCTTCTAGACATATGAAGTGTGATTGAAAGCTATAGTGACTGTTTATAGTTTTCTACATTCACTTAAATTCTTTTTTTCAGTAGCGCAGTAAAAGATACATTGCCACTGAATCAATTGAAGACACTAAGGCAGCCAGAACAACGCAGCCAAAGACACTAATGAAGAGAATTTCTAGAACTTTGCTTCGGGAAGTGGCAAAAATGATGGGATAAGGGTGTGCAAAGTGAGGGGGGAGTATTTTAAGGGGTACTAATGGCAATGTGTATCTTACTGTAACGATTTTTAAAAATAAATATTCACCATGTATTTCAACCATACCCCATGCTCAGAACACTGCCAACAGTGGCAGAATACATGTTTTTGTCAAGCATTCACAGAGAACTCACTAAAATAGGTAACATGTTAAACTATAAAACACATCCTAACAAATTCAAAACATTTTGAATCATATTCATATTGCTTCAGACGCAATTACATGAATCTAGAAATCAATATCCCTAAAGAATTAATAAATCAAAGAAAAAAGTCAAAAAAGAAAACTTTAAATGTACTGAGATAAATCAAAATAAAAGTAGAACATACAAAAAACTCATGAGTCCAAAAAAAAAATCAGTTCTAAAAGAAAGTATATTGCTATAAAGTCCTTCATTTAAAAAATGAAAGACTCCAAATTAATAACCTAGCAGTATGCCACAGTGAAAGAGAATAAAGAAGGACAATTTAAATCCATGGTTAGAAGGGAAGAAAGAAAAAATGTCAGAACAGAAATAAATCCAATAGAAAATGAAAAACTACAGAGGGGAAAACCCCAATAAAATTGAGTTTTTAATAAAATCAGAAAATCTCTAGCTACTTTAAGAAATAGGAAAAAGTAGAATAAGTTAAAAATATGAGGAAAGAAATTACACAGACATTTCAAAATTAAAAGGTTCTCAGAAGTCCATGAGGAACAACTACGTGCCAATAAGTCAAATAACCTAGACATGATAGGTAAATTCCTAGAAAAATAAGACTAGCCAAGACCAAATCACAGGAAATAGAAAGCTTGAACTGACCAATAACAAATTAAGGAGATAAATGATAAACATTGTCTCAACAGAGAAAATCCCCAAAACACCACAGTTCTACCAAACATTGACAGAAGAATTAATAATAATAATAATTCCTGAACTCTTCCAAAAAATAGAGCTGTAGGTGTTACTTTCAAACACATTTTAAGGCCAGCATAACTTTGATACCTAAGCTAGATACACACGTAACTGGAAAGCTGCAAACCATTTTTTCTGATAATTGCTAATGCAAAATTCCTCAATAAAATATCAAACTGAATTTTAAAACACATCAAAAAATTATACACCATGACATAGCCGTATTTACTACTGGCAGGCAAAACTGATTTAACATAATCAAATCAATCAATGTGATATAACATATTATCAGAATGAAAAATAAAAACCACGTCATTATCTTACCTGACACAGAAAAAGGCATTCAACAAAGTCTAATATCTTTTCAAATAAACACTATCAACTGTTCAGGTAGAAAAGGAAAGTTCCTCAACATACAAAAGCCCATTTATTTAAAATTCTCACCTAATATTATAATCAATGGAGAAAAACTGAAAAGTTTTTTATACCCATCTCAAGGCAAGGATGCTGGCGCTTTCCACTTCTATTCAACAGAGTAAAAGTCATAGCAAGAGCAAACAGAATAAGTAAAAAAATGAATAAATAAATAAATGTCATTAAGCCTGAAAGAAAAAAAAGGAAAACTCTATCAGGAGATGATATTATCCTATATGAAGAACACCCCAAAGTTTTCACCAAAAGAAGAAACAACTTATAAATGATTTCTGTAAAATTACAAGACACAAAATCAACGTGCAAAAATCAATACCATTTTTAACTTTTATTATTATGTGTTTACATAATTACTATGTTCATGTAGGGAATGTACATAACACATTTTAATTCC
Organism: Fukomys damarensis; assembly: GCF_012274545.1. Taxonomy (NCBI): domain Eukaryota; kingdom Metazoa; phylum Chordata; class Mammalia; order Rodentia; family Bathyergidae; genus Fukomys; species Fukomys damarensis. Next base: position 27,909,924 of record NW_022900939.1, read on the forward strand.
CCTTTTCCCCTTCTTTTCAGCCCCTGTTTATTTTTCCGGCATCATATTCATTTATTTTGTAGGACATTATACATACAGATTGAAAACCAAACTAAACCAAAGAACATTTTAAAAGTACATGTAAGACAACTGTACTAAGTCAAGATCTACTTTAGGTATCTTCTGTGCTGGATTCCAACAATTTTTCTCTCCCTTTTTTATGTTATCTGTCTTTTATTATATATTTTTTCATATAAGAGAAACCATGAGATATTTAAACATATGTGTCTGAGTCACTTCACTTAAAATTATAGTCTCAAGGTATGTCCATTTTCCTATGAATGCCTCAAATTTATCCTTTATGGAAGATGAGTATCCTATTGTGTATAAATGCTTTACATTTTGTATATCCATTCATCTATTGATGAACATACAGGCTGTTTCCATGATGTAGCTAATATGAATTATGCTACAATAAACATGGCATGCCTACATCACTATGGTATAATTTCTTCAACTTTTTGGGAAGATTACCTAGATGGGGATTAGCTGGGTCAAATGGAATTTCTAATTTTAACTTTTTATGGAACTCCATACTGATTTCCAAAATGGTTGTATCAGTTTACACTCTGATCAACAATGCAGAAAGTGTTCCTCTTTTCTCTCCACAGCCTCATCAGCATTTTTTATTGGTTGATTCTTGATGGTAGCCATTCTTTTTGGAATGAGATGGAAGCTCAGAGTTGTTTTAATTTGCATTTCTCAAACAGCCACTGATGCTGAATATTTTTTCATGTATTTATTGGTCATTTATATTTTTTCATCTGAAAAGTGTCCATTCATTTCAGATGCCCATTTTTTAAATTGGATCTTTAAATTAGAGAGGGGTCTGGTTGGGTTTTTTGTTTGTTTTTTTTTTGTTTTTGTTTTTGTTTTTGTTTTATTTTGAGGTCTTTATATAGTCCAGATGCCAGTCTTTGTCTGATGAGTGGCTGGAAAAAAATTTTTCCCATTCTGTAGGTTGTCTATTCATTCTGTTCATGGTTTCCTTTCCTGCACAGTAGCTTTTTAATATGATTTAATTCCACCGGTTGATTATTGGTTTTATTTCTTGTGCAACCAGTGTTTTGCTCATAGTCTTTTCCTACACCTACATCTTCAAGAGTTTTACCTATGTTTTCAAGAGTTTTTCTTCTATGGATTAACTCTTTTTGTTCTAACATTTAGATCTTTGCTCCATTTTGATTTTAGTTTAGTACATGGTGAGACATATGGGTCTGGCTTCAACTTTAGGTATGTGGATAGTCAGTTTTCCCAGCACAATTTGTCCAGAGAAGGTATTAGGTACCCTTATCAAAGATAACATGGCTGAGTGTGCTTGGAGTCATTTCTGTATCTTTGTTCCCTTGGTCCACAAGTCTGTTTTTTGTTTGTTTGTTTGCCAATATCACACCATCTTTATTACTGTAGCTTTTTGATATAACTTGAAGTCTGGAATTGTGATGTTCCCTGCTTTGCCCTTTTCCCCAGAGTTGCTTTTGCTATTCTATGTCTCTTCTAGTTCCACATGAATTTTAGGATTGCTTTCTCCCATCTGTTTGGGGCTGCATTAAGTCTATATAACAGCTTTGGAGGTAAGGTCATTTTGACTGTATTCATTTTGCCTATTCTGATGCCCTTGGCAATCTCTTTTTCAGAGTACTATAGGTTTTACTGTACAGGTATTTCATTTTCCTTCTTTAGGTTATTTCCTAAGTATGACATTCTTCTTGATGTTATTGTGAGGAGTAGTTTTTCTCTAAATTCCCTCTTAGTGAATTTATTATTGGTGTACAGGCATGTTACTGATTTTTTAGTGTTGACTTTGTGTCCTGTTATATTGCTGAATTTGAGTATTAGTTTTAGGAGTCTTTTGGTGGAGTTTTGGGGTCTTCTAAATAGAGTATCATGTCATCAGCAAATAAGGATAACTTAACTCCTACCTTCCCTACCAAATCCCTTTTCTTTCTCATATCTTAGTGCTCTTGCTAATGTTTTGAGAACTATATTGAATATAAATGGTGATAGTGGACATCCTAGTCTAGCTCCTGATTTGAGAGTGAAAACTTTCAGCTTCTCTCCATTTAGTATTATGTTGGCCATAGTTTGTTGTAGATGGCTTTAATCATATTGAGATAAACATATTCTATTCCAATTTTCTATAGACTTTTTATCATTAATAGATGTTGAATTTTGTCAAAAATTTTTTTGCATCTATTGAGATGATCATGTGATTCTTGTCCCTACTTCTATTTAAGTGATGATTAACATTTATTGATTTTCATATGTTGAGCTGTCCCTGCATTGCTGGGATGAATTCTACTTGGTCATGATGAATGATCTTTTTGATGATTTGCTGCGGTTTGTTTGCCAGTAACTTATTGAGGATTTTTGCATCTATGTTCATTAAAGACATTGGACTGTAGCTCTGTTTAGGGGGGTCCTTTTCTGATTTTGGAGTGAGGGTGATACTTGCTTCTAGGAATGACTTTGGGAGTACTGCTTGCCTTTCAATTTCATTGGAAGGTTTTGGAGGTATGGTCATTTTGACTGTATGGGTTCTGCCTATCCAGGAATGGGGATATCTTTCCATCTTCTGATGAGGAGTATCAGTGTCAGATCTTCTCTAAAGTTCTTGTACAATTTGGCAATGAATCCACTGAAACCTGGGCTTTTCTTAGTTGGTAGTTTCTTTATTACTTCTTGAATTTCACTGACTGATATTGGCTTATTTAGGATTTTTATATCTCCTTGGTTCAGATATGGTAGTTCATATGATCTAGGAAATTATCCATTTCTTCTGAACTTTCCATTTTATTAAAGTATAGATTCTCAAAGTAGTTACCAATAATCTGGATTTCAGCAGAATCTATGTTGAGTTCATCTTTTTTATTTCTAATTGCAAGGATTGCAGTCTTTTCTTCCTTCTTTTAGTATAACTGTCTAACAGTTTGTCTATTTTACTTAATCTTAAAAAGAACCAATTATTTGACTCATTGATTGCTTTTATTGTTTTTTTTAGTCTCAATTTCATTAATTTTTGCCCTGATCCTTATAATTTCCTTCCTCATATTAGCTTTGGCTTTGGATTGTTCTTATATTTTGAGGCCTTGAAGTGCTTCATTGGGTTATTTATTTGAGCTTGTTCTATTTTTCTGATGTGGGTATTTGCTGCTATGAACTTCCTTCATAGGACTGCTTTCATTGCATTCTGTATTCTAGCATGTTGTACTAGCATTATCATTTGATTGTTAAAACTGTCTAGCTTCTCCTTTAATTTCATCTGTAACCTATTGATTATTCAAAAAGGTCTTATTTAATTTCCATGTGTTTGCCTAGTTTCTGTTGTGTCTTTCACTATTGATTTCTAGTTTCAGTGCACAATGGTTCCATAATATCCATGATAATTTTTATTATTTTGCATTTACTTAAGCATGCTTTTTGGGCTAGCATGTGGTCTATTTTGAAGAAAGTCCCATGTACTACTGAGAAGAATATGTATTGTGTTGTTGTTGTTGTCATTGTTGTATGGAACACTATGTAGATATCTATTAAGTCCATTTGTCTAAAAGTTTGCTTCAACTCTGATAGTTCTTTGCTGATTATTTTGTCTAGTTGATGTTTCCATTTGTAAAAGTGGAGTACTGAAGTCCCCTATTACAATTGCATTGGTGCTTGCCTGATTTTTCATTTCGATTATTATTTGTTTTATGAAGTTGGTTGCACCAGTATTTGGTGTATATATGTTTACAATTATTAAATTTCCTTTTGAATTGTTCCATTAACCAATTGTGTAATGACCTTCTTTAATTGTTCTGATCAGTCTTAGCTCAAAATCCACTTTGAAATTAGGATAGCAATTACTGCTTTTTTTCTGGGTTCCTGATGCATGGAATATTGTTTTCCATCCTTTGATTTTTGATCTGCAAATGAATACTTATTTGAATTAAATGTGTTTCTTCTATACTGCATATTGTTAGGTTTTCTTTCTTGATCCATTCTGCCAATTTGCATCTTTTGACTGGGGAATTGAGAGTTATTACCAAGAGGCATTGTCTTATTCCTGTCATTGCATAATTTTCCTGTTGCTGATTTCCTCATTTTCCCCTTTTGCTTAGCTGCTAGGTGTATTCATTATTTTTGAAAAGTCAATGGCACTTTAATGCATAAATCAACAACCTAGCTGAAAAAGAAATCAAGAAAAACAATTCTGTTTATGATAGCATCCAAAAAATCCCACAGAATTCTTAGGAGAAATTTAACCAAAGAGACGAAAGGTGTGCACACTGTAGACTGTAAAACACTGATGAAGGAAATTAAAGAAGATGCAAATAAATGAAATGACATCCTGTTCACATGGATCAGAAGAAACTAATACTCCATACTATATTATATTACTTATACTGGTCAAAGCAATAAGAATTTTATACATAATTATTATAAAATTCCAATGGTATTCTTTTTCAGGGAGGGATGGTGTTCAGATAGGGCCTTATTGCGTTGTCAAAGCAAGTATTGAGCTAGGCTCAAGCAGTGTTCCTGCTTCAGCTTCTCAAGTAGCTGGGGCTATGGGAATTAGCTATCACACCTGATTTCTAATGGCATTCTTCACAAAAATAGAAAAGACAATCCTAAAATTAACATTAAATCCCAAAATACCCACACTAGCCAAAATAGTTCTGAGGGTGAAAAAAAACAAGGCACTATACTTCCTGGCTTAAAATTACATTGCAAAGCTATAATATTCAAAATACCATAGTCTAAAAATTCAAAACAAAAATAATTTCCAAGATAACCATACAGATGGTGAGCAAAATGAAAGTCATGATTCAAGACTCTACAACAGAAACTGACCAAAAAAATAGATGAGCACAGGACTATGATAGAAGCCATGAAGGCCCAGCATAAGAAAGAAATGGAAACAATGAGTGCTCAACATAGGAAAGAAATGGAATCCATAAAATACATTCAAACAGATACCCAGGAGATTTAATAATCTATTCAAAGTGTTCAAAACAGAATAAAAGAATGCAAAGATAGAATCTCAGCTATAGAAGATAGGATTGCAGCCAGTGACCATGAAACGAGAGCTCTCTTAAAAACAGTAAGGGATCATGAGAAATCGATCCAACAACTCTGAGATGATGCAAAGAAGAATAACATAAGACTGATAGGAATCCATGAAGTAGCAGGAGAAAATACAAATGACTTTAAAAAGCTGTTCACAGAATTAATGACAGAAAACTTCCCAAACAGAGGGGAAGAATTTGACATACAGGTAAAGTGAAGACTATAGGACTCCAACTAGCCACAATAAAAAAAAAAAATCTACTCCTAGACATATAATACTCAAGATCCCAGAAACCCAAAAGAAGAACAAAATACTACAAGCAGTAAAGAGAAAAGAAACAAATCACATGCAAAGGAAAGCCCATCAGAATCATAGCAGATTTTTCAACACAAACCCTCAGGTTGAGAAGAGCCTGGACTGAGGTATTTCAAGTCCTAAAAGAAAACAACTTCCAACCTATACTGATATACCCTGCAGGAATCTCTTTCAAAATAGATGGGGAAATAAGATACTTCCATGAAAAAGAACACCTAAGAAACTTCATGAACAGCAAACCAGCACTACAAGGAATTCTAAACAATATCCTAGAAAAAGGCAATGAAGGTCACAACACCATGAGGCCCAACAGAGCAAATCCAATAGTCAAGGCAAGAAACAAAAAGGAGAGGGTGAAAAATTAAAAAGAGTCAACAAAAAACAATAACATGACAATAAGAAATCAGTACATATCAGTTATAACTATAAATATCAATGGCCTCAATTCACCAATTAAGAGAAATAGGCAGAATGAATTAAGAAGCAAATCCAGTGATATGTTGAATACAAGAAACACACCAAGTGCAAAAAGAAGCCCATAGACTGAAAGTGAAAATTTAGAAAATAATTCTCCATGTGGCAGGAGCCCAGAAAAAAGCAGGGGTAGCAATCTCATTCACACACAAAGTAAATTTCAAACCAAAACTGATTAAGAGAGACAAAGAAGGCCACTACATCCTTGTAAAGGGGACAATTCAAGACGAAGACATGACAATCATAAACATAGATGCACCAAATATTAATGCCCCAACTATATAAAATAAATATAAACTAACATGAAAAACCAAATAAGTACTAATACAATTGTAGTGGGGGATCTAATTGCACTACTATCACAAACAGAGAGATCATCTAGGCCAAAAAGCAACAACAAAATACTAGAACTGAACCAAGGTTTTGAACACATGGACTTAATAGATGTCTATAGAGTGTTCCTCACCACAAAATCAGAATATACATTCTTTTCGGCTGCACATGGGTCATACTCCAAGATATACTACATACTAGCTCACAAAACAGGTTTGAATAAATGCAAAAGAATTGAAGTTATCCCCTGTATATTATCAGATCATGGTGCAATCAAGCTGGAGATTAATAGCATAAGAAACTGTAGGAACTTCACAAACACATGGAAATTGAATGATGCTCTCCTGAACAATCAATGTATCACAGAGGAAATTAAAGAAGAAATTAGCCAGTTTTTACAAATAAATGAAAATGTCAATACAACATACAAGGATCTATGATACACAGTGAAAGCAGTTCCATGCAAAAAATTCATATCACTGAACGCCCACACTAGAAAAACAGAGCAAGCTCAAATAAACAACCTAATGATAAATCTTAGACTCCTGTGAAAACAAGAGCAAGAAAAACCCAAAGCTTGTACAAAAGAGGACATTATAAAGGTTAGAGTAATGGAAGGTAAGAAAACAATACAAAAAATAAATGAATCAAAGAGTTGGTCCTTTGAAAGACTAAATAAAATTGATAAACACTTAGCCAACCTTATCAAAAAAAGGCGAGAAAAGGCTAAGATCCATGCAATCAGGAATGAAAAAGGCGAAGTCACAACAGATCCAACAGAAATCCAGAGGATCATTAATACCTACTTTGAGAACCTGTACTCTAATAAAATGGAAAACACAGAATAAATGGACAAATTTCTAGGTACTTTTGAATTACCAAAGTTGAATGAAGAAGATAAAAACATTTTAAACACCCCAATTTCAATCAGTGAAATTGAAAATATAATTAAAAATTTACCAACAAAGGAAAGCCCAGGTCCTGATGGATTCACTGCTGAATTTTTCAAGACATTTAGAGAAGAACTATTGCCATTATTCTGCAGACATTTCAATGAAATTTAATGGGAAGCAATACTTCAAAATTCATTCCTGGAAGATTGTATCACTTTGATTCCTAAACCAGGGAAAGATGCAACTAAAAGGCCAATCTTCTTAATGAATATAGATGCAAAAATCCTTAATAAGATACTAGCAAACAGAATATAGAGGATCATCAAGAAGATCATACATCCTGACCAAGTTGGATTTATTCCAGGGATTCAAGGATGGTTCAACAGACGTAAGTCAATAAATGTAATACACTATATTAACAGAGTGGAGGACAAAAACCACATGATCCTCTTGATGGATGCAGAAAAAGCATTTGACAAAATTCAACACCCATTCATGATAAAAACCTCACAAAAATTGGAATAATAGATGGTCTGTATCTCAACTTAATAAAGGCTGTCTATGAAAAATCAACACCCAACATCATATAAAATGGCCAAAAATAGAAAACCTTCAAGTTAAAATCAGGAAGAAGACAAGGATGACCATTATCACCACTCCTCTTTGATATAGTTCTGGAAACATTAGCCATAGCAATTGGACAAGATAAAGAAATTAAAGCAATAAAGATAGGAAAGGAAGACGTTAAACTGTCATTATTTGCTGATGATATGATACTCTACATTGAAGACACAAAAAACTTCACCAAAAGACTTCTAGCCTTAATTGACACTTTTAGCAGAGTAGCTGGATACAAGGTGAACACGGAAAAATCAATAGCCTTCTTGTACACAAATAACAGAGTCACTGAGAGAGAAATTAGGGAACCAATTCCTTTCACAATAGCATCCAGAAAAATGAAGTATCTAGGAATCAATCTAACAAAAGAAGCAAAAGACCTCTACACTGAAAACTACAGCACTCTGAAAAAAGAGACCGAAAAGGACATAAGAAAATGGAAAGATATTCCCTGCTCCTGGGTAGGAAGAATCAACATAGTGAAAATGGCCATACAACAAAAACTGCTATACAGATTCAATCAACATTATATTTCACAGAACTAGAAAAAAGAATCCAAAAATTCATTTAGAACCATAAGATACCTAGAATAGCAAAAGCCATCCTAGGCAACAAAGACATGGCAGTGGGTATAACAATTCCCAATCTGAAACTATACTACAAAGCCACTGTGATAAAAACAGCCTGGTACTGGCAAAGAAACAGGCTTGAGGATCAATGGAACAGACTGGAAGACACAAAAACAAACCCAGATGTACTGAGCTAACTCATCTTTGACAAGGGAGCTGACCATCCCCACTGGACTAAAGATAGCCTCTTTAATAAATGGTGTTGGAAAAACTGGATCTCAACCTGCCAAAGATTAAAACTGGGCCCTTATCTTTCACCACGCACTAAATTAAAATCCAAGTGGATTAAAGATCTAAATATTAAAATAGAAACACTAAACTTGCAGGGAGATAAGTTAGGCAGAACTCTGGAAGACATTGGCATAGGAAAAGACTTTATGAACAAATCCTCTATAGCACGGGAACTAGCAGAAAGAATCAACAACTGGGATCTCATCTTATTAAAAAGCTTCTGCACTGCAAAAGAAACCATCAGCAGAACTAAGAGACTACCTACAAAGTGGGAAAAATTTTTTACCAGCTGCTCCTTAGACAAAGGACTATTATCTAGACTATATAAAGGACTCAAAACAATCAGCCCACCCAAATATAAGGACCCGATTCAAAAGTGGGCATCTGAAATGAAGAGACATTTCTCATTGTTGTTGGGAGTGCAGACTAATGCAACCACTATGGAAATCAATATGGAGATACCTCAAAGACTGGGACTAGAGGTTTCATTTGACCCAGCCATCCCTCTGCTGGGTATCCTTCCACAAGAATTAAAAGAAACATATCACAATAATATATGTATGTGCACCTATGTTTATACCGGCACATTTTGTAATGGCTAAAACTTGGAAACAGCCCATTTGCCCATCAGTTGGAAACTGGATAAAGACGATGTGGTTTTTCTATAAAATGGAATACTAGTCAGCCACAAAGAATGAGAAATTAGATTCATTCATAGGAAAATGGATACATATTGAGGATACACTCTTAAGTGAAATAAATAAGTCATGTGTGTAAATACCAAATAGTTTCTCTGGTGTGAAAAACTATAATAGCATGTAAGATCCTAATGAGATAATTGACAATATGAAATAGGAAGAAAAGGACTAAAGGTGTAGGGAAAGTGAGACGGGTAGGGGAAAGGTAATAAGGAAAAGGAAAAAATATGAGAAAATGAAAAAATAGAAATAAAATGTTTGTAAATGGGGAGGGGAAGATGGGGTGAAGGGAGGGCAGGGACAAGGGGGAAAAAATGAGAACCAACACCTGTCATGTAAATGTACAATAGCCCAATGATGAATGTAACTGTACTGTATACTTAAAATGTATCAGTAAACTCAATGAGGAAAAAAATAGCTTAATCTAGGGATGAAATCAGACACAGACTAATGTGAATATTAGAACAGAGAGCCAAAACATATTCAACCTATAAATTTCATCAAAGTCGTCAGACGTACACAATCAGGAAAGGATAGTCTCTTCAAAATTGGAAAACTGGATTTCTTCTTGCAAAAAATTAAACTGGGCCCTTATGTCATACATAAAACTCAAGTAGAATAGATAAGGACTTACATGTAAGGCATGAAACTACAAAACTCTGAGAAGAGAAGATGGGGGAGAAATTTCTGAACATTGAATGCCTTGCCAATGTATTTTTTTCAATTGTACCAAAAATTAAGGCATAAAAGCAAAAATAAATAAATAGAATTCCAGCATATCAAAAAGTTTCTGTGCAGCTAAGGAAACAATCAACATAATGAAACAGATGCTATAGATTCAAAAAAATATTACAAGGCATGGATGTGATAAGAGATTAATAACCAAAATGTTTAAAACTTATCCTACCCCATAGTAGAATCATAAATATCCCAGCTTACCTTTTAAGTTTATTGGTACTGATTGGATATACATAATGATCACATTCATCATAGGACATTTGTACCTGTACTTGATATATCTTGATTCCTTTTTCCCCCTATTACCCTCCCCTCCCTTCAATCTTTCTGCCCCTTCTTATTTACAAATATTTGTTTCCATTTTACCCTTCTTTTCTCATTTTTTCTTTTCTCTTCCTTAATTTCCTCCTCCCCTCTCCCCTGTGCTCCTTTCCTTTTGAACAGTTTCTCCCTATTTTGCAATATCTATTATACATTTTGGTCCTTATTTACACTTTCAGTTTCTCACACCAGAGAGATGATGTAATATTTACATGTGTGTCCAATTTATTTCAATTAAGAGTATATTCTCAAGGTGCATCCACTTATCTAGAAATGTCTCAAGTTTCTCCTTCTTTATGACTGAGTACTCCATTGTAGTAAACAATAAATCCACAACTTTTTATCCATTCATCAGTTGATGGACATTTAGGTTGTTTTCAAGTTTTATCTATTACAGACAGTGCTACTATGAATGTGGGTATGCTTATATTACTGTGGTATGATGCTTTTATTTATTTATTTTATTTTTGGTACGTTGGATTGAATTCACGTCCTTGCACTTGCCAGGCGCAGTGTTACTGCTACAAACCCATCCCTGGTATGATGTTTTTAATTCCTTAAGAAAGGTATGAAGAGAGGGAATAGCTGGGTCAAATGGGACCTCTAATCCTAGTTTCACTGTTGATGAGAATCCAGAGTGGTGCAACCACTGTGGAAATCAATACAAAGATTCCTCAGTGTCCCAGTTTAACAATGAGCAAAGAATCTGAAGAGACATTTTGCCAAAGAAGACAAAAAAAAACAAAGATATACAAAAAGGTTGTCAACATCATTAATCAGGGAAATGAAAGTCAAAATCACTGTGAACTGACACCCCACACCAAGTATGGTGCTCATTATTAAAATGTCCAAAGATAACAAATGTTGGAACAAGTTTGAAGAAAAGGGAAACTTAGTGCATTGTTGATGGAAAGCCATTACAGAAAACACTTTGTAGGTATAAAGATTTGAATGTATCCCTCAAAAGTTATATGTTGGAAACTTAATCTCCAAATTCAGATGTTGATAGAATCTATAGATGGAGCCTTTGCAACGTGATTAGGATTAGGTGAGGTTGTGAGGGTGAGGCCTCCATGAGGCATTAGAGGCTTTACAAGCACAGGAAAGAGACCCTGTTTGCACCACCAGATGCTGCTGCCATGGCCTTGGATTTCCTAGACCCCAGAACCATAAGAAATGTATCTATGATCTTTATAAATCACCAAATCTCAGAAATTATGCAGTAGCAGTTAGAGAAAACAAAGATAGGAGGTTCTAAAGAAATTTTAATGGAGCTACCATATTACTCAATAATCCTCCCTTTACCCAAAGGAAATTAAATTATCACCTTGTAAAAGACCTGCACTCCCCTGTTCATTCAGCATTATTCACAATCTCCAAGAGATGGAAACATCCTAAATGTCCATCAATGGACAAATAGACAAAGAAACTGTGTGATACACACTATTTGTTAGAAATACACAAACTGAGAAGCTGCAGGAGTCTGTGGTAGTGGCTCTGCAGCATCAGTTCTTAGGATGCTGGATAACAAAGGATTTTCCCACAGCACAGTGGAAATCCTGGCTGAGGGACACCCCACCTTGGTGTTGGATGTGATAGCGTCACAGGTGGCTCCAGTGGTACTGGCACCAGGGCACAGGTGCTCCAGGTAACTGTAGAGTTGGGCTCCTGCACTTACTGATGGCCTATTTGTATTTTCCTGTACTGTGGTGAGTTTCCTTCAGATTATTATTTTGAACTCCTTTTGAAGCAATTATTTAAGTTTCCATTTCTTTGAGGTTGGTTACTGAAGAATGATTGTGTTCCTTTGGTAACACCTTGATTCCCCACTAGACATACATATAATTCAATTTTGTAATATAAAGTTATATTGGAGCGGTTAGATGGTGTATTATTTAGCCATAAAAATGAGACCCTGCCATTCGCCAAACATAGGTGAATCTAGAGAACATTACGCTAAATGATATAAGCCAGACACACAAAGAAAAATATTGCCTTATCTCATATTGGGTAGATAAATATAATCTTTTTAAAGAAGATTAAATATCCAGAGATAGAGCACAAAGCAAGAGTTATCATGGCAAGGATAGGAAGTGGAAATTGAAAGCATGTAAGTCAGAGAGTGTAAGGTAGCAGATATGCAAAAAGAACAAGTCCAGAAGTGCAATGTACATTATGAGTCTACAGGTGATGAAATTGTACTACATATAGAATTCCTGCATAAATTTTAACCACCCTTGTCTCAAAACAAACAAAAAAGGGTGTTTGTATGAGATCATAGATTCATTCATTCGCTTTATTATAGTAACCATTTTACTGTGTGTGTGTAACCCATAACATCAGACTAAGCTCATCAATATCCATAAGAAAAATGTCTAAGTGATAAAGATGGAAATGTTTGTGATGTATGTATTTTTCCACCCTTTAAGAATTGTAAATTGTAATGGTGAAGTCATACGGCATGTGATTTATACCGTAATGAAGCTCTCTAAAAAGACATATACAGGTGGCAGTCAGTAGGGAATTGTAATCGACTATAGATGGGGGTGCAATGGATATGTGTCATTCCAGATGGCTCCTGGGCAGCTGAACCTCTGCTTATGTTTGGGAATAGGGCCTAATTCCCACCAGAAAAAAAGAAAGTGAAAATCAATTGTTTTCCAGGCTACCTGATGGCCGTGGCCTGGCACATGATCTTGACTCTGCCAAAATACCTAACCTGCTATAACTCCCCACCCTCATGCTAATGTGAGGAAGTTCCTTTCCCCATGGGGACAGTGCCTGAAAAGCTGACTGTATCCTGTCTACAGTATTCTCATCCTGGTAGCAGCATTGGAGAGGTTGCACAAGCGGACTATAATTTCCCGATCCAATGACAAGCAACAGCGGCATCTTTATGAGACCATTCCTGCAGTCTGATGTGGGGTATGGCTTCCAAGTCTATACTTCCAAACCTGACTTGCCAGCCTCCCCTTACATTCGTTATTATGAAGACCTGTTGCAATGTCTCACCAGGACGCTAAGATCGACACAGCTCAGTCTTCAATTGCCAGCAGCACTCATTAATGATAATGCTGATTCATGAGAATATGATTTCACTGGACTTCATGGGGACGTGGCACTCGGATTCCATTCCAACCACCTTGGTGTGGCTCTTCAAGCTCCACAGAGGTTGAATTCCACATTTACTCATTTCTCTTGTAAATAGGGCTGTAGGTACAAATGAAGAGAAAATTGGATGGTGAAAGAGAGGTGGGGCACATCTTCCTGATGATTAGCAATTGCTACAGGCCAGCAAGACCAGAGAGAGGTTGGGAGCTTCTGCAGCATGTTTGATGTAATGCCTAATCCTTGGCATTACTTATTAGTTGTGTCAAATGTTTCCATTTCAGTCTTCACCACTCTAGGTCCTGATCACTCTAAGGACTGAATCCCCAAGAGGAAGATGCTTTCACTGGTTTACAGAATAATTATTTCATCAGACTGGAAATGGAGACTACCATCACGCCATTTTAGGCTTCTCATGACCTTTATTGGGCAGGTAACAATGGGAAGCTATGGTCTATATGCAGTAGGGACTGAGGAAATAAGGATAATGTCACATGTGGGACTAAGGTGGGGAGTATGTGTGGGCATAAGCACCTATAGATCAGGAGACTCCATTCTCCAGGGGCGGATTTCAGGCATCCATCATGGTGATGCTAGCAGTGGCATCCATACTGCAGGATCAGAAATGTTAGTGACACAAAGAGAAGTATCTATGCTCAGTCAGGGGACAGTTCTGCAGGTTGTCTATACATCATCCCCTGTTCTGTTGCTGCTAAGCATATACTCTCACTCTCCAGTGTTGCTATTAGATTCACAAGCTATTGAACATCTTTCCATAAAATCCATCCTGCTTAGACCAACCAATTTCCCAAACTCTTTTCCCTGGTATTAGGTAAGGTGAGGAAAAAGTCACTAATGAGAGTTAGATTTCCAGTGATTTGTAAAGCTAGGGAGATAGTGGTCCCAGCATCTGAGATCAGTGACCAGGAATTGATGTGTATTTGAGTAGGGGTCATGATGAGATCAATTTTGAAGATACTGAGTATGACGCACCTGGGAGACATTAGCAGGATATGTTCAGTAGGCATATGATTGTCCACTTGTCAGAGTGGAGAGAGTGAAACTCAACACAGACTTGGCTTCACCTACTTATAAAGGCAAGTGGATCCCAGAGAATGGATGAACTCCTGGTGGGTGTGGAAAATGAAAAAATAGAGAAATTCTGTGGCAAAAGGATGGAGCCCGCAATTCTGTGAAGGTCAGTGAAAACTACCATGGTGGGAGGACACAGAAGCCTAGGTTCTGAGCCAGCAAGTATCACGGACCACATCCAAGCAGATGAGGCTGGAATGAGTGGCTGGATGAGTACTGCTTAACTTACCAAGACCATGTTCAAATGTGGTAAGGGGAAGGGGAACACGGTGCCAGCGAACAGTGAAAGGATTCAGCAGGGCCAGAAGGTGCAATGATGGCCACATTTCCAAGACTCCTCCCTCAGGCATAAGACCAATTTCTTTCTTTTTTCTTTTTACTGAAGGAACTGGAAGGTGAGCAAACCATCTAGACTATAAGCACCTATTTCAAGAAACTTGGGTGTGAAGGCAGAAGAGATTTAGGGAAGGACAAGAAGAGACAAGGTGGGGCCTATGGAAGATTAGTTCAAAATGTGGGAGAAATAGTTGGTGACCTAAAGCTCAAATGCTAATGACGTTTAGGTTAATACCAAATGCTGGAGAGAGAAGTGCCCAGTTCCCAAGAATGCCCATTTTCGGCAGGAGCATCCAATTACAGAGAGGAGCACCAGTTACAAAGGGAGCACCCAGGTGGACCCAGAGCTCAAGAGAAGGGCAGGGTCAGTCAGGCTTGAGCAGGAGGGGCAACTCCCATGGTGCCAGAGACAGAAAGGCTGTGCATTTGGGTGATTCTTCAGTGATGGAAAATGGTAGAATTTACTTGTCTTTCTTCTGTGAGGCTGTAAGAACCTGATCATTCCTGGATCTGAGCAAAGGGTCCCAAGGTAGGAGGTCTTAGAAAAGCAAAAAGGCTCTGAAATCATCTCTACATTCAGAGACATGTAACAATGCTCAAGTAGTTACTAGCCCTTTCTCCAAGGGTCAAGGAAATGGCAAGAGAGATGGATTCTTTAAAGTGTTAACTCACCCAGTCAAAAGAGATGGGATGAGAATTAGAGGAGAATGATGGAGTTCAGCAAACTGAAGGGCAAAATAACCTGCCCTGGATGAGTAGAGGCAGCTGGCTCCCTCTAGGCATATCAAGAAGGGAGTGTGAAGAAAAGTGACTGATTCCTCTCTGCAGGTGCCAGGACACTGAGGACCAATCATAGAAAAGTGATTGAAACAAGGCTAACAATACTGGTGGAAAGTCTGGCTGCAGATTACTTTATTCCTTGATCCCCTCCTCATGGAGCCACCAGATACCCACACCCCATCTCTTGGATGCCTAGAGATTATTCCCTGGAGAAGTTAAAAAGATGATTCACCTTTTTTTTTTTAATTGAGCCTTATGTATGTATGTCCAGGGAGTCTTGGAGGGACATTTGTGTAAAGGAAAGTTAGAGTGTTGCCTCCAAGAAATGGCAAGGGTTGCTGGAGAGACAAATGCCAATCTATCACTGAGTGTGACACTGTAAAGCCAGACAGAGAAAAAGAAAGCCACACAAAAGATTGGGTAGAATGTTCCAGGCAGAAGAAATCGCACATGCAAAAGCCACAGGGTGAGAAAGAAATCAATACTTTCAAAAACAAAATGTGAATTAATGTGGCTGGTGCCCGAGGGGTGTGAGATGAATGTAAGGGCTGGGAAGGATTGGATTGTACAGAATACGATGAACCTTTTCCTACTTATGATGAGAAATTCTGAAACAGGGCTGACTAGAACCTGGCTATGCTTTATTTTGTGTGGAGAATTAAGAAGCTCTGACAGGGTCAAATGACAAGGTGGCCACTGCAGTAAGGATGGAAATAATGGCCAGGCAGCCAGGGGAGGGCCTCTCTAAACAGCAAACCAGATTAATGCTTATTGAACAAATGAAGTTCTGGTGCATGGTTACTTTACCACTCAGCTATTTAAGCAGAAATCCCCATAACATTGTTGTATTCAACTTAGTAAGCACTCATATAGGACATATAGAAAGCCAAAGAGATCAACCAATTTGATCAAGGTCACACAGCTGGTAAATTAAGTAGTACATGTGTACTCTCATTCTCTTGTTAAAACTGGATTCAGCCATTTAAACAAATTTAAAATTTTTAAAAAATAGCCTGAAACATAGTATTTATCATTTGAAAGAAAGAACTACAGAATAAATTTACAAATGAGACTGAGTTGAGAAAGAAAAATTTAAGAACAAAGTTTCAAAGAAAAGTTTTCAGCACTGTAACCTCTATGGTGGAATTCAGGAAGTTACAGCAACAGAGCAATTTCAACAGCTTACAGGGCAAGCCAGCAAGCCAAGATAAGGTGACTAAGTTGACGCGAAAGAACACCATGTAGATCAGACTGTAAGAGGCACAGAGCTCACATACAGGCAGAAACTGCAGATGTGCTGTCACGACCACGGTGTCCAGTTGCCTAAAAATGCAAGTCTCACACACAAAGCAACACTGGCATTAAAGTTAATCAATCACCTTAATTCAGCAGCAGCAGCTCCTGTACAGAAAATGGCAATGCAGCTTCACAAGGCTCTTATTTTCCCCAAGTCTGGTTCTAGAATTAGGAAATATGTCATCTGGTAATAATTTAGACTTGAGACCATTAAGGTGGAGCTCCAGTTTCTTTGTCTATCAACAGATGGGATCCAAGATTCTTTTAGCTGTCATGGGCTTGGCTGCCTCAACACCAGGCCCGTGTGTCAAATGGTTGAATCTGAAGCTTATTCATTTCTAGATTTTTTTTTTTGTAATACCGGGGATGGAACTTGGGCCCTTGTGCTTTCGAGGCAGATACAGAACCACTGAGCTAAATCCCTGGCCCTTTATTTGTTTTAATACAAGTCTTTGTGTAATAGGTGTTTTTTGTCAAATGATGTTAAACCTTAAAAACATTTAATAAAAATGAAAAATCTACCTGTAGTGATCCTTTCTTTTGGTAACCCAGAGGTACCATCATGAGGATTTTGGCTATGGATTCTCCCAGATTTCATGCATGTATAAGACCAGGTTTTGCCTTTAAAAGCCAGTTACAATACTCAGCTGTGCTTTTGACTTGTTATGGTCATCATTTTCAACCTCCGTGTAAATAGAGCTAATTCTTATTAAGAGGTGTCAGCATTTCATTATATGGAGGCATCATAATTAATTTAAATAATGACGCCTGGTGAACACTAAAAACTTGGTTTTGATTTTCCCTCTTACACCCCCCCAAAAAAAATCCTGCTGTGAATATCTTTGTGGTACACATCTTTGCTCACTTATGTGATTATTTCTATGGAACAGAGTCTGAGAAATGTATTATCACTTCTATGAAACAAATTCTCAGAAGTGTAATAGCAGGTTAAAAGGTAGGGACAATTGAACACTTACTGCATTTTTAGAACTTTGTATTTGTCTGCACTTGATTTCCTAAACAGCCATGCGAATAATGGATATTATCCTTCTTCATCATTTCAAGCTGGATAAGTAAAAGTATCTCATTTTAATTTTCATTCTTTCATTATTAATGAAACTACTCTTATTTTGGTATGCTGCAAAATTATTTGTTTGACTTTTTCAAAAATTAATTATTTATACCTTTGCTTATCTTACTGTTAAATGTTGATCTTATTCTTGTAGATTTATTGACATATTAACAAAAAGGGTTAACATTATTCACATATTAAGTATGTTAATCCTTCATCGAAAATAAAATTTTCAACATTTTCCTCCAGTTTTTTTCTTTTAACTTTAACAAATATATCAAACAAAAGCTGCTTGATTTTTTTTTTTTATTTACTTAAATTTATGTTTTTCTTTTGTGTGTGGGTGGTTGACTTCTACGTTCCATTATCATGCCCTGGCCCAAGACTAGAGATTTGTTCTCCCATACTGTATTTTATTTTAGAAATTATATGTCTTAAAATATATGCTATGCATCACAACGAATGTACTCATTATGTAATGCAGACACATACTAATACAAATCTTTAATATCTTAAAGAATTTGTATGTATCATTTTAACACACCTTCAATCTCATGGGCCATTTTTGCATTTGCAAGGAGGTGAAGGTCCCAGTCAATGATCCAGTGGCTCACCTTTTCCCACTCTCAGCAAACACTTTGTATCAGTTGTCTCCGGCTCTGTCCTGTCTGGCTTCTGTTTAGCACACCAAAGTGCTAAAGAGACATTTCCAAGACTCCCCTGAACCTAAAATTTGGGGAGCAGATTATGCGCCATTTGAGTGCACTCACAAGAGATTATAGATGGCAGAGGTGAGCTATCCTCCTGGATCTTAAAGGTTTCTAAGAACAGAGGAAGCTTCCTGGTACTGTGCGGTGGCATCCTTTGCTGGCTTCCTGGGAATTAAGAAGTATAGGGATGGAGATAGTTTCTCCACACCACTTTCTAATACTACACCACCGCTGTGGACACCCATGGTCCAGCTTCCTGAATGTAAGATCCATTGAGGCCTCCTTGTTTTGTGTGTAGCCTTTCTAGCAATGCCTGAAATTGTGTCACTGGCTTCCCACTGAGTCAAGTCAGTTCTATTTGCCATCCTGGAGGCCAGCCCGGCATGGTCACAGCACTGTCACCAGTGATGGCAGTGCTGAGGCCCTGTACTGAATCACTTTCTGACCAAAATACTCATGGTAATTTATACTTCATGCACTAAATGATATGCTCTTTGATTTAAATGGTCATATTTATTATATTTATTTTACATTTATAGGTGAATCTATTTCTAGAATTTTCATTTTATTCCATTGCTCAATGTATCTCTTTCAATGATGTCACATTGTTTTAATTAGTTCTAATATCTAACTGAATGCATTGAATACATTCTTATTTATTCTCTTTCAAAGCCAATTTAAATTATTCTGGAATATTTGTGCTTTTAATTTGAGGATCAACTTTTCAGGTTTTGCAAAATATCAATAGAATTTTAATTTGAAAGAAAGTCAATTTTGTGATAAGTTTAATGTTTATAACATCAATTCTTTCAATCCAAAAATATGTCCAATCTTTTGTTCACTTGTCTTCTTTTATGTCATTATTCAATGCTTAATAGTTTTCTTTACATAGATCAGCTTGTACCTTTTTCTTGGGTGTGATATTAATTATGCATAGCTGTGTCATTATGATTAACATACTTTTCCAAATTGCATGTTAAATATATTTAAACATAATATTTTAAACTATAATAATAAGCAGTAACATTTATTAATCACTGTCTAGGTAGCAGACATGTTTATGTTATCCTTTACATGTTGTTCAGATATAAAAAAAAGTTATAGATCACAAAACACTCATCTAACAATGGCTTAAACATACTGGGGTTTGTTTTACTCCCATTGAAGAAGCCCAGAAGTAGAAAAGCACCTGCTACCACTGGCCTTGCCCTCATGGTTATGAGGGTGCTTCAGTTCCCACATCACACCCATTTTTTGAGACAGAAAGAAAAGAAAATCAGCACAGAGACTAGAGTTCAATCCCCAGTACCAAAAAAAAAAAAAAAAAAAAAAAAAAAAAAAAAAAAAAAAGAAAGAAAAAGAAAATCGGAGGCATCTACAGCTTCTTATTACATGTCTTTGGCCAGAATTATATCAGTAGTTTGTGGAAGTGTGTGATACTTGCAAATCCCAAAGGTAGAAGTAAGGACTAACCATATCATTCCCATTCATGATATACTCACCAAAACTTTCTGGGGATGAAGTGATTACTGTCCCAAATGTACAGAGGAGACTGAAGAATGAGGGGTTTCAGCAATGTGCTCATGGTCACATGGCTGTAGGTGGAGATGGTATTCTGTTATCTATTCCAGTTCAAACACTTCCTCTTGGTAGGAAAACTTTCTTTTGGTACCAGGGATTGAACTTGGGTCCTTGCACTTGTGAGGCAGGCAGCAGCACCACTGAGCTAAATCCCTGGCCCAAGGAAGACTCTTCTTTTTAAGCATTAACCTTCTGCTCAGTGATCATATTGAATTCTCCTATTAGCTCTTGAAGTTTTAGTTTTTCAGCATGTTTTAGTTAAATGAACATATAGAATCATATCATCCCTGTAATATAGATCACTTTTCTATCTCCATGCTTTGCCTAGGACCTTCAGAATGATGCAGGCTTCCTGATTATTTTCTAACTTAAAAATGAAGATCTTTACTGTTTCCTGGTTAAATTTATACTGAAAAAGAATAGCTAAATGCTCACTAGTAAGCAGATTTTTTTAATAATAGATCTTTTCTAGTCTGAACTTTGTTTTCTTTTTTTATCACCAAAATATCTATACTTATGACTACTCCCCAGTAAAGTTAACAACAATGCATATCACACCATAAGAGTCCTAGAAAACACTTCCCTGACACTTTCCCATTAGTATTTCTTTTCAGCTCAGCCTCTCTTCAGTAGACGTTAGACATGGCAAGAAGCTAAGCAACATTGCTGATTGACTATACAGGTGCTCCAATGTCAGTAACAATTTTCATAACGATGCTACTGACAAGAAAAATGGACACTAATTTCTCTGCAAGACTTAAAGAGGTGTCTTGCTCCACAGCTGCTTTCAGTGAGAGGTGTGTTATCAGGAAACTTATTTTTGAGAATAGTGCTGTTTGACATCTATAGTTCTGGGAAGAGGGAAGAAATGAACCAGGCTGGGTTTTCTCTGAGCTTGAGTCAAACAAAGTTCCTGTGTTAAAATTTTCAGGGGAGGTAAAATCCCAGAACTGAGAGACTGAGGGAAAAAGAAGGGGAGGTGGAGAAATCGGAAAAGTAGCTTTGAGCATAAGGTGTTGTGTTAACAGGCTGATTAGAGCTTCCAAGACCAGCAGTTGTGCAGTGACTTGGGCCTTCATGCTGCTGACTACTGTAGGATGGCATAAATCAGCTGGTTCCTGCCTCACTGCTCAGAACTAGCCTTACTGTGTTCAGTGGTCATCGAGTAAGCTAGGTCCCCACCCTCTGCACTTGTCTGAGTTCCTAAGTGATGGGAGATGCCCAGATATCTACAGAATCTGTTGTGTACCACTTGGTGCAGCAGGAAAACCTGGATGTAGCTCCATTTGGCTGGTGGTGGTGGAAGGGGTGAAGGCTCCTGGGTAACCCTTCTGGATAACAAGCAACTTAGGCCTGGACCTGCTGAGGTCAAGGGAATAGAAGGAGATGTGCTGGGACATGGACAAAGGGAGATGGTTATTTGCTCATGTATTAAGGGAAAGTGCTGGATGTCATGGGTCCCAGGGGAGCACATGTCCTGCTTGAGAACCAGCCTGGGCTGCTGTTGGCAGAAAGAGAAGCAGAAGCATCTCTGGAGTAGCACATCCCAAGTAGGGATGCTCCCTGGAAGCTGCAATTACACTGGCCTCAGCTTCAGGAAGCCTGTTCAAATCCAGGTTCACAACTTCCAGTCTGTAGCCCCGCCAAATTCTTGCAGAGATAAAAGCACACCATTCATGACACCACAGGACAGGGAGTTCTGATACATCCCTAATTCTACAGGCTTTGTTTCTGACACCTCTCACCTCCTCCAGGTCTGGCACAATAGGAAGCACTACAGAATGTTTGATGCCCCCAAAGGGTGTGCACATGCTGAGATACAGTATCAATATTTATATCAGTGTGACTATGTGTATAACATACGTAAAATACTAGACCCTCCCCTGGGTATGTTCGCAACTGCTGTGGAATGGTTACCCAACTTTTTTTTTATTACAAGGTTTATTTCCCCAGAAGGGAGTGCACCATTTCTGGAAGTACTGCAATACCAGGTTGATGCGTAGAGTGGACAGAGCAAGCTCCTATTCCATCTCCCAGCTCCAAAAGTTCAATTACTATATTGCCCTCGGATAGAGGACGTATCAGATATTAAACTGATGAGAACAGATACTACACTTGATCTTAGCCAAAAGGCCGAGAAGCGATTGGTCGCCCATCTTTTAAAACATGAGCTAATCTCTTTTTCAGGAAGTGCTTCTGTTCTCCTGCAATGGGATGGGGTGTTCCCTCCTTGGAACACCTCCTGGCACACCATCTGTGAGAGCAATCTGCATTCTGCTCATAACCTACCATACCATTCTTCCCATTAACCGAAGGGTCTGGTTTAGTCCCTGACCCCTGGGAAGTGGTCAGCAAATGTGACATAAGTGAAGGGATGAGTGGAGGTTGTAGTGTAGAGCAGGCATAGGACCTCACTCAACTTTTCCAGGGTTGCCTGGCACCTAGTAGGTGCTCAGTAAAAGAACTAACGAATTCCATTGCCCATCTACCTTTGGGTTGCTGGCTTGTAGATGTAGATATTCACTTGTTCAGTTGATCTGAGTGAGGCCTCGCAGTGTCATAGCATTCACACATGTGCATAGTCTTGATTGATGATTCTCTTTCCCTGAGTCAAGCTGATGTTTAAATTAATGATAATAACACCTAACCCATGCCAACACTGTGTATCGAGCACTTTCCTAAGCAGCTCCTGGCAGTTATCCTCAGAACAACGGACTGAGGTTGATACTGTCATTAGCAAGGATTGCCTAGAGGGGAAACGGAGGCAGAGAGCAGCTGAGGAAAATGACCTGACACAACCGTGTGACTGGTAAGTGGTGGGGTTGGATGTTGCCACAGACTTCCATCTCAGTCTTCACCTTGTACCTCTTGGTGACAGCCAGTGAGCCTATACTGATGTCCTTCTGACACATGAACATCCATACACTGCCTTTAAACATCAATCACACAGCAGCCATTGAACGGTGACCACTCCTAGTACACTGGAAGTTCCTCAAAAGACCAGAAATGTAGTCAAGCACTGGATTTCTGGACTTCTCAGTGCATTTACCAAACAGTACTCATTTTAACCTCCCGCTGAAACACACAATACCTACAGAAGACAAGTTTGTCTCTAAGTCTGTTGATGCAGTTCAGCAGTGTAAGTTCCTCTTTTGTGTGTGGCCAAGCGGCGAAGTGAAGGTGTTGAATGAGCCCGTGTCCAGCTGGCAAGGGCTTCTGTACAAAGCCACACTCCCAGGTTTCACCCTTTACCACATGCTGTGGCTCAATCTAAAGAGTCGTGTCAAGGCTGGAACTGGTCCTGCCAAGCATCTCTCTGACCTCCCTCAGGTCTCAGAAGAGGGAGGAGACATTCGGTGACAAGAAGGAAGTAATTTCCTCTGTGAGTGTGGGGTACAGAACATCCTAAAATCCAGGCCTCTGCCCTGCAGCCGCAGCTCTTTCCAGTAAACCACCCTGTGCACAACTTCGCAGAAGTGTTTAGATAAGCTTTACACCTCATTTATGTGTGCGTTGCAATGTGGATGTGTCATCTCTTATTCTTAGTAAAATTGTTTTTGCTAGAACACATTTCACAATTTTCTATTTCACATCCTCGCAACCCTGCTGGGTCCCAGTTGCCGGCTAACTGCTGCCGCAAAGCTTGCTCCATCGCCACGGTGTTGCAATGGATGCAATTAGCTGCTTCCAAAGTCTTGACCATTTTTAGTGTCTCCCACTGCTTTCCATCCACCTTTTCTGTTAGTCTGCTTTATTTTGGCACATTTACCATGTAATCTGAATGAATAAAAATGCTTACTGAAATGTGTGCCATCTGTGGTGGCTGAATTTGAAGGCTTATTTAAGTTTTGTCATCGTGTGCTTGCAACTTTTTCTCTTCTTTGCAGAATCACCCCTTTCTGGTCTTTCCCTGGATCTTTTGGAATTGCTTTGAAATGTATTCAAACCATCAGCTGCTTCTGTCTGGGGAAATCATGTAGTCAATGTAAACATATGATTTCTTTCTTAGCTTGAGCAAGAGCTGTTTAATAGGAGACATTTTGGCTTTCCATATTTTAAAATCACTGTTTCTTCAGGGACTGCTATTTGACCATCTTCTATTACTCAATGTTGCACAAAAAATAATGGTTTTGGGAGAATAAGGCCAAGCATGCTAATGAAACTCCTGCTGGAACTCCTGGGGCAGAAGCCAGGGGACTGTGGGGTAGAGGCTGGAAGACAGCTAAAATTTCCAAAATTCTTATCTAAGTTGTGGCTGGGGTAGGGATGTAGCAAGGCAAGAGAGGAAGTCCGGGTTTGGTAGAATAAAGGAATCCAAAGAAATTTCTAGGATTTAAAGGATAGCAAAAAAGCCAAGGTTAAAAATAAGAATGAACTAAATTAAGAGGAAGAAATACAAAAGACAACATAAAGGTCAACAAAAGTAGAATAATAAAAAGAAAATTCAAAGAGTAAGGAGGGGGAGGGGGTTAAATGATTAGAAATGGCACATAGTGTAGAAATAAAACAAAGTTCATAAGTGAAAGGGAGAAATACCATTCCAGGAAGTTTCTGCTTAAACATTCAATGACTCATTAGATCAAAGTCAAAATACTACTATAAATCATGCTGATGAGTGGCACACTAGCTCATATTGTAAAGCCACAACTTGAAAACAAAGTAAACTGACAACCTATGGATTCCTAGAAATTGCCTGAACTTCTGTTCATGAAGCTTAACAAATGGACAAAAAATGATCAGAAAATGAAGTACAGCACAAAGAGAACAGTCCTGGCAAATGCAGCTCTTGTGGCTGACTGTAGAACACCAGAACAGACCAGTAGTCATCAAAGGGTTTCTAGCAATCCAAAGTTTTCCACAGAGAAATCCAAAGTAGATGAGAGAGGTGCCCAACTTTGGGTACCACTCCTGGGCTGCAGGACTCAGTCTCCCAACTCTGGTCAGGTCCTAGAGACTACAATTTTTTTTTATTGACTTGTTGCCAACACCGAAAATCAGCATATTTCACACACACACACACACACACACACACATCCCCCCCAAATTTTTTTTAAATGCTGTTTCTTCTACAAACATCTTCTAAAAATATCTGCAGGACCCAAGAACTGTATTCCAGTGTTGCCCTTGTGTCTTCCTAACAGGCCATTTTTTCTCTTTGTGCCACAGTGCACGTGCAGCTCACTTCCTGAAGTCTCCATGTGGATCCATCTGGCAGCAATTTCTGTCTAGCAAAAGCAGTATAAAACCTGGAGGCATCAACTCCCTTTTAGTATCGTCCAGCTTGAACCAACTTGCAGCTACAGTGAACCCCTGACTTATGAACTCAATTCGTTCATGAGGGGTCTTGTAACTCATTTGATCAGTCTCCTCTACGTGGCCTTTGAAGTCTCTCTCCTGTATAACATTAGGCTACATTTTCTTCCAGGCAGCTCTCAGTGCCCTCAGAGACAATGGCCCAGGATTTCTCAATTAATACCACAGAGGAAAGGATGTTATAATATTCCTTCCAGAACTCTTTAAGAGTTAAGTCCATATGAGACTATCTGGAAGCACGAGCAGCTGGCATCTGGGTCATAACGCAAGACTTTGGTCATAAGCTAAAATTAAAATCCTGGTCATAACCTAAGTTGTCATTATGTCAGGCCACTCGTAACTTGAAGATCTAATGTACAGAGGTCTTCCTACTTTAGTAATTGAAGACCAGAGGTTTAGTTGTTTTAGTCTCAAATTGTCTTACTATCTTTCATACTTGCCTAATCAGATGGCATGTCGGCAGTGCAACAAAATGAAGTTGAATGAGATGGAAATAACTCTCATGGGTGTCCTGACCACCACCTGACGGGCTCCTGCACCCAGCCCAACCCCCACCCTGAGAGAGACTGGAAGCCAAAAGCAAAAATCTTTTTAACTTGAGCCTGGGAGTGTAGCTCAGTGATACAGCACTTGCCTGATATGTGTGAAGTCTTTGATTTGATCACCAGTACCACAAATAAAATTTTTTTACTTCATACTTCAATCACAGCCCCTTCCTCCCTGTCCCAAGAACCTACTTAGACCTTGGCCCACAATCAGGTACATCTGATGTCCTCCCGACGCTCTCCCCAGCTGGTTACTTTGCATCAAGTTTCTTAGGTTTCATGCTCCCTTTACAAAGGCCACCCTGCAGATACCCCCTCATTCTGCAGGATCCAGGGTGTGATAGGAGACACCCTGGTTTGGGTCCTGGGACAGCTCCTTTGCCGTGATGTTTAGCAATTTCCTAATCACCAGGAGGAGCTAAAGAGTTATTTTCTAAGTTGGTATCACAGACATCTTTCACACTTCCTCTGATTTCCAAGTCAGGTGGTAATAAAAGTGAAGCACAAGTCGGATACAGGCACAATCTAAAGTACTCCAGGGAATTAAAAGAGCATCAGGTTTCAAAATTGAGCAGAAAGAACAAGTGTCCAGGGTCAGAGCATTCTCCACATCACTGCCTGAGGTGACACTAAGATCTTGAAGGTGCAGTCATTCCATAAAGTTATCCACTACCCGTTCTACAAGAGCTTTGGGATTCGATGACATTATTCACACTGCAGAACAGTGTGGACAGCGTGTCGTGGGAGGCAGAGAAGTGCAGCCAGCAGTTCTCCATTATTAGAAGTTAGCTGCCCTTCTGACCACCCCCCCCGTAACTGATTCATAGCTATGGTTTTTATTTCACGTAAGAGAATTTTTCAAAGCTGTAAATAGGCAAGGGTGTAAGGGTGCGGGGAAGGGAAGCCATCAGTAAATGGAAATTTCAAACCAAATTGGTATTAATTTCATCAAACTAGTCAATTCTCTGGAATAAATGTGCAGCAGTGGGAACGTGGTTCCTGAACTGGCCTGCACCTGGGAATGGGGAATGGGCTGGCAAAGACATTATAGCCGCCTCGACGTGGAAAAACTGTCCTCTCCCAGCTAAATCATGATGGAGGGTGACTTCTGAGCTGTGGCGTCACCCTCTTAAATTTTCCAAAATCCCAGCTGAGAAACGTTAGTTTTTAAAGTATGACTCTTCTTCGGGAGGTGTTAGACTAAGGTCGATGTGATGTGAGCCTAGGGAATGTAGCAAAGAACCACGCACAGAGGTCACACTTTCTTCTAATGTTGGACACACGTGATGGTACCTGCGCATCCACTGCTCTTCACTTTGGTGTCTGCAGTTTTAAAAACGGGAGAGGAAAAGTAGGTTGTAAAATAAGGGGGACACTGGCTTGAGCAGGTACACAGCACTGCCACACTCCCCACCTGGGAAACCTCGTCCGTGGTCACCGCCAACTCTGCTTCTGCGCCAAGGCCGGCCCTGCCCCTCTGTAAAGGCGAGGTGTAGACTCCACGTGCCTTCACAGCCCCGGAGTTACGACAAGGATTCGAGGCCCAGTGGCCTCGCTCCTGTCTTTTTAAATGTCTCTTCGATGGCCCTGGAAGGGTGAGGGGCCGTGACTGGGGCAGAAACGACACTCCCGAGCTAGGGTGTCCTACCCATTGGCCGACCTGACGCGGTGCTCTCCAGACCCCAGAAAAGCCGCGCTCCGCAGCCACAGCTCCACGTGGCCAGGCTGGGGGTGGGGACGAGGACTTCGAGAGCCCGGTTTCGCAGCCGTGTTACGCAACAAGCCTGCCGCCGTCATCCTCACCCTAATCGTGCAGGGGGCGGTGTTGGCGCTAAGTAGCTCCCCATAGCCCGCACTGAGCCCCGGCGCACAAGCGGGCAAGGCAGCGCCCCCGCCGCCCCTGGGTGA
>NW_022900939.1:27939004-27940602 GCF_012274545.1 Fukomys damarensis
CGCCCTGACCCGGCTTGGGGGAGCAGGAGGCGGCGCGGTGGGGCTACCGTGCGTGTCGGCGCCGCTCGCGGACCTCTTCTACCTTGTTGTTGTCAGCGTGTTTTACAAGCCCTCGGGAAGGTTGTGGATTTGTCCTTTCTTACATTGCATAATCTGCCCACGGTGAAATGTTGGCACGGACTACGGGTCGATGTGGGAATGTGCGCATCTGGGTGGAAGGATCGGGTAATTTTAGCGCAGCGTTGGGTATTGGATCGTTATTTACATTTATATCCAGCCCCAAATAAACATGTTTTAAAACGATCTGCACAACATGAAAGGAAGTGTTTCTGGGGTTGAATACCGATCTTGGGAACCAGAGGCGGGGGTCGCTCCTTGAAATGTTCCGAGCTGTTATTTTTAAATCTGGGACGAACCATTGTGACGTTTACCTCCCGGGCTTCCTAATTGTAATGCATTCCATCCGATCAGCCCTTTTCCTCACCTTATTGTCGTTGCTTTTTCAGACTCAAGACAGATCACATAATAGTTTCCTGGAAATGTTACATTATGTAACTGCCGAATTTGCTGGCAGTGAGCGTAGAAAGAAGGAGCTAATTACGTGATTTTATAATCTTGCTACAAAGAAAGTAGGACAGTCTCAGTGTTTAAGAATGTCACTATAACAGGTTTTTTTTTTTTTAAGGATATTTTAAACAGCAAAGTAGACAACCGGCTAAGCATTGCGTTAGCTTATGCTGCCAAATGTGGGTCTTTCGCCTTAAATGAAATGTGCGTTCTTCTAAATTTTCTAAATTTAGCCCTATCACATTTTAACAATTGTGGCCTCCGTGCTATTTCTGGTGTTTTCTCCAGGGCTGTGCGCAAATACGAGTTCAAGGCCATTTGCTGTAGTTTTAACTCCACGCCTTCGGAGACCTTTGATAAGATTGTATTTTTAGGAAGGCATTTCGAAGCGCTCAGTGCTTTGCTGGATGCTGACGCCCATTTATCTTTTTAAAGGACACTTTAGGAAACTGCTGTTCTCTGAGAACAGCAGGGAATGGCCAAGTGTCATCTTCTGTTCTTGGCTTTTGTAAATACAACGGTTAATGAGGTCAGAAATGTTTATTTCGCATCATATTTTTTTTTCTCCAGACAGATACGATTTATGGGAAACAAATATGGGTTAGTAGATTGTATTTTTGTCTGGATAACCTAGTTGTATTCATGTGAGGGTATATGACTATGTGAAGTACCCAGATATTTAGTTTCTTCCTAGAAGCCTATGCGGTGTAATTATGTGGAGATACATGTATATATAATAGCACGCATATCAACATTTTTTTCCTTAACATAATATTTAAATAATTAAAGAGAAGGATTTTTGGGGTGAGGGAATGGGGGGAAATCATAGAGATTCATCTCTAGAACAAATTCTGTTAGTCCCAATGATTGCGGTCGTTTTGTGAGAAGCCCCCAACGTCAGACCCCAACCTACTTGGTGAGCACGGGTGGGAGCCCCGGGGCCTGTAGGGGGCTGCGCGGTGCCACCTTCGGATCGCGACCTCCAAGGGCGCATCGCCCCCACCCGGTGTGCACCCCTCCCCGCCAGCCGA
>NW_022900939.1:27940986-27968298 GCF_012274545.1 Fukomys damarensis
GTCCTGGCGCCGCGGAGGCCCCACTGCACCGCCCACCCCGCGGAGGCGGGTCTCGGGGAGCAGCTAGCGGCTGCCGGGGCATGAGAGTGCGCCCTGGACGAAGGGGACATCCAGGGCGAGTCCACGCCTTCGCAGGCCGCGTTTCTGAAGCCGCAGACACCTTTGTTCAGAAGTCTGCTGTGTTTCAGAACCAGGCGCTTAGCCGTTTGTGTAGGGAAAGAGGCTTCTGGTGTCTTGCAGCAGCGGCTGGGGCAGAGGGCCCTCCGATGTTGGTAGGGATGGAAAGGAAGGCCCCAGTTTGAGCGGGGCGAACTGAGCCCGTGTTTCTTGTTTAATTTTTAAAATCTTTATTCACTCACAGGCTAACAAGAACTCGGGTCCATCAATTTCAGGATGAAACAAACCCACAACCCCATATAAACACTGCTGTCCCACCCTAAAAGTAAAGCACAGGGCTCTCATCCTGGCTTCACTTCCAGGACTGGACTCATGCACATGGGCTTACATTGAGTTTCACAGGCCATGGGCTCTACCCTTTGTTGAAAACAAACCAAAGGCCTGGCTTCCAGGGGATCCTGTGGACACCCCTTCCCCAGTCAGTTTCCTCCTTGCTGCTGACTGCTTGCCCTTAAGACCAAGCTTTGATGCTGCCCCTTTCCTTGGCCTCCGGCCTCCAGGGTAAACGAAGTAAAACCTGAGGAGGGAGTGGGGCAATTAGAAGACGCGTGCTGACCAGGAACCAGAACTCATATGATGAATTCACCTTCATTTTCCTGTGTGTGAGTCTCTGGACAGTGACTGAGGGTTGATGTTGGTGTTAAGCCTGTGAAAGTTTGATTTGAGATAATTTCTTGTTAGAATAGGGGATTGCTTTTCTTCTGAAAATGAGTGTTAATTTAAGCCGGAAGGGAATTCCTAACAGGGTCAGAGGCCCTCCAACACCCTGGTCCCTGGGTTGGTGTTTTGGGGAAGTTTGGAGGACCAGAAAAATAAGTTACTGTTGGTAGAACAGCCGGGCCCTGTCCATTTCTCTGGAACTTTCTATGACGTGTATCCTTGGGTATCCTGTATCCTGAGTGCTCTCTGCTTCTAAAACAAGGCCTGAGGTCAGCAGGGGCTGTTTAAGGGGTACTCAGCTTTGTGTGATTGAAAACTAAGGCCAAGCCCTCCCAGACTGAGTTTTTGACTCACCTAAGCTTACATTTCACCCCGTTCGTACTGATATATGCAACACACTCAGAGCGTCAGGATGAATGGTGAAAGGCTAGAACTAATAGTCATCATTACCTTCACACTGGTTACTCTTCAGAATTGAGGTTGACTAAACACCACAGGTGCCAAGCACAGTTGGAAGGCTAACCCTGTCTCCATTTTATACATGAGGAAGTGGAAGGTCGCAGGTTGGGAAAATTGACCAGTAACTCAATCCCAGAGTTTAAAAGATGGGAAGCTGTGCATGTCACACCCCTCCCTTCTATTCTGGCTACGCAGTGAGCCTGAATGCAAGATCACGGTAGTTTTTGAAATAATTTCCTTTCTGTGTTAGAGCTTATCTTGGTGAAATGCAATTATAACATCACTATGATGCAACACCCTGGAAATTAGCATGCTTTGTGAGAGCCCTTTCACACGTTGAGCAACGCCTGACTCACCCTGCTCAGACTGTTCCAGTTGACCTTGCTCTGGTCAGTAGAGGCGATTCTGAAATGCAGATGTGGCAGTGGCATGGTGTGGAAAAGGTGCAGTCATAGTGCCTCAGCTTTATTTTTACCCAAGTGAAAGGTGGCACATACTTCATTATTTCCATTGTAATCCCCATGGCATTGATGCTGTTAAAAGTTGAGTATTTTTAATTTCTGTTGAGGAATGAGCACACATTGGGATTCAATTCAAATATAACAGAAACAATGTCATTGAAATTTCCTATAATACTCACTTTGTTGTTTTTGTAAGGTATGCTTGTATTTCACAGGGTTAGCACATTGTTTGGTATCCTGTTATTTTTCTAAATTATATTTCAGTTGATTTTTATCCAGATTGGACTTGTACAAGAATGTTGCAATACACTGACCTTTGATCACAGACATTACATAAGTTTCTCAGTTTCAAAATGAATTTTTATTACCACCACCCCCACTTATCTTTCACATTTCTTTGCAAATAACTTTCCTGTAGTTAAAATTTTTTTCATATGGTTTTAATTAGAGAGCATAAGCTTGTTTTTAAGTTTAGTAGGGATTTACTAGATGCCATTCATTAATAATCTGTGCTTTGAGGCCCCAGTTTCATTGGAATAGAGTGATATTTATAAGCCTTTTAGTTATCAGAACATGGTGTCTTTTATTAACTTTCTGGGGATCTTAAACTGTAATTAAATGTCCTTCAAATAAACTTAAAAATAAACATATTTAATCCACTATTCATAAGGCACATAGTAAAACCAGTGACATTTGCAGTCATCTGCTGATGGGAAACATTAACAAGAAATTAAAAAGGCACACTAGGGAGAATTAGGATGATTCTTCAGAATTTTCTCTACCCTATCCCTCCCCCAGCTTACACCATTTTTCCCCAACGTATTACAGTATTCCATATAGTGAGCACTTGTTCATTACATCCCTTCCCTCAACTAGGTGATTGAGGGATTGTTGGTGTCCCTTAAGATTTCTGATTGGTTTCTAGACTGGTCTGTTGTCTTTTCAGACATTTCAAGAATAGTAATGATCTCTATTTTGAAGTTTCAGTAGATTTAAAAAATATATATCACCATTCCCCCTGCCCGTCCCCCGTTACTCTCCTGTAGTGAACAGTATCGCTCTTTTTCAAAGACATGAAGTTAATTGGTTTTTATTTTGTAGTACTGGGAATTGATCTCAGGGCCTTCACATCAAACTATACACTCAGCCTTTTGATTATTTTGAGACAGGGTCTTGCTAAACTATCCAGGCTGGTTTCGAATTTGTAGTCCTCTTTGCCTCAGCCTCACAGAGTGCTGGAATTACACACATGTGCCACCACACCCAATTGATTGTCTTTATATGCTAGTGTGCATATGCTTCTTCTATACAACTTTCAGAATTAATTTCATTGTGCATTAGGTTACAAACATCATCAGTCTCAAAGAATGTCAAATTGCACTCTTTCATATTTCAGTTACTGAATTGCATCAGTGCTATGATGAAATGTAATGGGGTTATTTTTATTAATTTTAAATCTAAATTTCAAGTAGACCTTTCTTGAACCTGAAATATTTTCATTTATGGTGAGTTCAATCCGGTTCTGAAGCATTTATTTGCCAACGTACCCAAATAGAAAAAAAGGTCAGTCAGTGTTTGGCTGTGACGGAATAAGTGCTGGCAAAGTGTGTGTGTGTGTGTGTGTGTGTGTGTGTGGCACATGTACTCCTTGTCGTGGTCCATTGCATCTTTCTAATTTGAGGTTTAGTTTCTTTCTTGAGGCAGAATGATATCACATGTGGCCGGGGCACCTAGAAAAGTTTACTGTAGATTTCTCCATTTGAAGAGCCTTTTCCTTTGAAGTGAGATTAGAAAATTCCCTTGCAACTTCAGTGTTTCTGACTAAACTTTAGCATCCCCCATCCTCCCACAGTTGTACACGTGAGTTCTTTTATTTTGCTTTTAAACATTAGATTGCTTTATTACTCATAAAAATAAAGCATTTCAGTGATGTAAACATCCTGTATTTTACCCACAGTTAAAAAGTATAGGCTATTTTACTAGTATTGTTAGTTTAAAGATATAAAGAGCAATGAAATTGATAGTTTGTTTTTTTTTCCATGAAAATGGCACTTACATGAAAAACAAGCAGCTGCCTTCTTAGTGGAGAAATAGATGATTTATAGTTTAACTTAATGTAGGTGTACTATAAAAACAATTTTTTTCTTTAGTGGTATTTATGTTAATATCTGCGAGAATTAACAGTACGTTCAGAGAATAGAGGAAAATGAGACAGCTCTGTAAAAATCTTTGCAAAGCACTATGTATATCAAATCATATTTCATCATACATTGACAGAATGTTAAAAAATCAAAATATATAATAGAAGCAGTTACAGCAACACATGACCTTTAAGGAGAAAATTACATGTTTCATAGTAGATTAGAAGGTTGAAGGGGCCGAGGATTTAGCTCAGTGGTTCGGTGGCCTGCCTTGCAAGTGCAAGGACCTGAGTTCGACCCCCAGTACCAAAAAAAAAAAGAAGGTTGAATATATTGATAAGATTTTAGATTCTTAAATAAATTTAGTCTTTTCTGTGTGGGAAAAAGAGTGAACTATCCAACATTATTTGTGTGAGATATCAAGTAGAGAAGAAAGAAGATACAGTTAACGTGCTAAGTAACTTGTCAAGGATAAATTTGATTTAGAGTTTAGGTTGTAAAGCTGTATTTGTTGGGAGAAATTTCTAAATCAAGTCTTTTCTTTGCACGCAGTGCTTGGGCATCCAGCTTAATAAGCTCAGCAGCTGTAGCAGCAGTATGATGTGTTAGGAGAGGCATCGGGCAGTGATGGAACCGTCAGGTTAATGTGAAGAACTGTGTCAGCTGGCGTGTGCAGACTCCACCTCTCACAGCTTTCTTTTCATTCGTGTTCTTCTTAAGAAGCAGTTGTATCACCTAATAGGTGTAATGGAGTTAATCATGCCAAATACCCAAACATCATAGAATTGGTATTTAGTGTCAGTTATTCACCAAAGAAGAAACATAAGCAATGACTAATGTACGATGGCATTAGACGTTGATTCAAGAAGATGACGCACAGATGAAGTAATTGTTAAATTAATCATAAAGGAAAATACTGTGATTTGAAATAAAGTCATTAGGTTAGCATAAATGCTGATGTTTTCAGAAGGGGTTGTAAATGACCTTTGCATCAGCTTTCATTTAGGTTTATTGCTAGGGGATATAAATAGTCTAGACCCCATTCTCCTGTTAACTGCTGTTGATCTCAGGCTGGTCACTCTTGGTCTCTCCTCTATGAAATGAGAGGCTAGAGTCAGGGAGATACCGTCACTACCCTTGTTGAAAATGGATGCACCTCTGGTTTTGTGTAGAAAAGAAGTAATTTCCCTGTTTTGACATAGGTAGTATCTAAAAAATAAAATTTTCACAGAGATATGAAAATAAAGTTTTCTTGATTGATTAAGTACCAGCTTCCTCTGAGGAAGATGGAAAACACTTTTAGGTGCTACCTCTGTTGGCTTAAGTCAACATCTGCCGTTAGTACAGAATCTGACATGCCCCAGTGTGGTGTGTATGTGACTCAGCAATGAGAGTGACTGGGGAGGGACGTCTTGTATCCGAGACCACAAGACCGGGGTGGTGGAGTTGGAGTCCAGCCTGGACTGGGATCTCAGCTTTACAACTAAATGAGCTGTGTGGCATCAGACCAATGGCGTCCCCTCTTTGAGCCTTAGCTTTCTCACCTGAAAGTAGATGTTGTGAAGGTCAATGCAGTAAAGCAGCTCAACCCGCCCCTCGTGTGGGGAGTGGGCTTGAGCGGGGTTTGGTACTTGGCACCAGTTGTTATTTATGTTACTATCACTGTACCAAAAAGGCAGTGCTATTGAAAGTGAACACCCCATCCTGCAGGCCCTGTGCCAGGGCGATCCAGGCCTGCACCTTTGCTTAATTTCAGCACTAAGTGCAAGTAGGTACTGCATATGTGTTATATAAATCCCAGATGATGAAAGAAACTCCACTAATAAGTAAAACACCACCTTTAGGATTCATACAAAAATACATTTTTTTTTTAAATCCAAAAGTTTTGTAGTTATCAGATGCTGTTCTGTAAGGTAGATCGGTGGTCATCATTCCAGTATTGAGCACTTAATTCCCTCAATTTGTTGCTAGAATACAAATATATTTTAATATTAGCCTGAGAGCCCTTCATGAAATCATAAAGGCACATGCTTAGAAAAAGATGTACAGCTTCCAAAATGAATAACTCTCCATTACCCTTCAATGCTGATAAACTCCATTCCCTCAAGATTATTTGGTAAATAATACTATAGAAAATACCCTAAGAGAGAGGGTGATTTGCCAATGGAGTTACAGAGGCAGTGATATGTATGACTTTAGTAACAGGCAGTGAGCTGCAAGTAGGATTATGAAAAAGAAATGAATCTTTCTGTAAGGCTTTTGTTGTCTTGGAGTTGTGTGTTTTGTAGTACTGGGGATTGAACCCAGAGAGGCTGACCCCAGCCGATGATGGTGATGATTACTATGATTATGATTTTTATTTTATTTTGAAACAGAGTCTCAATTAGTTGCCTAGTTAGCCTTAAACTTGAGATCCCACCATCTCATCCTCCCAAGTAGCTAGAATTACAGGCTGTACAGGTTTAATATACCAACAAAACTGTAGAGATTAAATATCCCGTATACCTTATTTAGATGCGTAGAAGAAAAAGGTTAAGGAATTTTTAAGATGAAACTATTATTTTAGTTATTATTATTTCAGTTTCCCTACACAGCATGGTGACAGCTGCCAGCCCCCACCTGCACGAGGTTTATACCTGTACGTTGTGTACACTTGTGAGCCAGGAGGTTGAAAAATCTTTCAACTGATTTTATGTGATGAGAAATCACATAAAGTTTAGGAAGATTTAACCGAGACAGAATGGCAGGGTATGTTAATGAAATAGGGTTTTGTTTTGTTTTTTTAAGAAACGGGAAAATGTATGCTCTCTCAAGTGGAAAAAATATCCAGAATGTTTATGTCCAAGGGATACAATATGATACTTAAAAACCAGAAGTTTAAAAAAGTAGTACCAGCCATATAGGGTAGGACATCCCTGTAAGACTAGCCCTCTGGGAGGCCAATCACAAGTTTTAGCCTAGACTTGACAGCTTACAGACTTAGTGAGAACCCCTTTTCAGAATAAAAAGGTCTTGGGTTTGTTCCCCAGTACTGGGAATAAAATAAAAGAGGATTTAGTGGAGATTTGAAAAGCACCTTGTGAACGGTCAAGGTCTTCATTCTGCATGAGCTGGAATTCCTTACACCATGCTTTGGGTTGATTTCACTTTGCGGGATGAAGGCCTGATTCTGACTCACCAAATGCAAACTTCAGCAGGAGGAATAGCTCTATTCAGCACTGAAAGGAAAATGGGGCTTCATGTTTGAAGATAGAAGCTAAGTGGAAATGATAGAAAACATGGGTTGTCTTGAGTGATCAATAGAGAGTTTCCATTTCTGTGACACCGTGGCCCACTGTGACGCACTCCTTGCCCTCATTGCCCTTTAAAGTTGTCATTATCAGAAAACATACAGAAACTTAGAATTAATAGTCACACATTTCTCTGAGCTGTGACCAGAAATTGCCTGGAGTGTGTTGGCCTTAGTTTAAAGGACAAAACACGACATGGAACCCTGTATTCTTTCTGATCTTGGAATTATTACACCGTGCCTTCGCTTGCTCCCGGAAAAGCTAAAGACTGGTAAAAAGTTGATACAGTTGAACTTCATTAGTCCTTTTGAAACTATGCAGAAGACAGAAATAGTGATGTAAAACAAAACATTAAAGCTTTTTAATATGTCAGAATATAGAGTGCCGGTCCATACAGGATAATCCTAGCAAAGAGTTGCTGTTCAGGTCTACTTTATAAAAAGTATTGACAACTAGAAAACTGGACAGCGAATCAGCATCTAGAAACAGACCCAAACCACCATGAAAGGAATGTTGTTGACCCATAGTATGGATTTATCATCTTAAATCAGAGCAATATCAGGGGCCTGGAGGTTGCTTAGGATGTGTGAGGCCTTGGGTTGGGTCCTCAGCACCACATTTAAAAAAATAAAAACGTAAATGCCAGGCCAAATGCATATTGTAAATATTTCACTCATGGGAGAAGAAACTAGTTGATGATTCTATTTTTGAATTCTTG
This sequence comes from Fukomys damarensis, assembly GCF_012274545.1. Taxonomy (NCBI): domain Eukaryota; kingdom Metazoa; phylum Chordata; class Mammalia; order Rodentia; family Bathyergidae; genus Fukomys; species Fukomys damarensis. The sequence continues at coordinate 27,948,893 of NW_022900939.1, forward strand.
TGTTTTATTTGAAACTAACTAGTAAAACTGAAAGAAGTATTTTCCATACTTACATCGTCTTGGTTTAAAACACTTTTAAGTTTCAAGAGGGTACTCTACTTAAAAAAAAAAAAAAAAGACTGAATAGTAAGTGTCCAGAGCTACTATAACTGCATCCTATTAGGACAGAATTTTCAGGATCCAGAAATACTTTGAAGGCTTTAGTATTTCCTTCTGATAAGTCAATTTGAAGGAATCAGAAAAAGGGACATTTCTAATCTATAAACACAGATACTCCTGAGATGCTGGTTGTGTGGAAAGCTTTGGTCCTTGTCACCTGGGCAGGATGAGTCACTGGGGAGTTTGCAGGACTGTGAGCCTGGTAGGCAGATAGATGTGAGGGCTGATGTGTGTCCACATGAAGACCAACAACTCAGTTGTTCATGTAGCTTTCAGTTTTCTGGAAATAAAACTCAGCTCCATTTATGTTCTCTTTTATCCATGATTGCAAAACTTGTTTACAGATGTTGGAGGTCTTTACTTGGCGGATTTCCTTTGAAGAGGAAGGTATGTTCGCTCAGCAGCCATATAAATGTTATCTGAAATTATTCAGAAGTGCCACAATGTGCAAGTGTTAGTTAGAAACTCACCAATCAGCAGTGACCTATTACTTCCTTCCTGTAATGGCCCACCCCCTACAGCCACACTGGCCAGTTCTCGTTAAACACAGCCATCCTCTACTTCTCCCTGCCCAAAGGTGGTTTTATCTAGTTTTTTTCTTACTCTTAGAGCACAGAACCCCCTGCAGATAGGACCTTTATCACTTTACATAGAAAGTATTTGAGTACTTCAACTTTTTTTAAGTTGCAAACTTGGAAGGAAAGAACTCTGGCTTGTTCATGCTTATATTCTCCAGATGCTTAGCGATTACCTGTGTGTATTGGCAGCCGACATTTATCCCAATGAGTAATGGTTTATTTTTGTATGTTGCAGATAACCAGAAGACCTTACCCTCTTCAGTAAAAGGAGCGTGACAAATTTGCCCCAGAAAGTGAACAAGGGAAGACTGTTGATGGATTTTAAAAACATTTGAGAATACTGGGAAAGTAACTTGTTCTCCTCCGCTGTATATTTAGGGTAAGACTGTTTCTGATGCAGCTGAGAAAGATGCAGGCCGTCAAAAAGGAGCAGGCATCCCTTGACACTCCCAGCAACACAGACAAGATGATGGTACTGACTGCAGCCTTGCCCGAGGTGCCGGAGGACCTGTCCACAGCGGAAGAGCTGCTTCTGGGTGAGGGAAGCGTGGGCAAAAACAAATCTTCTGCCTGCCGGAGAAAACGGGAATTCATTCCCGATGAGAAGAAGGATGCTATGTATTGGGAGAAGCGGCGGAAAAACAACGAAGCTGCCAAACGTTCTCGTGAGAAGCGCAGGCTGAATGACCTGGTTTTAGAGAACAAACTAATTGCGCTGGGAGAAGAAAATGCCACTTTAAAAGCTGAACTGCTTTCCCTAAAATTAAAGTTTGGTTTAATTAGCTCCACAGCATATGCTCAGGAGATCCAGAAACTCAGTAATTCCACAGCTGTGTACTTTCAAGACTACCAGACCGCTAAGCCCACGTCTGGGAATGCTTTTGGGGACGAGCACGAGCCGGGCCTGGTGGCAGGCAGCTGCATCTCTGTCATCAAGCACTCTCCACAGAGCTCCGTGTCGGACATGTCTGAGGCATCCTCTGGGGAGCACACGCAGGAAAGTCCTGTTCAGGGCAGCTGCAGAAGTCCTGAGAGCAAGTTCCAGGTCATCAAACAGGAGCCAGTGGAGCTGGAGACCTTCCCGAGGGAACCGAGAGATGACCGGGGTTCCTATACAGCCTCCATCTACCAGAGATACATGGGGAGCTCTTTTGCCAGCTACTCACACTCTCCTCCTCTCCTGCAAGTCAACAGATCCTCCAGTAACTCTCCAAGAACCTCTGAGACCGACGATGCTGTGGTGGGAAAGTCCTCCGATGGGGAAGACGAGCAGCAGGTCCCCAAGGGCCCCATCCACTCCCCAGTGGAGCTCAAACATGTGCACACCACAGTGGTGAAAGTCCCCGAGGTGAACTCCTCTGCCTTGCCACATAAGCTTCGGATCAAAGCCAAAGCCATGCAGATCAAAGTAGAAGCCTTTGATAACGAGTTTGAGGCCACTCAAAAACTTTCCTCACCCATTGACATGACATCTAAAAGACATTTTGAACTTGGCAAGCATAACACCCCAAGTATGGTACATTCTTCCCTCCCTCCTTTCTCAGTGCAGGTGACGAGCATTCAAGATTGGTCTCTCAAATCAGAACACTGGCACCCAAAAGACCTGAGCGGCAAGACTCAGAATGGTTTCAAAACTGGAGTGGTGGAGATTAAAGACAATGGATACAAAGTTTCTGACTCAGAGAACTTGTACTTAAAGCAGGGGATAGCAAACTTATCCGCAGAGGTTGTCTCACTTAAGAGACTTATAGCCACACAACCAATCTCTGCTTCTGACTCTGGGTAGATGACTACTGAGCAGGAGCGGGGCACTGAAAAAGATGTCATTTGCAATAGACCAGTATGTTTTGTATTACTCTGAGTTTCCACTGGACCTGTGATGTCATTTCACTGTAATGTGCACATGTTGTCTGTTTGGTGTCTGTGTGCACAGATGATGCGATTAGCTTATGTCCTCACTTTGCCTTGTGTATAGTCAGATAGTCCATACAAAGGCTGTACATACCGAACATTATTTTTGTTGTTCTGTTATAAAGTATGTAAGTTACCAGTTTCAATAAAGGATTGGTGACAGACACAGAACTTCTACTCCATTGCACTTGATTTGATGGGGAAAGAACAGGCAGTTTTAAGTTACAAAAATAGCTATTGAGGTATCTACATTTTATTCATGTGAGGCAGTGTCATTCCCTGAATAAAGGAGCACTGAAGTGTAAGTTCAGCAAATCATTTGTTTTCCCTAGCTATAAACAATATTTTCTTGTATTGGAGACCAATTTACTAAATTACTCCCTGTTGTACAGTTTTCTGTAAAATTGTTTTCTCTGTATATATTTATTTTTAAGTAGAAAAATCCAAGTTGTTTGGAACCATCCTGTCCTTAGTCATCCTCCTTTTAAGTATGACACATGCATGGGATAGTTGAGTCACTGACCCACTTAGAAGAAAGACTATTTTAAAAGAGTGGATGAATCTAAGGATGGAGACATTTTTATGTTATTGTAAATCTTAACAATAATAGCTCCTTATATTCAGACATTAGTTTAAAGTTATAGAAGTCCAGAAAATGCATCACTTCAACAAACTGGGGATAAGAACATTCCTGATTATTTGTCCAGGCTGCTTTGTGCCAAGAAGGAAGTGTTGTCACACGCAGGCCAGGTGTGCCTCTGCTGCCTGCATATCCCTTAGGGAAAGTAGAGTGGGTGCCAGTCAGGCACAGTTTTCTCAGTGGGTGACTCCTCCCCAAGCCCTGTTTCCTCACTGACCTCTTTTCTACTCGAAGTGAGTAAAGGAGGGACTGGGGTTTTAGCTCAGTGCTTCCGCTGTCTGCCTCGAAGTGAGTAAAGGGCATGCGAAGTTACAGAACAGATGAAAATGCCTCAACCTCTCTTCTGTCTTTTATTGGGAAGCCTGAGGTAGACTTATCTAAAAATGTGAAGCAAAGGAGAAATAAAATACTGAGTAGGAACCAGGATCCTGGAGACTTTGACAGCCAGGAACTGTAATAGACAAAGGATGTAAAGTCAAGTTGCTACATTTAAAAAAACATCAAAGCACTGGAGATGTAGCTCAGTTGGAATGAATTTGTCTAGAGTGTACAAGGCCCTGGGTTCAGTGCTCAGCCCTGAAAAAAAAAAAAAAAACAATGAGAAGAATTACTGATAAGGTAGCTACATTAAGCCCCCAAATTAGGAATATTTGAGTTGCAGACTTTCTCAGATAGGAACAGACATCACATCATGAACATTCATAGGTACAAACAAATCTCTGAAGTAGCTCATGCGTCTGTGGGACATTGTCACAGTTGTGCTGCTGTGTGCTTACTGTATAGCGCCATAGTGTGCAGTAGTACAGTACAGTTGGGGACTCTGTGTGTGTGTGTGTGTGTGTGTGTGTGTGTGTGTGTTTGGCATTTTTATGCTTTACATTGTATATTTGTGTCAAAGGTGTGTAAGACTCACTTTGTAAGACATACCAACAGATCTGACTCAGGAATGTCCTCCCAGAACAGAACTTCTTTGTAAGTGGAAGTGAGGGACTTACTATACCTGTAGAGGAAGAAAAGCTTTAGTTTCCTTCTTTGTTATGAGTCAGTAAATGCCCTGTGGAATTTTGGCTTTGTCAAGATAAATGGGATCTCTTTTCTCTGTCCTTGGTGCACACTTGATAAGAAATGTAATAGAAAACATTCCAAAGCAGAGGAGAATTTTCACAGCCATAAAATAGGAGAAAATATTAAGAAAACTATTTACATTTTCCATGAATGGGGTGAACCTTATGTCTTGGGTATGGAAAGAGGAACAAAGAACCAGGATTATAATAAGGAAAAACCTTGAGTTGTTTTAAGGAAAATCTTTGTGTATCTCAGAACAGCATAGAGGAAAGTACTTGTCTCAAGCCATAGCACCTCCCTGTTTTTTGTTTTTGTTTTAAGATAGGGTCTTGATGTATTATTGTCCAGTCTGGTCTCCAATTCTTGGGCTCAAATGATCCACCTCCTTAGCCTCCCAGTGCTGGGACTAGAAGTGCCTGCCACCATGTCCAGCTTCTGCGGCCCATATTTATTGCTGAATATCAGCAGCCACCGTGAATATCACCCCAGGGTGTCATGATTTGGGCCGTCTTAGTGTCATTTTGCCTTATTTCAAGGGATGGATTTAAAATTTTACTCCATAAAAGTAAAAGGAGCATCACAAACCAGCTACACATCAAAAAAGAGAGTGACACTTCTATCTCAAAATGCCAGCTGAGCAGTTTGTGTCACCTCTCCTTCCCACCTAGTACCCACCAGGTGGTAGAAAACATGTTTAAAACCAAATCGATGACTACTTGAAGGTAAGACTAACCTCAGCTCTGAAGATCTTGGGAATTTCCATAAAGGTAAAATTTCAAAAAAGGCAGCTCTCTAGTTGGCCTAAGAATGGAGAGGAAGCTGCAGTGAGAAATAGTGGGAAGACCCTTCCAGAGGAACCAGCCCCAGCGCCTGGGTACAAAGAGAGGGCCTGGTGCCTTGAGCAACCAGTCAGGGGGTTGCACAGAAGCAGGACCATCTCTTGGTGGCCAGGCCCAGGACTTAACTTGCAGAACTGTCCCAGCTTGTAGGTCTGGCCCTGTGCCTGGGACAAAGAAGATCAGCGATAAGTCCCACTGGACCTCAATAGGAGGCTGAAGAGTCCCCAACCTGTGAAGGGACAGAGAGAAGCTGAGGAAGTGTCTAGAGTGGCTTTTTCCTGAGAATGAGGAAAACTGCTTTTTAAGCCTCTACTAATAGTTATTTACTGACTTTGTCTTGCTCCTCAAGGAGCAGGTATTCTCAAACAAAAATGTCCATGTGGCTATCCCCACGGCTCTTCTGAAATCTAATCCTTCATCAATTTACACCTTTTAACCCACAGCCTTAAAAAAAAAAATACAGTGTTACATATTTTTTTTTAAACTGGTAGGTATTAAGCTCATTTTTGAAAACTAGAAGTTATCCCTCAAAAATGAGAATCATTGGCAGCATCCACTGACTTTTATTCTTGTTTGGGGGACAAGGATGGAATTGCTGAAGAAGTCATATGCCCAATGGAACGATCCGTGCCCTGACCCATCAGCCAGTTGTACCAGAAAAGTGTAAATGAGAGACACTTGCTACAGATATGGAATTGCTGGGATACTCAGAATACCAGAGAAATAAAATTCAGAATTGTGAGCTAGTTACTCTTAGAAAAATGTGAACCAGATTGTCTATGGGAAGGTTGTTTAAAATACAACTGGCTTAAAGACGCAGTATTTTCCACAGAGGGATTTTAACCTGATTCTAGTGAACACAAGTAAAGAATTAGAGAACTGTTGGAGAAAATGATCAAGATATGGCATGTATGCTGCATCTGCCCATTCCCCTGAAGGGATGTAGACATTCTGTATTGCAAACATGTGCCAATAAAAGAAGGGAATAAAGAAGCAAAAGGACAATATAAGAAAACCTACTATATATCTAAATTGCGTTGTTATTGCATTATTAGTGGGTACCAGCTAATGTTCCCATGCATGTTATGATGGTTAATCTTTGTCACCTGACTGGATTAGCAGATGTCTAGACACGTGATTAGATTGTGAGGGTGCATGTCATCAGTGAGTTCCCCTGGATGTGTTCATAGCTGAAGTAGATAGTAGGAGTTTGAGAGTCAGGTAGGAAAGCCACTCACTGGTGCCATTCTTTCAGGATTATTTCTCTGGCTCTTCCTCTACCACACACTTCTACCATGATGTGTGTGCTTTGGAGTCAGTGCATCACGGATTGAGACTCTGAACTATGAGCTGAAATAAATCTTTCCTCTTCTGGTTTTTCTCAGATATTTGGTTGTAGGAATGAAAAGCTAATACAGAAAATTTGTACCAAGAGGGGGAAGAAACAAAAACAGATAAGACAGGTGGCAGTAGATGAGCATCACAGGACAGATGATGTGACAAAGTAGCACTCCTGAGGAAGTCAGGAGAGGGCGGCTATGTGGCTATGTCTCCTGTCTTCGGGGGATATCAGCGTTCCTGATTGCTGAGTATTGATAACATTATTGGCACACGATTATCAGTATCTGTGTCTGCGTCAGCTCAGCATCCCAGACAGGTGTGACTGCTTTATCCAATACCTCAGTTTTGTTACTTCCACTTGAGAGGGAAAAGGTACTCTGGGGGAAATGGCTGAAAAAGCCCAAGGTTCTGGAGATCAAGAATAAGTCCCTTTTAAGCCAGAGCTAGTGGCACATGCCTGTAATTCCAGTTACTTGTGACGAGGCTTGCTGAGTTCCTGAGGCTTTTCAATCCTCCTGCCTCAGTCTACCAGAGTTCTAGGATGACAGGCACGCACCACGACACCTTGTCGTACTTGAACTTTGACAACTCATGCTCCTAAGACCTGGAGAACATCTTATCTAGATCTCATGCTAATTATTAGTGAAGATGAATTACCACATGAATACTCAGTTCTGGGCCACATGTCATGGTAGAGATATAATAAAAAGAGATAATGTCTCCATTTGAGGAGTTTTAAATTTGCTTGAGAAGGAAAGACCAAAATATTAGAAGCAACAATCACTAATGGAACACACTATCAGGAGATAGGACAAGTAGGAAAGAATATATCCACTAAAGGGACTTAGAGAACAGAGCTATCTCCGGGGGCAGGGAACTAAAGCACATTTTGTTAAACAGCCAGAGTAAAGAGGAAGTGTAGGAGTTGGATTGGCAGGGAGGAGGGATTGAGTAGAGGTAATAGGCACCAAAACTTGTTTTATCAAACACTTGTGGATCACACAGGTGATAATCCTAGTGATGTTTTAGCCATCTTTGCTTTTGCAGAGACACTCTATGGTGGTCCTACAGTGACAAAAATGACCTTGCAACATAATTCTCAGAATATGTCCCAATCAATAAGCAACTCATGACTGCACTGCCATCCTGGGGACAGGTAGTACAGGTGTGTTGTGTCACTAAAGAAAGGAGTTTATCTGGAGAATTGGTAAGAAATCAAATTCAGAGATGAACATAGGCCCAGCTGCCTTGAATTCCAAGCTTTAAAAATTGCCCTTGATCGACAAATCCTGTAACTGCAGCTGACAGGTTTAAAGGGAGCTGAGCAAAGGGTAAATTCACATAGGAAGTTCAGGAGAGCAGATGGATAAGGGAACCCAGAGACTACTAGGTGAGTTTTACAAAGAAAAGAGGTTTATTTGGGCTCACAGGTGGCCTCTGGTGATTGCCTTCTTGCAGGCAGAGTCGTGAGAGTGGAGGGTGTCACAGTGAGAAACAAGGTGTGCTCCTGTGTGTGCGTGCACATGGATGTATGTGTGCATTCTGGTTTCTCTCATGCTCCTTATAAAGCCACAGATATTCAATCGCAAGGCTCCACCTTAGCTATTGCAAGCATATAGCAAGAAAGTGGGGAATAAAGAGAAAAAAGATGAGTATAAGAAAAATATATATCTTGAAACACTTGTGACCTTATCTGATCCTAATTGCCTCCCCAAGGCCCCATCTCTAAACACCACACTCAGATTGACTTCCTTGCCCTTCATACTTCATGTATACATTCCCACAGCCTGAATTTGTAGGGGGACAAAGCAGATTGAAGCCACAGCAGTGCATGAAAGGTGAAAAGAAAGTACAGTTGGGAGAAATGAACAGGGAAATGTTCTCGAAACTCAGCCAGTGGGTGAAGCCTTTCGGTGCTGTGTTCCTCTGAATTGTTTCTGACAGTCGCTGAACCCATCTGCAAGTCTGAGATGCCCACCTGGCCCGGCAGGGGTGAGGAATGTTCCACAACACCTGTACGGCACACTCATCATGCCATAAGACTGAAATGTCTCAAAATGCCAACAGCTCCCGCTCACTTCCGAAGTTCAGATTTGTACATCCTTTCCCCAGTCCTTTCCAGGCAGGCACAACTTTATCCAGAGAAAGAATGGAGAAGAACTAGAGAAAACATCAGTGGGAGGAGAAAAGAGGAGGTGGGTAGGAAGAAAGAGAAAAAGGAAGCAGAAACGGATGAACAAGTCAGATTTCTGAGGGAAAAGGAAGCCACCACAGGGGCCATAGGAGGTGGCAGAAGTCAAAGAAATAAGGCAGGCTCAGCAGGCTGGTGAAGGGAGGAGTCTGCTGGTGAGTTCAGGGAACATGTTTTTTCTCTTCCTCCCAGAACATCCTAGAACTCCTAGTCTGTCACTCAAACAGCATCCCCATCTGGATCACTTCAGGATAACTGTGGTTGGGGGCATCTGTCAGGCCAAACAAGCACCCCGTCCCCTGGGCACTGCCCTCGTATGGTGTCTGCTCTGCTTTTTGTTAGCGGTGTGACTCAGGCCATTGTGGACATAGGACCAACACTAACAGACAATCAAATGCAATTGTTTTCCCCACCTCATAACTGGTACTGTACCACTGTATGACGTGACAAGCACAGGCAGCCACACAACCATGGGTTCTGCATCTCAAATCCAACCAACCATGGCTCAAAAACATTTCAGAGAAACATTGCAGCTGTACTGAATATATGCAGAGTTTTTTCTTGTAATTTTCAAAAAACAGTACAGTAGAACAAGTACATGCATAAAATTTACATTATGTGGTCTTATAATTAACCCAACGGTGACACACTCAAGAGGGTGTGTGTAGGTTAAAAGCAAATACCATGCCATTTTGAGAAGTCAGGCCTGTAATCCCAGCACTCAGGCAGCTGAGGCAGGAAGATCACTGTGAATTCAAGGCCAGCCTGGATTGTATATCAAGACCTTATCTCAAATAACAACAAAATAAATTACCATGCCATTTTAGATAAAGAATTTGGGCACATGTAGACTGAGGTGTCCTGGGTGGTCTGAGTCCATGCCCCTTGGATGCCAAGGAATAACTGTACTTGCCTTTAAAATGTAACTGAAAGCTCTGGCTTGCCCAAGTCTGCCAGCACTCAGAATGCTTCAAAATGAATGGGCTGAGCCAGGCTTTCTGAAGAAGGTAGATTTTAATGAACCTTAACCCAACCGTAGTCTTCTACAAAGTATAATAAATGCACCAGATTGCTCCTTTGGTTTGTAGTTGCTTTGGTTTGTGTGGCATGCCCCAAGTTGCACCTAAAATCATATCTGTGTCACGACAGAACAGCATGGAATAATTGGATAATTCAGGTAAAAGAATTCTAAGTGTTTTCTTTTTTATATTAAAAATGAATATGTTTTTAGAAAATCACACTAATTGTCTTTTCCACTTCACTTGCTGTGAAGATGCAAATTAGGATGAAGGTGTGCAAAACACAGCTCATTTTCTCTGGGTAGGAATCGTAGCACCTCTTTAGAGTCGTGCAGTGAGGGACAATCAAGAGCCCTGTCATCTTCATATCCACTAAGTTTGAAGGGATAAGTTCTGTGATGGAGAAAAGTGTGATGTAGTAGCTGACAACAAGTGATGAGTAAGCAGAAGAAGATACAAGTGATTACTGAAACCTGCTGTCTTTGTCCTTGAATTGTGTCTGCCAGATTCTCTCACACCCAAGTGCCCTCAGTAGATAGCAAAACGTGAACCCAGCTTTAAACATGCAGGGATTTGTATTTTTGATGAAAAGTTAATAAAGAATGGACTGAAATCGGGTCATTTTTTCCTGAGTATGGTTTTATGGGAATGCAGTGTGCACAGTGAATATGTGCAATCACAGCGCTAAGATGTGCACAATCGAAGTGAATCTTGTGCACCCTCCACACCAGGACCTGGGCAGTAGGTAGGATGGGAGACCAGGCTATTCTAGCAGCAGACCTGGGAGCTGCTCTAAAGGAACATTCTGCCCGAACAGAGGGCATTGTTTTCCCTGGGGAGCACTTGTACTCCCATGGAGAAGCACAGCAGTCGCAATTTCCCTTCGCGGTGGGAGGTGTTTCTAGACCCCTAGGGGATGCCTGAAACTGTAGCTAGTATGGAACCCTATGTCTTATCCATAATTCTTGCAGAACTAGCTCAAGTTTTTCTTCTTTCACAGAGTTTTATAGATTTATTCTTGAGAGATCTTAGTTGACTCTGCATAATTTTTGTCTTCTCATTAAGTAGAGAACTTTCACCTTATCACTTAAAGGAAGTTCTTTACAGAGTGTCTCTTTGATATATTCAAATTTCCAGTATCACTCCTGTTGTGCTTTGGGCCATTATTAAGTAAAAGTAAGGTTATTTGAACCTAAGTACTGCTATACTGAGACAGCTGATCTGACCACTGAGACAGCTACTAAGTGACAGGCAGGTAGCATAAACAATATGGCAACGCTGGACAAAGATACAATTCACATCCTGGGTGGTGGGAAGGTACAAGATTTCATCACACTGCTCAGAATGGCATGCAATTTAAAACTTAACAAAACTTTTATTTCTATAATTTTCTATTTAATGTTTCTAGGCTGCTATTGAATGTAACTGAAAACTCAAAGAGAAACTGCAGGTAAGGGGACTACAGTATGGGATTTGGGCCTCTTGCAAGATGCTACCAACATTAACTGTATTTTGGGGTGCCTTCCTGTGTCCAGTGATGACCCTTGGCAGAGCTCAGCAGGGAAATGGGGAGTCATTTGTCCATGCTTACAGAGCTGGTGGGTGCGAGCCAGGATGTAATCACAAGAGCCATGCTCTTTATTTCTATGCTCAACAGCCTCATATATGAGCTGGTGGTGCTTACAAAGGCAGAGATAGGAGAGAGAAAAGCACAATACATTTTTTAATCTGCTTAGTTTACATCATAACTGCCAGTGTCTGAGGTCTGCTGCTGTTTTCTTTTCCCTTTATTTTGCCTCACCTATGTGGATTATGGTGTATAATATAGCATTACAAATATTTTCTAGTTTATGGACATTTTTGATACCCATACTACATTTTGGAAGTGAGGCTATTTTGTTTCAGAAGGGGCCTGATTACCTGAATTTGGGCAAGCAAATAATGGGCCTGACTAGCTTTCTTCCACACTGAGTGACGTTAACAAGGCAGTGGGGAACTACACAAACCAGAAATTGTGTTTACTCAAGGTACTGAATATCCCATCATAGAATGTAAGGCCAGAGAAAGTAAGACGCCTTGTAAAAGTTGCAAATCATTTCAAGGCTGTTGTTCCAATGAACTTTAAGGAAGAGCAGTTGCCTGTTGGGTTCCTTGTGACAGGAACACAGCCAGCTGTGAGGACCATGTGAACTTCAGGACAACTCCTGGCAGTGGGTCACTCAGTGTGCACAGTGCTAAGTTCTTCTTCAGCAATATCTTTGGATTAAAAAAGTCAGAAATTCCACCTGAACTCTGATCTTAGAGCTTCTTTACAACCACTACTGACATTCTATCTTTCAATTTCCTACCTTGAGTTCCAGCAGCCTTCAGAGTGTTCATAAATTATCAGCTGCTATTTCTCTCTGTGTCTCAGGATTCTGGTATAATGAATATATTAATTATTGTAGATAGCAGTTTTTAAACTTCTCTTCCCCTTTTATGAATGTTCTCAAATGAATCCTAGTTAAGACATGAGGGAACATATATTGATTTATTATTATATTTTTTATAAAATCGGGACAGCTTGTCTGGTTTTGCATCTAAAATGGTAACAGAAGCTTCGAGAACATCTGCTTAGCTGTTAAAATCTAATAGGCCTGCTATGGAACAATCTGTTCTCCGTGGATTCAGTGATTCCTCAAGTCCCTGAGAAAAGATGTCACCAAACCAACCATTGCTGCTTCTATTTACATTAGTTTGAAATCATTTACTTTTTTGCTGTACAGTTTCTGTTGTTGAGATATTTTTTTCTTAAAAGAATTTCTCTAAAATTCTAACTCTGTACTAAAGGAGGAAGAGAGATACACAGTAAATTCAAACAATGCATACCCTTCGAAGCTTTGAGGTATTGTTGCCAGTTGAGGAATTCCCGGAATGAGTCAGAAGACCAGCAAGCTAAATTATGAATTCCATGACCCACAGGATATATCTCAGCAGAACTTTTGTTGTAAGATTAGGCACAATCGCAAGTCATTGACAACAAATTTTATACATCCCTTTTTAGTTTAACAGCTTCCTCCCCACCTCTTTTCTTCCTCCTCATTTTCTACTTAAATAATAGAACTTACTCTCTCACACTTCTGAAGGCTGGGAAGTCCAAGATCAAAGTGTGGGTACATTCAGTTTTTGGTGAGAAACCAATTCCTGGTTTATCGATGTTCTCTTTCTTGCTCTGGTTTTAACTTCTTAAAATACAATATGATCAAGCCAATCTTCTGGTTTCTTACTATATAGATTCACTAGAGGTGATTTCATATGTGCTCAGTAAAACCTGAGAAGTATGATTTACAGGCATGGCCCCAAGATTTGTCTTGGTAAAATCTCCTGAGAGATTAGCACACTTTTGTTGCTGGATATTATCTGCTAAATGGAGGTGCAGTATTTGGGTATAAGCACCATCTGAGATAGGTACTGTGAAATATTCCATCTGATAAAGTCAAGATGGTCGGTAGAAAGGCTGATGGCTCAAGAGACCACTCGTTATGAGATTTTGGTGGAGGTCTTTAATCCATCTGCGCCTCAGTTTCTTTGTTTGTAAAACAAGAATACTTGATTTATCTCCTTGCACTGTATTATACCAAGAGCAAAAGCAAAGAATTATGAAACAATTTTTTAAAAATTAAAAGCTAAAACATGAAACAACTGGTTAAATGTGAGTACAAGGCAGTGATTTGTGTTCTAAGACCTCCATTTAAAATGAAGACAAACCATAGATAAGCAGGTGGCTTATTCCTTTGCTGGGACTGCCAGGACAAAGTCCCACTCTCTCTTAAACAACACAAGTTTATTTTGTCATGGTTCTAGAAAGGTTTTTTGTGTTTGTTTTTTGAGTTTTGGGGGGATTTTTTGTGTTTTGTTTTGTTTTGTTTTGGTACCGCGGGTCGAACTTGGGTCCTTGTGCTTGAAAGGCAGCAAGGCAGGCAATAGCACCACTAAGCTAAATTCCCAGCCATTTTGTCATAGTTCTGGAGGCTGGAGGTCCACCATCAAGTTGTCAGCAGGGTTGGTTTCTACTGAGGCCTCAGATTATAGATGCCATCTCCTTCCTGCATCCTCACATGGCTGATTCTCCAAATCCTAATCTCCTCTTCCTATAAAGACACCAGTCACGTTGGATTAGAGCCCATGTTAATGATCTCAATTTGACCGAATTACCACTTGAAAGACAATCTCCAAATATAGGCATATTCTGAACTGCCAGGAGTTAAGACTTCAATTTAGGAATTCTGGAAAGGCCCACGATGCAGCATATAACAGTGACTTGTTTAACTTCACATAATAAGTATCTGATGAACTTTCAGTAAAGCTAGCGTACCTCAGTCATGCTCCATCCACACTACAAATCCAAGCAGGTGTCAGAGTTCCCAACTTTTTCCAGCAGTGGTTCATTTCAGAAATGCAAGCACTGTTAAATTAACAGCAAACAAAGACAGCTCATACATGGTAAGTGGCACTTGAAACACTAAAGTAGCTAAAGAGGCTTTTATAATATTACAAAAATTATAAAAATATAAAAGAAGTGGGAGGGGCAGGGGAAAGGAAAGAAGGGAAAAGAAAAAATATGAGAAAAGGAAAAAAATGGAAACAGTCTTTATAAATAGGGAAGGATGGAGGGGGTGAAGGGAGGGCAGGGGTATGGGGAAAAATAAGAACACCATATAAAGGTACAAGATTCCAATGGTGAATGTGACTGTACTGTATACCTAAAATGTACCAATAAGCTTAAAAGAAATATGTTATGAAAGTATAGAAGGGAAATTTTAGGGCTTCCACTTCCTCATCTGACGCTCCTAAGAGGATTAGTGCTAAACATTTTAATGTGTATTTTTCCATATTGAAAATGCCTACCTATGCAGGCCTATGGTAAAATATGTGCACATACAGAGACTCCATGTGCAGGAATTTTCATAGCCATTTTACCCTTATCAGAGAATAATGAGGAGCAAGTATCAGACATATGGTGATATCAATAAATAGATATGGCTATAGATACAGTTATCTGATGTTGGTTCTATTTCCCTGGAGAACTCTTAACACAAGTTGTGATGAAAATATATGGTGAATACTTAAATTTTAAAAATTCACTGCAGTAAAAACACACCGCCTTTAACACCCCTCAAAATATTTCTCCTTGCTTCAAACACACTGACCCCATCATTCTTGCCACTTTCTGAAGCTGTTCTAAAAGCCTCCCCTCCAATGAATGCTGCTGACATGTGCTACCCAATGGAAAGGAAGGTCCTCATCCCCCTTATTCACCAGATTTGGTACTGTGTGGCTTCTGGCTCTCCCTCAAAATCAATTGCTCATGAAAGTTAAATGGGTTGAATCAATTCAGGAGATTGAGGTAGTCACAATTGTGCAACTAAAGACACCAAAGAAGAACTGCCTCAAAAAATAGCAAGAACAGTTGAAAAAAGCATGTTCAAAGCAAGGAAAAATATTTTAAGAGGGATTATGGCAACATGTCTTTCACTGTAACTTTAAAAAAAATTTAAACATTCACTGTACCTTTTGATCATCTCTCATACCACCACCAAACATCCATTTCCAAACTTTTTTTTTTATTTGTCTAGCACAGAGGTGTGAACATAAGGAGATGCTTACTACCCTGTACTCTCTAGGAGTTAAGGGTGGACATGTGGCCTGATCCATCTGAAATAGGTAAAGGAAGCTGGCTGTGACTTCGAAGAAGTCCTCTTTCCTTCTGACAAAAGATCCTACCAACCCCCTTTCCTGTCATTGGTAAAGTCACCTAAGGCTGCTGTGCTTGGCAAAAGGGCCAAGAAAGCTCTGACATCTTAGAATAAAAATTGCTCAGGCATTGTGTTTAAGTTCTAGTCTTCCAAATGCACCAGAAAGTGGGTGAAGTGGCAATCACAGACCTGGAGAAAATCTCTACTCATGCATGTAACCAGAATAAATTAAAAACTCCCACAGATGCACTAAAAAGGGGCAGACTTCACAAAAGAAGATACCCATTTGGCTACATTATGAAAAAGCGCTCAACATGCTTCATGCTAATGAAACTACAGTGAGATCTGTTATATGCAGACTAGGATGGCTAAAATTAAAAAACTAAAAATACCAAGAATTGACGGTGAAACTTTCATACATCAGTGGTAGGAACATGAATTGGTACAATCACTTTGAAAAATGGTCATTAACTACTAAAAATAATTGTATACATGCCTTACAGCTCAGCCATTGTACTCCTAGACCCATACCCGATAGAAATAAAGACACATGCACACAAAACCTGTACGTAAAGGCTTAACAGCAATATTCATAATAATTAAAGACTAGAAATAACCCAGATATCCATCACTGGTATTATGGCTAAATACTGGTGCAGTCACACTGTGATATACAACAAAACATGAACATTAAATATACAAAAATAGCCTGGGTGAGTCCTACAAATGCAAAACTGCACCCAAAAAAGGATGATAAAATAATACATAGGTAGATTTCCTTTCAAATAAAGTTTTACTAAGGGCATACGAAGCTATTAGAAGTCAGAAAGCTGGGTGTGTAGCTCAGTGCAGAAGGCTCTGGCTTTGATCCCCAAGACCACAGGGAAAAACATCAGGAGCGGCCGCCTCTGGGAAGAGGGAGATGTCTCACTGGGGCAAGGCAGGCCTCTGGGATGTACTGAGTGAATTCGCAGTGTGAAGACTCACTGAGCTGTGCATTTCCAGTTCTGCACTTTTGCTGAGCTTATGTTATACTTCAACAAGCAAAGATTATTAATAAATAAAGTGCACTCAACATGGAGGAGGGGAAGTTTGTGTCTCAGAGAAAGGTTTGAACTTTACCCTAGGAGAAACCAGGGGCTGCTGGTACTTTTTGAAGCAGAAGCGTGATGTGATCAGCCTGCACAGCTGGTAGAACACACTGGAGGTGTGAGGAAGGGGAAGGGGTTAGCAGGGGCTGCAGCAAGCACACAGAAAAAAGGGAAAGACAGCTCTGGCCCAAGCTGCTGCTGTGGGAGCTAGAAGCAACAGCTAGAACAACCAATGTGAAGATTGGATTATCTTTTTCTGGGAGCAGTGGGACCCAAGGATCAAACCTAGCCATCTTCATGGTGTGCATGTGACCTGTGGCTGGCCTCTAACCTTTGTCTTGTGATGTGTCTCAAAGAACCTTGATGTATAAGTACAGTATCCCACACCTGTAATCCGAGCTGCTCTGGAAACTGCAGCAGTAAGATCATATAAATTCAACCCCAACTTGGGCAATTTAGCAAGACCTTGTCTCAAATGTAAAAAATTTAAAAGGGCTGGGGAATGTAGCTTAATGCTCCCTAGGTTCAATCTCCAGTATTGCACACATGCGCACACACACACACACACACACACGCACGCACACACACACACACACACACACACAAAACCACTGGATATGAAAATGAAGGACCAAGAAGAGCTGAGAATTATGTTTTCTAATATGAGAATTTCCAGGAAGGATCAAAGTTGTCTGGTTTATGTTAAGCCCTACAAAGTTAAACTGGAAGGTAAGGAAAGAGGACCTCTTGTGCACATGTATCTGGTTCCAAGAACTATCCCAAAAGACTTCCAGAAACACAGCCTCTTATGTTTCAGCTTGACTAGACCATGAGTGCCCAAGTATTTGACTGAACATTACTTCTGAATACATCTGAGAAGGTGCTTCCTGATGAGGTTTGCATTAGAATTGGTGGGCTCTCAAAGTAGGTGTCTTCTCACCTCACCCCAGAAAGAATGGCTGCTATCAAGAAATCAACCAGTAACAAATGTTGGTGGGGATGTGGGGAGAAAGGAGCCCTTCTCCATTGTTGGTGGGAGTGCAGACTGGTGAAACCACTGTGGGAATCAATATGGAGATACCTCAAAAAACTAGGATTAGAGGTTCCATTTGACCCAGCTATCCCTCTGCTGGGTATCTTTCCAAAAGAATTAAAAGAATCATATCACAGTGACATATGCTTACCCATGTTTATAGCGACACAGTTTGTAATAGCTCAAACTTGGAAACAGTCCATTTGCCCATCAGTTGGAGACTGGATAAAGAAGTTGTGGTTTTTCTATAAAATGGAAAACTACTCAGCCATAAAGAATGAGAAATTAGAGTCATTCATAGGAAAATGGATGCATATTGAGGTCATACTCAAGTGAAATAAATAAGTCACACCTGTGTAAATACCAAATAGTTTCTCTGGTGTGAAAAACTAAAAGTGTAAATAAGACCCAAATGGTATAATTGACAATGTAAAACAGGAAGAAAAGGGCTAAAGGTGTAGGGGAAGTGGGAATGGTGGGGGAAAGGAAATAAGGGAAAAGAAAAAATATGAGAAAATGAAAAAAAAAGTTTTTGTAAATAGGAAAGGGAGGAGGGCATGAAGGGAGGGCAGGGATATGGGGAAAAATGACAACCAAGATCTGTCATGTAAAGGTACAAGGTGCCAATAATGAATGTAACTGTACTGTATACCTAAAAAGTACCAATAAACTCAATAAGAAAAAAATAAATAAAAAATAAAAAGAATTATACCACAGTGAAATATGTACACCCATGTTTATAGTGGCACAGTTTGTAATAGCTAAAATTTGGAAACAGCCCAGTTGCCCATCAACTGGAGACTGGATAAAGATGTGGTCTTTCTATCAAATGTAGCACTACTCAGCGATAAAGAATGAAAAACTAGAGACACTTACAGCTAAATGGATGCATATTGAGGCCATACTCTTAAGTGAAATAAATAGGACACATGTAAATACTGAATAGTTTATCTGGTGTGAAAACTAAAAGTTTAAATAAGGATCAAAATGTATAAGTGATAATGTGAAATGGGAAGAAAAGGGCAGGGGAATGGGGGAAAAATAAAATCCAAGATACGTCATATAAAAGTACAGGGATCCAGTGATGAATGTGACTGTACTGTATACCTAAATGTACCAATAAATTTAATGAAAAAAATAGGTGTCTTTCCCAGCGAGAGTGGGCTGGTCCAATCTGTTGAGGCCTGGATGTAGTACTTCCCTCATAACCACAGGGATATATCCCACAGTCCAGTGGAAACTGGACTCTCAGAGAATGCACTGTGATGCCATGACAAGCTGTGTGATGACTAGGAGGGCTACTAAGTGACTAACAGGCAGTGAACAGGCAAGGTAGATGCACTGGACGAAGGGATGATTTGTGTCCCAGTGGAAGGGGCCAGGACAGCACAAGAGTTCATCATACTACTCAGAACGGCTGCACTTTAAAGCCTATGAATTGATTTGGTTTGGATTTCAGCAGTTAATATTTATTGGACCATAGTTGACCATGGATAATGGAAACCTCAGAGAGCAAAATTGCAGATAAAGTTGAACTACTATCAGATAAACTGATGCAGAAAAGGAGAATTTGTTCTGCTTAAATGTTTGAGCTGGGTCATTGGCCATCTTTTGTCCTTGGTCTGGGACGCACAACATAAGCTCTCCTGGTTTTCGGCCTTCGAATTCAGATTTTTTGTATCACTAGCCTTGTGTCTCTAGTTTGCAAATGGGTTACTGTGAGATATTTTAACCTTCATAACCCTTTGGGCCATTATAATTCCTTATAATGAAATCAGCCTCTCTCCTCCTCCTCCTCCTCCTC
>NW_022900939.1:27968392-27990075 GCF_012274545.1 Fukomys damarensis
CTCCTCCTCCTCCTCCTCATCCTCATCCTCATCCTCCTTCTCTCCCCCCACCAGATACACTATGATTTTTGACTCACCAGCTTATAGACTACAGTTGAGCTACAGATGCAGAAGACATCTTCCCAAGGGCTGTGCCAAGGATGAAGAGGACAATGCTCTGGGGATATCCACACTTAGGATCAGAAAGAAGCCTGTATACACCCCAAAGAGAAACCAGAGAGATGGAGCACAGTGAAAAGCCTTCTGCATCACAAGAGCCTGGGACCCAACCACAGGGAAAGGTGGAAGAAGACACATCATAAGCAGAATCTAGACTTTTCTTCTAGCTAACTCCTCGACACATTCAAGAAGTCAATTTTTCACATCAACTTGCCTGTTTTTTGTAGTTTCCCTATATGTATTTGAAAGTTCACTGTCTAAGGGAGTTATATATGGAGATTAATCTTGCTTCTGAAGAGGAGTTTTTTCCAGAGCTTTGTGGGGAACTGATAATTTCACTGTACTGAAAAATGAGTTGTTGGAAAGAGGCAAAATGCAGCCTCCCTTGAAAGACCGAGTTTGACATCACTGAGACCTAAGCTACAGGCTGCACCTGCTCCAACACAATGTGAACTTTCTATAAATCCTCATGAAGCATCCTTGCTGGAAATGGCTGACCTGATTCCAGTGGCGCTGTCTACCCAGCTTCTGGGTTGTGGATAAACAGACGGTAAAGAAACAAGTGAAATCGCTCCACAGGAAGCATACAACCAACCTAGAGCGTAAGGCATTCAGTGTAATAACTGGGCCATTGCTTCAACAAATTAGCATCTTAGAAAGAGATAAGGGGCACAGGAGGGGACTACGTGTTATTAAGAGAGATTATACCAGATATAAAAATGCAACACAGGGTCTTTAATTGGATCCTGGTGTGCACTCAAAAAGACAAGTCTTGAGATAATTGGAAAACTAAAATATGAATTGATTTTGGAAATACAAATATTGATATATTGATATGATAGATAAGATAACAGGCTAAGTATGATTTGAAAGTGAAAAGTTCTTTTAAGGGATGCACATTGAAGTATTTATGGTAAAATGACATAATGCATATAACTCACACTTGCAATAGTACAGGAAAAGAGGAAATGTCTTATTTTATGGAGATATACAATAAAAATATTTAGAGGTAAAATTTTCTGTCCACAGCTTATATTTAAATTAAGTATTAGAGCAAAATTAGACATTCTCAATGTCCACTGATGTCTGGGTCCCTGCTACTTTTTGACATACTTCTTCAGGGTCTTGTGTTTGCCGGATCACAGGCAGGATGGTGACATGTGAAGGGGACATTCAGGTTGTCAGGGCTGGGCACTTAATACACTGTGTTGACTCTTCAGACCATGCTTGTCACATCCACAGCACACTCTACAGATGATTGTTTTTGCTGCTATTTTACTGCTATTATCACAAGATTACAGAGCCTCTGTAAACCAGGGTCCCCAAGAGTGACTGACTGAAGTCCAGCTACTGATTCATCCCCCAACCTCTGCTGAGCGCAGCCTGGGTGAGAAATAAATGTCATTGCTTCAAAGCCACTGTAAAAGATGACAGGAGGTTTTATTGCTGAAGTGTAAGCTAGCCTTTCCTACTTGATCCAGTTAGCAAGTATTAAAACTGGTGATAAGTTTATATTATTCTCTCTTTTTTCCTAACATTACTCAGAATAAAAAGTCTAGACTATATTGCTTACATTAGTTCAGTGACTGCCTTGCTTATTAAAACCTTCCTTGTGGTACATGAGCCAAGTCACTTTTATGAGAGTAAATATTTTATGTAAAGCCAGGATTTAGTGTTGCTTCTAAAAGTAATTCTGTGTAACAAGGGTCAGACTTTGGAAGTTTCAGTTTTTTACTATAAAATGAAGAATTCAGATAAGACAAACTTGAGAGTGATTTCTATTTCTAAAATGTAAGGACTATATAATATAGGTACTTAAGACCAGTTCTTTTTAAATGGATTATCAATATATGTGTATATATTACATGCAGTTAATTTTAAATCAGTTTCCTTTTCCTTTGAGCTTGTATTTCTTTCTCGATCATACTAGCATCGCTTCTTGTGTAAGTATAGCTCTGAAAAACAAGCTTTAAAAAACAAGAAATAGTGAATTTGGGGGTGGGAAAGAAAGTTCCTTTTTATAATCTCAAGGCAATCTCTAGAAATAATAGCCCATGTGAGGAAACACATCCACACAGAGCACCTTGAAGAGGCTCATTCACAAAGCAGGGAGCTCATTGCCTGGTACATATAAAATTATAAGAGAAGGCACCACAGAGTTTTTATTCCTACGGAGAAAGCCGGAAGTGCTTTAAGTGTCAAAATAAACCTTGTAGTACCATTTCAAAGCAATACTCAAACAAAACCAGCAACCAACAAAAACCACACTGGAAGTCTATTTTTTTTCTTTTCTTTTTTTAGTCCATGTTTGCATTACATAATGATCACATTCCTCATGGGGAACTGGTATATGTACACAACACATCTCCGTTCATTTTTCATCCACTTCTCTCCTTCTTCTCCCTCCATCCCTTGTGGAATAGCCTACTTTTAATACGATCTTCTGGTGATGAAAAACAAGACAGCAAGCACAACCTCCCCAGTCAGCCCTCCTCTGTCTCCCACATGGAAAGATCCAGAGAGTGGCTCCCAGCCTGCCTCCGCTCTCCAGTTTTTCATTTGTCCCAGGGAAAATGAGTGGCTCTGGTCATTTAGGGAGAAGGAAGGAAGGCTTTGTGACTCAGCTCGATCCTTCTCCTGTCTTTGGGACCCACATATCTGCAGAAGCATACATGCATTCATGGTGCCCCTGCACCTTAGCTCTTAGGGTACCTGCTCCCTGCAAAGATGGGGTAGAGTGGCAACATGCATGCAGCTGTCATGTCCTATCTGTGCCTGAGCCAGCGGGTTATCCCTGGAACTCAGTGTCAGCAAGCCCATTTTCTGCAAATGGAAAGCTACATTCAGTAGTAGGAATGCATATAATACATACGGTACAAGAGAACCTAAGAGAGCACAAAAATGGCTGTAGGCTCCCTCTCCTTTTCCAGCCTCGTTACTCCTCTGGTTGGGATACATACAGAATGCACTGCACGTATTTTGGTATTGCTTGCTAATATTCACTGTTGTTATAGAGAAAGGAAGAAACTTGAGTTGTAAGTATAGATAAGTACCTAGTTAGCGTGTATCTTGGCAACATCTGCAAAATTCCTAAGATTTGTTAAATAAAGAAAAGCAGTTCACAAACAGAGCATGTGTGTGCTAAACACAAGTCGGAGAAAGAATGTAAAGATCAATAGATACCTAAAATTCCTGACCCCAGATATAGAGATGCTACCTGAGTGTCTAAATCCATGATGCTCTTTCTGAATCTTTCTGGATTTCTCAAATACACTATCTTCTTTAAAAATGCGAATGAAATCCACAGTTCCTTAACAGGCTACTACAAGCCTTAAAGGGACCAGACATCCTCGCCCCATCAGTCCCAGGCACTTCCTCTGATCAGACCTCCAGCTCAGACCTTGACTCCAGTCCTCATGAGGTCATCCGCGGGTACAGCTGATGGGACAAAGACAGATATAAATACAAGAATTCTATCTGAGCAAGATTGAAAGAACTTAGCTCTCCACTCTGCTTGCACCCTACCCTAGTCTGCCAAAATAATCCTATTTCTTTACTCTTGTTTCTCCTAGTGTATTTTAAATGGATTTAATAAACAGTTTGGAACAGTTTAATTAGGCCAGTGAGAATCTCTGGTGTGTGACTTCTGGGACCACTTGGCTGGTGAGTCAAGTTGGTGACAAGAGTGGGGTGAATCTCAGCTAAATTAACAGGAAAATGAGGTCATGCTGCAGAAATGGTCTCCAAAATTAAAGCCATATTTAAGAGGAAAACCTTCAACCCCTTTTTCTTGGGAAACTCTTGGGATTGATTCATCATAAAAACAAAAGCAAGGCTGAGAATGAAGTTCAGTGGCAGAGTGCATGGTAGCATCATAAGCCCTAGATATGATCCCAGAACCACAAACAAACAAACATTTTTATTACATGCCTAAAAGAGAAGGGATAGAAAGTGGCAAAAAAAAAAAATCCACATAGCCAAAACAGCAATAAAACTTAAGCATCATCCTCACAAGGGCCTTAGTACCAGATGTTGTAAAGGAGACACAAAAATAATGGCTTTTCCCCTCTGACAAGACCACCCTGAAGCCACTAAGGACATTAGAGTGTGGCCCCTAGAGGGAATTGGTTCAAGGATCTATGTGGATATGAAAATTCTGCTGACACTCAGTCCCGTACATAAAATGACCTAGTATTTGCATATAACCTATATACTTGGGTAACAAAAGTACAGTGAATATATACATTTTAAAATATATTAGAATTATAGATACATTGCAATTAACCCCCTTCCAAATACTAAAAAATTTCCCCCTCACTTTGAACGTACATCCCATATTCCTGGCAACGTGCCTTTTACTGTGATAAGTTTTTACTTTAAATATTCAATATATTTTATCACCCTTTCTATATCTCCTAGACTGTAAGTCATAGCTAGATAATTAATAATGCCTAAAACAGTGTAAATGCTGTGTACATAGCTTCTATACTTACTGATTAGGAAATAAGGACAAGGAAAAAAGTCTCTGCATATTCAGTACCAATGCAGTTTCTTTCCCAAATATTTTTCATCCATGGTTGGTCAAAATAGCTTATCAAGACCCCATGGAAACAGAGCCAGCTGTATGTTTTGCTCTTTGACATCTCCATCAAGTTGTCAGATTTGTGATTATTGAGCGACCTGTCATGACATCTCACCTTTAAGGGATGCAGGCAAATTCTTCTTTCCTAATTCCTAGTTTGTGCTTAACTGAAATCTCTGTGTTGCAAAGCTGTGTTTTCTTGTGTCTATCTGACATCAACAAGTGGACTGACTGTTGCACAGTCTGAATCTAACACTCCAGTTTATTCACGTGCTTGTGCTCTGATGGTACATAGGGCAATGAAATAAATTGAATCTACAGTCAACTGAAAGTAGCCAGGAACACTGACCATTACAGGTGCAAAGGGATAGATTACTCCAGACCAGACTTAGGGGAACTCCACCTCTCTCTACAAAAGAAAAAAGGGACATCATGTCGGCTGAGCACCTGTGGCATGTCACCTTGTGGGGATTTGCAGAGGTCTGAGAAAACTTGGTCTGGTATGTTTGTTGGTGTGTCCTTTGGGAAGCCACTGGAGACCTGGACTCCCTCTGTTTAAGTTGTCAGAAAGGCAATGTCCAGGCCTGTTTATGATCTGCTGACACTCAATGGCGAATAGCTGGAAAGCCCAGCTTGTTTCCAACAAATCATTGTGGAGGGAAAAGAATACATGAAACTTGCTGAATTACAAGCATTCATTCAGCAGTGAGATGGAATTATCAGAGGAGATAAAGAGCCAGAGATGGCAAAGAGATTATAGGTAAGTGATTCACAGACCCTTTTGGAGGAGTGAAGGAAACTGTCTGTCTCCAAATCCTGTTTGACTAGGGGTACCACTCAGGGATAGAGCACTTGCCTAGTATACATGAGGTCTGAGGTTTGATCCCCAGCACTGTAAAAGTTTAACAAGAAATGCTGCCACTATGGCTGTAAATTTAACATTAGCATTTGCTAGCTGCTACTGCAGGCATCCTGTTATTTTTCCAGCAATGTGATCTGCTCACAAGCAAGAAATGACCAGAGAACATGCCTCACAGATAAGCTGGAAGGGGCAGAGGTTCATGTGTTTGAATACTCCAATAGGGCTTCCCCACCCTGCAGTTTCAAATGGGGAAGCAGATGAAGTTCCATCGACTATTTGGTCTATAGACTTGGGAAGCACCAATTTAAAACAGGCTAGAAGGTGAAACAA
Source organism: Fukomys damarensis (assembly GCF_012274545.1). NCBI lineage: Eukaryota > Metazoa > Chordata > Mammalia > Rodentia > Bathyergidae > Fukomys > Fukomys damarensis. Next base: position 27,974,326 of record NW_022900939.1, read on the forward strand.
AAAATAAAATAGAGGTGTGTGACAAAGTAATGTTTTAAATGTTGGTCTCTCAAGACAAGCACTTCTTTTATAGAAGTGGCTGAGAAAGAGTCCATAGTAGTGACTGAATAGCTAGCCCAAATGGATGAACCAAAAGGCAGAAAAATATTTTTTAAAATTAATATTATTAAATAATTTAAAGAAATTCTAAAATTTGGTTTGGGTAAATGCAGAGGTTTATAAATTGTGTTAAGAGTAGCAGGGTAAGATTCCTATTTATCCGAAATACATGGACAAATTATATTATTTTGGCAATTCTGTTTTCTAGAATATCATTTGTCTTCTCTCTAACCTCATCATGTTATACTTTCTAAATTTCCTCTGTTGGTTTTATAAGTCAGATAAAATATCATTCTTCATACAAAATATTGAGTGACTTAAAAATAAAAATCTGTAAATTTAACCAAATGACATAATTGGTTTTCAAATAAAATATTTGTTCGTATAATCTCCAAGTAGTAGTACAAAGCATTTTAATTTATTTCATTTCTGCTATCTCTATGTGATTTTTAAATACTATCTCTTTGATTTTTAAAATCAATAATGATTATATAATTATTGTGGTCCTGTGACTTATAATAAACTAATGATTATTGTGATCTGAAATCTATGATTATTAAAATGCCCAAGTAGGGAGAGAACTTTCCAATGAGATGGATAACTCCATAATATGTGTTTGCTCTTTGCAAAACTTGAATTAAAATGGTAAATTCATATGAGGTACATTTAATTAATATTTATTTTTAAAAAGTCAAAGTTACTAAAATTACCTAATGACATAGATTTAAAATGTGTATACACCTATATTAAAGGTGTTAAACTAAAAAACGTTCTGAATAATAAAGACAGAGAGCTAATAGTTTAGATAAAATTATTGTTAGCCTTGAATATTCAATCTACTTTTTTAAATGACAGTTTTGTTCTTTGTTTTTGGAAGAAAGAGCCTCACACTTTACTTTTATCTCTTGAGTCAGCTCCTAAGGGGCTATTCTCTTTTCAGCTTGCACTGATTTCTTCAAAAAAAGGCTCTCATTTCTAAAAAAAAAAATAGATATTCTTGCTAGCACATCTAATTTAAATATTATTTTTCTGGTTTTAACAATCGTCTTTAGAAAATTATGACATAAGCTGTAATATGAGCAAATGTTTCACAATTTTTTTCCATTTTTTTCCTAAACTATGGCCATTAAATTTTTTAAAATCTGGCAAAAAATAATTATGTAGTGATAAAATATAAATGTTTCCATAATCATTTACTTTTCAGTTTGCACAGAACATACTTAGGTTCATGGATAAAGATCAAGGCAAGACTATTATTGAATTAATGTTTGTTCCTACCTAAGAATGTCCTTGTAATTTGACACAACTATGAAATATGTATTTGAATGAAACCATAGGCTCTGGACCTTTGTCAGTAGTTTCACTGTTAAGTTCTTTCTCTCTGGGTGATCATTGTTTAAGTATACCTGTGTTAGTCAGTTTCCCATCACTGTGTCAAAATGCCTAAGGTCGTTAACTTATAATGAAGAAAGATTGAACTTGGTTCACAGTCTCAAAGATTCAGTCCATGGATGGTTGGTGCTGTTGTTTTGGGTCTGTGGCCACAGAATACATGATAGCAGGGAACATTCAAGAAAAGGTCTGTCATGGCGGCCAATGAACAAAGAGAAAAGGCCTGGGGTCCGATTCCACTAAGAACATGACTTACATTATCCTTCACTAGGTCCGAGCTCCAAAACCTTCCACCATTTTCTACTAGCACTACCTTCTGCAAACTGAGCCTTTAACTCATGACCTTTGAGCCACATTCCAAATCCAAACTACAGCAACACCCAAGCAAAAGAGCCCACTCTCCTCTATTCTGGTTAAATATCTCTGGCTAACTAGACTACTCAATCTCGCTACTCAAAAACCGTGTTTAGGGGCCCAGGGATTTAGCTCGGTGGTGCTGCTACCCGCCTCACAAAGGGGAGGTCCTGAGTTGGATCCCTGATACAAAAACAAAACAAAACAAAAAACTGTGTTTATTTTTAAACTATCAATCAGAAATTGAGTTTTATAGAAGTGGCAAAAAATAAATACTCCAATAAAGAATGTATCTGACACCAACTAAGTACCCAAGAGACAAAATTAGGATTTCTAGAATTCTTTCTACCCAGAAAAAGGTGACTTTGTTGAAGTAGATTGCTTAGCCCAAGCTCATCACTATACTTGACATCTGACCCTATACCAAATGGCTATCTACAGACCAAAATAAAAACCACCAGAATTATAACCCCATGCACAGAAATAATCCTTAATAAAGTTCATAAAGATGAAAAATGAAGTGCTCAATATTTTAGAAAAAAAACATATAATTTAATTATTGTTTTGATATGTTTTTAAATTTTGTTTCTATGGTATAACAGACCAAACCCAGGGCCTTGTAGAAGCTAAAGAAATGCTTTACTATGGAGCCACACCCCAGCCTAGGAAAATACATTTAAGATATCAAGTAGGGAAATGTTTGGAATGGGCATACATGAGAGGAAAAGGCTGACAAATCTGACATCATGAATGTAAAGCTCCCATTCAACCAAAGATACAATGAAATGAAAGGTCAGAAGTTGAGAAAAGATATCCAAAATGTTCATAATCGGAGCATGTCAAAAATATAGAGAATTACAAATCAATGCAGATTGGATATATCACCTAGAAGAAGTTGGGAAACAGATATGAATAGAGACTTTATGGAAGAAATCAAAGTGATGCATAATCATTTATAAAAACAGTCTCATTAGGAATCTGATAAATGCAAATTAAGGCCACAGTGAGTAACTATTTCATAGACATTAGACGGAGAAAGTTTCATTTCCATTGTCTTTGAGAAATGGAAACACTGGCCCTAAGGTCCCAATTCACGACTGCTTTGGAAGGATGATTTTTCAGTATCTTGTGAAGCTATAACTCTGCATATTTTGTCCAGTTTCATGTTTTTAGCCAATTAAAATTTGGGGGCAAGTGTGTTCAAGAAAACAGATAGTAGGATGTTCACCATAGTATTACTGGTAACAGTGAAAAATTTAAAAACAACTTAAATGTCTATCAGCAGAGGACAAATAATGATATGCTTATTTAATTTAACCTAAATAACCAAAAGAGGAAACCAGAACTACAGGTAAGAGAAAAACAAAGTTCTTTTTTTCAAAATCAAACTGAATTGGAAAAAAACACTTTGGATAGACAATGTAAAAACTTGCAAGAAACTTAAAATTTTAAAAGTGATTGTCTCTGAGATGGGAGAAAGAGGACACAAGGGTTTTCTGGGCTCTTCAGTAGTCTCATTGCTTTGGAATAGGTCATGAGTATGTAGAGCCGTTATTATTCTTTTGGCGGGGGCAAAACAAAGGATTGAATTCAGAATCTTCACACTGAGCTTCATCCCAGCCCTTTGTAGTTTTTAGTAGTTTGAGACAGAGTCTCACTAAGTTGCCCAGGCTGGCTTTGAACTTTTGGTTTTCCTGCATCAACCTCCCAGTGGGCTGGGATTACAGACATGCACCACCATGCCAGGTTGCAATTACAGAACTGTAATTGTGTTGGTCAATTTCATATTGTTGTGATCAAATACCTGAGAAAAACAACTTAAAAGAAAAAAGATTTGTTTTGGCCTTTTCAGAGGTTTTGGTTCATATTCAGCTGGCCACCAGACAGAGACAGCATGAGGGAAACACATGGTGGGGGGTGCTGCCCACCTCATAACAGTAAGGGGGAGGGAAGGTACCAGAGAAGCAGGGGCTTCCCACTTCTGGTGACCTCCTTCCTCCAGCTTCCTCCCTTTCAGCTATGAAATCATCAATAGGTCAGTCCAGGGGTCCCCAGTCCCATGGCCTACGAGGACCAGCCAGGCCTGCAGAGCAGTGGGTGAGTGGCCAGGAGTGATGTTGCATCTTTATAGCCACTGCCCATCTCAGGTATCACTGCCTGAGCTCCACTTCCTGTCAGATCAGTCAGCATTAGATTCCCACAGGTGTGAGAACCCTACTGGGAAATGCATATGTGAGGGAGCTAGGATGCACTTTCCTTGAATAACACAGAAACCACACACACACACACAAGCACACCCACTCTTGCACAGGCATGCACACATGCACGCAAACACTTCTGTGGAAAAAGTTGTCTTCCATGAAATCAGTTCCAGGTGCCAAAAGGCTGGGGACTGCTGATGAGGTCAGTACACTCATGACCCTTGATGGAATAGTATTTACTCAGGATGTTGTAATACGGTATCTTCCCAGCTCCAGAATTTCCTTATCATTTATCACTTGGCAGTTTCATTCTACTACAAGCAAGAGTTTTCTCTTTCCATCCATCCATCCATCCCTCCACCCATCTATCTATATCTGTCTGTCTGTCTATCTACCTACCTATTTATCTATTATATATCATCAGTATAGATTTATGAAATGTCATTTATTTCCTGTGGTTTATAATTCACTACCATCCTTAATTACTTAGGTGCTCACATTGTCTCAGATTTGGCCATGACAGCCCCTTAAAGCTTGTTGATGTGACATTTGCCCATCATTTTTTGAACTCTTCTTTCTTTTTCACAAAGTAGCATATTCCCGGAGCATCTTCTCTTTGCCTGAGTCCTACCATGTTCTCTCCAATGACTATGTTCATAATTTACTGGGGAGTTTTTTCTTTTCCCTTTCAGTATGACGATGACATTAATTTGAGATGAATTTAGTTTCAATTTGCTTTCAGTTTTAGGTTTTATTTCTTTTTCCCTTCACAGAATGTTTATTTCTTGAACACACAGAACATGAACATGTTTCTCAAAGAATGTTACTCTTTTCAATTTCCCTTCTGTCTCCCCATTGGTGTTTTCTGGTTTATCTTTCTTGGCTTTTATTTGTGTTTTTAAACATCAGCATGTATGTATATATTCTTATTTCTCCCCCTTTTTACATAAAAAGTAGCAAATCATTTATATTATGTTTATTTTTTCACGCAACTATGTCTTGGAAATTGCTCCATCTATTCTTAGAGACCTTCCTCTTTCTGAACACAGTCTTGGAGCACAAATCTAAGACCTGATAAGTGAAGAGTAGAAAGAGGGGAAAGACTGGAGCTAGGTCTTCTCCAGTACAGAACAGAACTATTGCACTTACTTTAAAACATTGCCCAGGGCTTGGGCAGTGTACCAACACCACAGTCAATGCACCAGGATAGGGTTGTTGTGATGTCTCTCTCAACTAAATTTCGATCTCCTTTTGGGAGGTAAGAGAGGAAGCAAGAGAAAAATGTGCATCTATCTGCTCAACTATTGTAGAATCTACACTTTTAGTTTGGAGCAATCCTCAAAATTTGACCACACTGTACTTTGTACTTGGCCCAGCTTTAATAGTTTGTAAAACTCAAATTATAAGTTGAATAATGCTAATGAAAGCTCAGTTTCTCAACTCAAAACATACATTTCCTGCAAAATGTAAAAAAAAAATATATTACCTATAAAATCACTACACTTTGAAATTTTTAAAAAATCAGAATCCACATTCCTCTTTTTTTTTTGTTATAGTACGAGAACTAATAATTTGTTTTGTTTTTGTTTTTGAGTCATGGTCCTGCTACAGAGTTCATTCTGGGTTTGAACTCACTGTGTAGCCCAGGTTGGCCTTGAGTTCACAGCAAGCTTCCTGTTTCAGCCTCCAGAGTGCACCACAAGGCCCAGCTATGAGCATAGTTTAAAAAGGAATCATGCATGTTGCCAAACAAATAACACTCAACTCTCTGCTGTAATTTTTCTCACCCGGACAGTGGTGTGGAAACAGCACATTTACCATGTAGCTGTACAATGTTTAAAAAATAAATGTATAAGGTCAGTATGGCTCTGCTGTCTCCCCATGTTTCCTCAGTGGTTTCTGCTGTGAGTCTGGCTGTCCTTCTGTCAGCTCCAGTGAGTGGATCCTGGCATGATTGTGTGTGCGTGTTTGTATGTCTTTATTTGACAGTCTGCAGTTAGTTCTCATCCACACTGGCTGGCTGTAGATTTTTGGAAGTGGTACAGGTGCATGAGCAGCCATGCACACAGCTTGTCCTGTGAATCTCTGTCCTCAGTAACTTCTGGACAACTTCTCCCAGATGTGACACAGGACATTCCCAGTTCCTTGGGCCCACACAGCTGTGTTGAGCCTGGTGCCACAGCACACATTTGCAGCCTAAATCTTCTCCAGGGCAAACCCCCAGATCACTGAATTGAGTGCCTGAGGGGCACCTTTCTTACAGACCACCCCACCCCACTGGGGCACCTGTGAGTGTTCACAGTGTGTTCTGTCTGCTGCCTCAACTGTCAGTGTGGCCTCAGCAGCCACTGTACAGGGCCCCAGCTGGAAAGGAAGAATGTGAGGGATTGTGTCACAGTGATTAAGAGGAGTAGCTGGTCCCTTTTATTAGGAGGCAGTAATAAAAGTAAACAAAATGTTATTATTGGGATGTGGTTTGTGTTTTATTATCTTGACTACTGATAATAAATGAATTTTCAGACTCCTGTTCTTGTTCGATAATTCAGAGAAGAATTATCCAAAATAGCAATTGTGAGCCTGTCTTGGCCAGAAGAGCCTCAGTCCTCTGACACTGCTTTGCAGCCAGCATTCCCTGCATTGCTGCTAAGACACAACGCAAGTCAGTGCTGCCCATCAGGTAACCTCAAGTCTGATGCACGATGTCCTCGCTCCTGTGGGTGCTGTGACAGGGAAAAGGACCAGAAGTTCTGCCTTAAAAAACAAATCCCCTTGGGTATTTATTCATTAAGGGGCAAAACTATCTTCTAACAATAAAGTTGACTTCAAATGATCTTTTACATATGTTTAAAACAAAAACTACAACTTTGATGAATGCAGGCTAGTGACAATTACTGTTTAAATGCTCATATGTGTTGTACATAAAAAGAAAAGCTTCCCAAAGCTTGGGAAACTGCCTCTCCTAAAGCCCATTAGTGCAGCACTTTTCAAGCTTGGCTGTACATTAGGTTACCGGTAGAGTTTTAAAGAGCCTGACAAAATTTTCAAGGGTGAACATCCCTGTCTTTAGGAATATGACCCAAGGAGCAGAGTCCTATGTGTCCCCACAGGCAGGAGCCTCTCTAACAGCAGAAGTGTATTCCGCCATGTTTTCATTTCTTATTCTGTGAGGTGCTTTAGAAGTATACTGTGCATTTCCAATGCCTACACTCAATCCATAGCAAGTCCGAGTCTTCTGACCAGTAAGGATAGAAGCCTGACTTGTCTGTTTTCTTTTCCTTTTCTGTGTCTCAAACTGCCTAGGTGTTACAGTTTGGATATGCAACATTCCCCAAAAGTTCTTGAAGGCTCAGTCCCAGTCCTGCTGCAAAGTCAGAGGTGGGCTTTTGTTATGTGACTGCACAGTGAGGCATCTGACCTCATCCAAGCCTTAATCCTTCCCTGGGTTCACATTGTAGTGGGTGTTTGGGGGTTTGTTGCACATGGGACAAAATAAATGTTTTCTACTTCAAGTTGGTTTTCTCAGTTATGTAGCAACAGGGATGGAAAGCTGACTAATAAGCAAGGTAATGTGAATGTTCAGGTAAGGCCAAGAACCACTGGCAGAAGAGAGGATGGTCCCAGCAAACTCGCCCAGTACAGACACGTATCGCTTAATGACAGAGGAGTGTTGTGAGAAACTTGTCATTAGACAACTCCTTCATGGTGTGAATTCCATACATTGTGCTCCCACAAACGTAGATGCTACAGTTTTTTCACTAGGCAATATAATCTTATGGGCTCACTTGTGTACGGGGCCCATTGTTAACCAAAATGTCGTTGTCTAGCACATATCTGTACTCAGAAATAGAAAATGATTCCTTCTCTCTCTCTCTCTCTCTCTCTCTTTCATTCTTTCTTGATTCAGGCTGGTCTTGAACTCACTGTGTAGCACAAGGTAGCCCTGAACTCACAGCGAGCCTCCTGCCTCAGCCTCCTGAATGATGGGATTACAGGTGTGCACCACCATGCCCAGCATTATTCTTAACACTACTGATATAGGTTGTAAAAACTGTCACATTCAAGGTGGAGCTAGTGGTGTCAAACCTGGACAAATGGAGCTTACAAAGGAAGGGCTCTCATGTAGAGTTACCTGATAACAGGAAACAGAAAATGTTGCAAGAAAGTCCACAAGAGTACAATCTTGCACAAAGTCCACTGGAAACTTACTCAGAAAACACTTCTGCAAGGACATCTGTCCTGCAACTGCCCATCAACCATTATTGTTGAGCCTTGAACATCTCTGTTATTAATTCTTGTGATGAAACACAGTTGTACAAAAAACTTAACACTAGTTTGTTAGGCCCTTAAAAACTTCACCATACCTCAACTACTTTGAATATGATATGGTTTACTATGGCATATACATTACTACTGTTGCAATGCTATTCCAGGGTGAAGTTATTAATCTTTGTAGAATCTCTGTCATTTAGAATAACAAAGTGGTGCTTTGATCTGTGAAGTGGTCTTGAATTTGAGGCCCTTCTGCACTTGGGTATATGAGCTCTATATTCTAGGTGGCCAATCTTGGAGTTATTGTTGAATTTTTATTGTAGCCAAATGTTCTTTTTATCAAAGGTCATATTATTAAATTGTCACTAAATTACTTTCAAAAGGATGCAACCATAGAATTTAAGTTTGCTGACATACTTGTAAATATAAAAATCTGTACTATTAAAATGTCTTTTCTTCCTTCGCTCTCTCCACACCCTACTAGAAATCAAACCCAAGCCTCACAATGCTAATTCTGACTCACTGACTTCATAGAAAGTCACATACCTTATTTTATTTTTATTTCTTCAATCAAGTGAGCATTTTGTTTGTGTCAGATATTTTGGTAGTGTATGGGATGAAATTGCCAATGAAATATCCATGGCTACTAATGGTGTGGATCTGATAATCTGAGGAAACAGTGTGTGAACCCTGAGAACACACGAAAAGCCACAGATACTACTCAACACGTGGGAAATCCATCCCCCAAGGCTTCCTGTGTTGAAATTCAGCACCCTCTGTGAGGAATCATGAGCTTAGCCCAATTAGTGAAAGTTTAGACTGACTGTGATGCTCAGAGGCTGGGGCCTTTAGGAGGTGGTTAGGATTAGATAGGTACTGGAATGGAGACACCAGCTTGAATCCTGGTGGATTCATGCACATGCGTGCTCCCTGTCTTTTACCATCCAAGAAGGTTGCTGCCAGATGCAGGCCTTCAACCTCGAACCGGAACTATGAGTCAATTAATTTTATCACTAACGTACTCAATCTGTGACACTGTGTTATTAGCAACACAAAATGGACCACTGCAACAATGTTCTTGGGTTTTCTTTTCTTTCTCTCAAAGTGATTAGTTTAATATACCATGTAAAATTTTGAGATTATGTCGCTTTTTTTCTGAACTTAAGTCATGTATTAACTTTTTCTTAGGAAATAAAAAGCTGGAGGCTCCCCTGGGATGGGTGATTTGCCTCTGCCCTAGAATGGTCTCCACTCAAAAATGTGACTGGGAACAGGGATTCGGGAAAGGCCAGGGTCCTGCCCTGCTGCTGAGGAATGGGGAAGGAAGGGCAAAAGTTCTTCCTTTCATGTCTCCCAAACCTCAGTTGACTCTTGCTAGCTTTCCGATTTTGGAGATAGATAATCATCAAGTGACTTCAGAAGAGATGACATGTATGGAGTGCTTCCACTGAATATGTCTATAGTGATTCTGCCCACTAAAATAATGTGACTCATTTCCTGATTATTTATAAATTCCTCAAAATAAACCCAGCATCCTAGGCAAAGGCCTGCTCTGAATTTGCTAAGCTCATGATTCCTACAGTTCCAGGAAGTATGGGTGTGATGAGTAAATGCACCACACTGGCTCTGAAGCCTGATTCTGAAATGGGAAAAAGCCACATGATACCCGACAGACTGGAGGACATTAAACAACTAACTCACAACTTGAAAATGTCTTGTGCTTTGCATGGAAGAGGCTTCATCAAGAGAATGAAATTTTTTTTATATTTTTATAATGTTTCTGTTTATTAAATCCCTGAGCTGATAATCCCTAATTTGTTAAAATCATGTATTTCATCAGTTCAAAAAGTCTCTAACCAGAGAATTTCAAATGTACATATATACATACAAATGAAATTATAGGAAGAAGCAAAAATGTAACTAGAAGCACTAATATTTTTTTCCTAATTGTATGTGTATTGAGCTGGAAATTATGTGTCCATGCTAAAGTTATTGTATCTCAAAAAATAATTCTGAAAGGTAACATTTTTCAAAGGTTTGTGATTTGCTGTGAGGTACTAAATACATATGACATCTAATCTTTGCTGACTTGCTGTGGTCTAAAGGCTTGTCTCCCGCTGAAATACATATGCTAAAATCCAATCAGCAACATGATATAGTACATGGAAAAGAAGCCCGGGAAAGTGCTCTTGTCCCTTTGCATGAAAGGTTCTAGCAAGAGAATAGAAAAGGTAAGCAAAGAAGTGGATTGTTGCCAGATGTCAACACTGCCAACACCTTAATTTCAGACTTCTTAGATTGCAGAACTGTGAGCAATACATTTCTTTGGTTTATAAACTGCCCAGCCTGTGGAATTTTGTTACAGTAGCCTGAAGAGACTAAGACACAACTGTACAAAGCTAAAAATACTATAGTCCCCTTTCCCAGAAGGAAGTTTCCCAAGGACACACTGCTAGAGGCTGTGTTATTGAGTCTTACATTTGTGTGACCTCAACATAGCAGCCATGATTTTAATCACCATTCTGCAAAAGTGATTTTAATTTTTGCAATATATTTTTAATATCATTTTCTTCCTTTCTTCTTAAAAATTATGAAATAAGAAGTCAATATTGTTTTAAAATCTCAAATGGTCAAAAATGTGTTAAAAAAGAACAGGAACGTCTTTCTCCTAACTTGACTTTCAAGTGACTTGTTAAGAAGTTCTAGGTACTATGATGTCAATAGCAGGAAAAATATTTTTCCAGAAGTTCAACGAAGTTATAGTTGCCTCTGGTGTAGGCTTGTGTTCGGAGTAACAGCAGAATCACTTATATTGCACTAAACCTCCTACAGATGACAATTACAGGCTCTGGACAAACTATAAAAAACAACAATCTGAAGGCACTTGAGAAGAAACCAGCGGGAAAAAAGTGGAGAGGTGCTAGCTCTTGCATGAAGTGTATGACAGTGGATGAGTCTCTGGCTTTTACAGCTTGTTACTTTCCTGAAGCTTGGGGGTTTGCCCCATGTAGGGGCTAAATCTCAGAGCACAATCAACTCACTGGTTGAGGAATCAGAGGACAAATTCTGGGGAGATCACAACTTCTAGGAAATAAGTGTTTGTGTGTGTTTGTGGGAGGTGTGTCCAGGAAAGAGAAAGCCACAGAGAGCTGCCCCAAATGATATATGTAAATGCTGCCCAAATCTTAAGCCGACATGTGAATTATGCACATGCACAGAAGACTCTTGGTAGTGTAGCAAAGGCTACAGGAGTTAGTAAGGGGCAGAATCTGTGTTCAGATAAGTTAGCTGTCTGCTAAAACAAAATAAGTTACACTGCTCAGGGGAACATATTAGAATCCAGAAGACCTGTATATATCCTATGATCACAATGTCCAGAGTATAAAATGAAATTATTAAGCCTAAAAAGAAACCAAAAAATTTGATCTATATTGAATGCAATGTGTCTCAAAATTTTTGGTCTGTGGGCCCTTTTACATTCTCAAAAATTATTGAGAACCCTAACGAATTTTTGTTACATAGACTGTATCTGTGGACCTATACTTTATTTAAAATTAAATTGACAAAATATGCATTAGTTTGTTTGATAACAAATCCAACATCTGCTAACGAAAATAAAATATTTTCATAAAAATAATTTTCTTTCTTTCTGTTTTTTTTTTGGGGGGGGGCAGCAGGGATTGAACTCAGGACTTAGAGCTTGCCAGGTAGGCACAGTGCCGCTAACCTACATCCCCAGTTCAAAAATAATTGTTTTTTGAACCAAACTGATTCATTATAAGCATAGAATTGTTCATATTTTTCTCAGACCTCTTTAATGCCTGATTCAATAAAAGAAGAGCAAGATTCTCCTATTCCCTTATACATCTAATTTGCTGCAAGATTTTGGTTTGATTTAAGCTATAAAGATAATCTGACTCACATGGTTGGAAAGATAGGAATATTTTAATGAACCCTACAGATTATTGTGGATGTTATTCTTTCATATTACACTAAGTTTTGAGAGGTGGTTATTTCTTAAAGTTTAGTTACATGTGAAATCTAAAACTAGATCATATTCTGCTATATTTCATATTCTGTAACTTTAAACCATCATTCTATATTGCACTTGGAGTGGATCCTTATGTATGTCATCTCATGTATTCATCACAATCCTGAAAGGTGAACTCTTCTCATCCCTATACTGGGGATAAAGGTTTTTTTTTTTTGGGTTTTGTTGTTGTTGTTGTTGTTGTTGCTGTTTTTGTACCGGGGATTGAACTGGGGTCCTCGCGCTTGAAAGGCAGGCCACTGAACCACTGAGCTAAATCCCTGGTCTGAGGAATAAAGATTTTCTAAATGTATCTAATAAGCCACACTGAGATTTTCTTCCAAACACCATAATCTCCTGAGGGCGGCAGGTAAAAAACAAATCAAAAGAAAACGTAGCAGGTATGTCTCTGCCATTGCAAACCTCTATTTAGCTTGATCACTTTTATCTGCAAACCTGTAAAGACTCAGGTAGAAGGACCACAAGTTCAAGGGCCAGGGTTCAAGGGTAACTTATCAAGACCTTGTCTCAAAATCAAAAATCAAAAGGGCTGAGGGCATACTTTAGTTGGTAGAGTGCTTGCCTAGCATGTACAAGGCCCTGGGTTCAATTCCTAGTAACATGCACACATGCGCATACATACAAACACATGCATATAAACTCACATGCACACATACAGCTTACATTTAGATATTAATACTAAAATGAAAATAATAAGAAAGTGATCAAGAATGTTTATAGACTACAGAAAAATTAGCTTCTAACCAACTGGAGATTTGACCCCAACACAGGAGGGAAGTTAGTCCCAGGCATAGAAGAGCACAGTTGGAAGTGCAGCAGTAGCCCAGAGATTTGCGGAGCATTTCCTGTCTTCTGATGGCTGAGCATTTCCTGTCCATTGATGGCTCACCATCAATGCTCCAGTGATCCTCCACCCCACCCCATGGTATAAATGGAAACCTACTTTACTCTGAGAGATAAATATAAACCTTAGAAATAAATCAGCTAAAAAGAACAGCACTACAAAGCCTTTGGTGGGGGGGTTCCAGGGATCGGACTCAGGATCTAGCGCTTGCCAGGCAGGCATGGCACCAACTGAGCTACTTCCCCAGCTCTTACGAAGTCTTGAAATAGAATCTCCTTTACTGCTTTTTACAGAGGATGGGGTTTTGATTTCTAGGCAGTCGCAAATCAAAGAGAAAGACCAACTGCACTGTCATCTGTAGCTTTTTTGTGCAGCTGCTGAAAACACAAATGCTGGTGGCTTAGCTGATGACTGTTCTTTGAGCAAAAGGAAGCATTGTGCTATCAGCACATTCATTATCAGATCAGCACACCTAACTGCAACAGAGACTGATGGGAATAACTGCAGCCTGGGTAAGAAGAGAGCAGGAAGTGAAGGGGCGGAGAGTGTGAATTTGCATAAGGGTCCACAGCTTATCAGTGCTGTGACTTCTGGCTTTAATGTGCCTTCTTGTGTGTGAGGCAGGTATGTGGAAGCACAACAGGAATGTGTGCCATGGGCATTGTCAGATCAGCTGCAGATCTGGGCTCATGAGGGCACATAGTGCAGGTCAGCTAGAGCTGGTTACAAGGAGCTGAGGGAGAATTCCTCTGCACCAACTGAGCCATAGCTCTCCATACTGAAATGCTAAACCCTGGTGTGACTATATTTGGATATGAAGTAATTAAGCTTTAGTAAGGTCATGAGAGTGGGGCCTTTGACCAGAATGGTACCTTCCTAAAAAGAAGAGGAGATGCCAGGGACATGCGTGAAGAGGAAAAGCCCTAGAGGACACAGTGTAAAGGTGGCCACCCACAGACCTCAGGAGAAACCTGTCTTGCTGGACTGTCATCTTGGACTTAAAGCAATCAGAACTGTGAGGAAAAAAGTCTGTTTTGTGTTTGTTTGGTTGGTTGGTTGGATTTTGTTTTTTGAGACAGGGTCTTGCTATTTGGTCCATGATGGCCTTGAACTTACTGTGTAGCTTAGGCTAGCTTCGAACTCTCTATGATCCTCCTGTCTCAGTCTCTTAACTACTGGGATAATTGGCATGTGCTGCCACACTTGGCAAAATTTGTTCTTTAAGGCATCTATTTTGTGGTACTGCTTACGAAGCCTGAGTTGATTAATATTTTTTTTTCAGTCCCCTCTACTTCATACAAGGTTGGTGGATTTAGAGGATGGAATAAGATTCCCACCTACTAGATAGTACATAAGGAAAAAGGAACACTTTATCTCAGGCCCACGACAGCAGAGAGCTAGAGCTACAGACAGGCTAGTTATCCTCTAAACACAGCAGCAACTCCATTTACCTGTGTAGGAGATGTGGGAAGGAGACACTTTGTAGTGTGTAACCCCAAATGGGTAAAGAGCAATAGGGGCTAGCTTCCAAATCTTAAATTTGTTTTTCAGTACTAGGGTTAAACCCAGTGCCTTCACACTGAACTATACCCCCAGCCCTTATTTATTTTTTATCTTGAGACAAGTTCTCACTAAGTCACTGAGATTCCCAGACTGATCATGAATTTGTTCTCCTCCTGTCTTAGCCTCCCAAAGTGCTGGGATTAAAGGCATTTTGCACCATGCCTGGTTCAAATCTTAGACTTTTATGGCCAATTCCTATCCTGAATCTGCTTAAGCCAGGGGAGAAATTATCTTATTGCTCCTCGATTTACAATGCTCCTGGCTTATGATGCGTCAGGTCTCAATAAGCCTATCACAGGTTGAAAATAAATAAGTCAAATGCATTCAGTATATCTAACCTGCTGACACACTAGTGCAGCAGCACAGAACACTTGGAAATCTCAGTTGTTCACCCTGATGATCGCGGCTGATGGGGAGCCATGGTTCACAGAGGCTGCTGCCCAGGATAGTACTGCATGTTGCTATCCTAGGAAAGACCCAAATTCAAAATTCCTCATATGGCTCTGTTACTGAGCAAGGACTCCACTGCCTGATACACACAGCAGCCAATACCATGGCACTAGCTTCTGCAAGAAGAAGCTTTATTGTGTGGCCCACTGGCAAGGGAGAACAAACTCAAATCTGCCTCCCTAATGGGAGGAATTGATGAGAACTAAGAGTGGAAAAAGCTGCTCCATGGTCAGATAACAAGAAGGGACCCATGTTTTTCTGGGGGATGTGCTGTGCCCTGCATGGAGGTTTTGAGCTTATAACTTCTTTGACCCGGGCTTTTCTGTTCCTGTCCATTTCTTGTAGCTATTTCCAGGCCTTAATAATCATTAGTGAGAGCCTACAGGCTTTCCTGGGAGAAGGCTGAACTTAAGAGGTTTATGTCTGGTGTGTCCAAGCTGTAGCCCACTTCAGTTCAGTTTTTCCTGAAAGTGCATGGCTTTCGCATCTTGATAATGTAAAAAAAAAAAAAAAAAAAAAAAAAAAAA
>NW_022900939.1:27990359-28000163 GCF_012274545.1 Fukomys damarensis
TTAAAAAAAAAAAAAAAAAAAAAAAAAAAAAAAAAAAAAAGCAACTATTGTGTGAACCATCCTAAATAGGGGACACGCTGAAGTAGATGAGGTAGGAAAAGTACTACTGGAGAAGCCCATTATGGGACCTTGTGATGCTCTATTTGAATATATTCTTCTTCCTGGTTGTAGGCAGGGAACTCCTAAAACCTTTAAAATTTCCTCAGAAAGGGTGAGAGGAACATCTTTTGTTATGCATAGGTTTTTTGAACAAACCTGATTGGGGTAAAGGGGTGGTGCTTCCCCCCTTTTCCTGTGCCCTTGAGGGGCTGGAGTTGGAGCTGTGTTACCAATGTCAGTAATGTAATCAATGTAATCAACCATGCCTGTGTAATGCAACTGCCGTGAAATCCTCCACTGTGGCACCGGGAGTTTCCAGATTGGAAAACAGGCCCACTTGCAAGAGGGTGTTATACTCCCAACTCCCAGGCAGAAGCTGGGAACCTTCCAGAACTCACCCTCCATGCCTCTTCATCTGGCTGTTTATCTGTAGCTTTCATACTGTACTATCCCTTATAACAAATCTGTAAGTGTTAAGTAAAATGTTTTTCACAGTTCTGTGAGCCAGTTCTAGTTACTGAACCCAACAAGGGGCCATCATGTATAGCTGGCTGGTCGGAAATACAGAAGACTTGTGATTTGTGGCTCATGATTGGGAGTGACGCACACAGCCTATGGGAGCTGATTCTGAGAGTGTCAGAAATGAGTTGGGTTGTGGGTAACTCAGCAGGTATTGTGGAACTGGTGTGAGAGTGTGTGTGTGTGTGTGTGTGTCCGTGTGTGTGTATATGCATGTGTACCTCACTCATTTGTATCAGAAGTGTGGTGGGTAAATACTGGTCACAGTTGTGTTGTTAAAAACAGACCCTAGTAATAGGGACCTAGAGAAGACTTGAAAAAGAATTAACAAAAACATTAAAAAGAGACCCAAAGAAATTAAGGAGGCTGCTGTTTTATTTTCATTCTGGGACTAAGTCACATGTAAAACTGCATTTTTCTTGAAAGGTACTGTGTGCTTGCAAATGTAATGTGAGCTTACAAATGTACTGTACCGTACCAATGTTTAAAATGTCTATTTAATACTTGAACTTTGTAGAAAATTACTTGGACAAATGTCACATTGAACACAATAAAATATATTTCTTTCTAGTATCTTTTGATCATTACCTATATAGACACAGCTTTAAAATAGCATCTTATAATTTTGTATCATAATACATATACATTAAACATGCTACATAGACCCTCACAGATTTATTATGGTCATAATCTTGTGTGCACAAAATTTTATACACTTACCTTTTCAATCATCCTTGGATTCTGAAGCCTTGGCACTGACTTCCAGCTAGTTTATGTGAAAAGGGAGTCTTTGGTTTGTATACCATTTTTGCTTTTCTATTGAAACCTATCATATATTAGAACTGCGAAGCTTTATCTTAAAATTCATACAAAATTTAGCTTAGAAATAGAAAATTTAAAGACTGTGGCAGTGTATCCCCAAATGTCTGTAATCTCCTTTGCACAAGGTAATGGAATTTTAGCTCTGTGTGTGGCCCAGGGAAAGGTCAGATTATGGAGTCCCTTCTTGCTAGTGTGGATGTGAGCAGAAGGGATACGTTCCATTTCTAGTTTTCTTTCCCTTGACAGAACCTATGAGAGCCTTCCTTTATCCAAAGGGGACATATCCTGAGATCCTGGTGGATGACCCAAACACAGATGGTATCAGACTATTGTTTTTCTTGATATGCACGTCCCTATGGTAAAGTTGTGAATAAGGGATGAGTTACCGTACTTATTTCATCTTTGCCCTGTGGCTTTTTGTTTATCTGTTTGTTTTTCTTTTTTGTAATACAGTAAGTCCCTGACTTATAAGAGTTTCATTTCAGGAGAGCATTCATAAGTTAGATTTGTTCGTAAGTCCAACCAAATGAGTCTTACACAGCTTTGATACAAATATAGAATTGTGCCCATGGTTGAACAATGCATCTTATAAGAATGAGTGACACCTACCATCCTTTCACCTCAGTCCAAGCACTCAATTATTTTCACTTTTTTTTAAAAAAAACAAAACATTCATTGGTACATTTTAGATATATGTAATGATAATATTCATCATCGGGAATTTGTACATGATATATATCGCCTCTTCTTTTTTTTCCATCCCCCCTTCAATTCCTCTTCCCCTCCTTATTTACAAAAGCTTTGTTTCCATTTTTTCTTGGATTCTTTCTTTTTTTTCTTGTCTCATCTTTCCATTACCCTCCCCATCTCTTGTACCCCTTCTCATTTGAGCATTTTCTTCACATGGATCAAGGTGCATCTATTTAGCTAGAAATGTCTCAAGCTTATCCTTTTTTATGGCAAAGTAGTACTCCATTGTATAAAAAAAACCCACATCTTCTTTATGATTCATCCTCCATTGATGGGCATTTGGGCTGTTTCCAAGAGTTAGCTAGAACAAATTGTGCCACTATAAGTATGATGCTTTTAATTCTTTTGGAAAGATACCAAGAAGAGGAACAGCTGAGTGGAATGCAACTTCTAGTTGTAGTTTTTGCGGGCTCTCCACAGTGGTTGCACCAGTCTACACTCCCACCAACAGTGGAGAAGGGTTCCTTTTCACCCACAGCTTTGCCAGCATTTATTATTGGCTGATTTCTGTGTAATAACCCTTCTTTCTGGAGTGAGATGGAATCTTAGTGTTGTTTGAATTTGCATCTCTCAAATGGTGCTTACTTGGTGATGTTCAGCATTTTTTCATACATTTATTTGCTGTTTCTATTTGTTCATCTGAGAGAATGCCCATTTTTGGATTGGGCTTTTAAATCTGGGGTCTGGTATTTTTGAATTCTTCATATATTCTGGATACTAATTCTTTGAGGAACACCTGGCAAAAAATTTCTTTCACTCTGTGTATTGTCTCTTAACTCTGTTGGTGGTTTCTCTTACTGTTCAAAAGCTTTTTAATAAGATGAGATCCAAGCTATTGATTCTTTGTGATAATTTCTGTGCTATCAGGGTTTTATTCAGAAAGTCATTGCCTATACAATATCTTTGAAGGTCCTACCTATTTTATCTTCCAGTACATTTAGTATTTATGTTTTAACATTTAGATCTTTTATTCATTTTGATTTTAGTTTAGTGCATAGTGAAAGATAGGGGTCAGGTTTTAATCTTCAGCAAGTGAAAAGCCAGGTTTTCCAGCACCATTTATTCAAGAGGTTATCTTTCTTCCAGTGAAGATGTTTGGCTCCTTTGTCAAACATAAGGTGGATGAGTATATCTGAAGTTATTTTTGCATCTTCTAATTTGTTTCACTGCTCCTAAGGTCTGGTATTTTGTTCATTTGTTTTAGTTTTTTTTTCCTGTACCGTGCTGTTTTTATCACTGTAGCTTTGTAGTATAATTTCAAGTCTGGTATTGTGATGCCCTCTGCCTTTCCTTTGTTGCTCAGAACTGCCTTTGCTATTCTAGTCTACTTAGGCTCCAAATGAATTTTAGGATTGTTTTCTCTAATTCTGTGAGGTATACTACTGCTATTTTTATTGGTATTGCATTAAATCTGTATAACAACTTTGCAAATATGGCTATTTTCACTATATTGGTTTATCTTACCCAAAAACAAGAGACAGCTTTTCATTTTCTGATATTGACTTCAATCTCTGAGTACTGTTTTGTTTTCAAAGAAAGTAAAAGTTTTCTTTTTTTTAACTTCTTTGTTAGATTGATTCCTAAGTATTTCACTTTTTTTGGATGCTGTCGTGCAAGGTTAGAGAAGACCTAATGCTGCTACTTCTCAAACTCTTTAATGAAACTGAAAGGGAAACAACAGTCCCAAATTCATTCCTGGAAGCAAGCATTACCCTGATACTAAAACCAGGGAAGGATCTAACCAAAAAGAGAACTATAGGCCAATGTCCCTCATGAACATAGATGTGAAAATGTTCAATAAGATATTGGCAAACAGAATGCAGCAAATCATCATGAAGATTATACACCATGACTAAGTAGGATTCATCCCAGGGGTGCAGGGACAGTTCAACATATGCAAGTCAATAAATGTAATACACTATATTAACAGAGCCAAGGTAAAAAAACATCTGATTATCTAAATAGATGCAGAAAAAATGCATGTGACAAAGTCCAACACTCATTCATCACCCATGATAAAAACTCTACAGAAAATTGGAATAGATGTTCTTTATGTCAGTCTGATAAAAGCCACCTGTGACAAACCAACAGTGAACATCAGAGTAAATGGATAAAACCTGAAAGCTTTCACTCTAACATCAAGAAAAAGATATCCATGTCACAACTCTTGTTCAGTATAATTCTGGAAACATTAGCTAGAGCAATTAGACAAAAGAAAGAAATAAAAAGAGTAAGGATAGAATATGAAGTTAAATTATCATTATTTGTGGATGACACAATACACTGAGGACCCCACAGCATTCTGCTGAAAGACTTCTAGATTAAACAATAAAATTCAGTTTCATATTTGGATACAAAGCCAACACTCAAAAATCAATAGCCTTCCTGTACACAAATAACAAACTCATTGAGAGAGAAATTAGAGAATTATTTTCACTTTTATTTCCATGGTTACTGGTTTGCACTAGCAGTCCCCTGCACATCACTACTGCTTTTCCTCTTGCTTCTGGACATCCTGGGCTCTAATTGAGCACTGTTCTACTGTACACTGTTGCACTGTACAGTAAGTACACAGCATAACTGTGCAAATATTGGGCAGGTATATAAGCTATGTCTGTGATTGGTTTGCAACTAGTAATGTTCCTAATGCAAGGTCTGTTCATACCTGTGAAAGCTGGGGACTTGAATGTTAGTAAATCAGGGACTCACTGTACAGGAAATTGAACTCAGGGCCTTCTCACTGCACTATATACTTAGCCTTTTTTAAGTTTTTTTTTTTTTTTTTTTGAGACAAGATCAAACTAAGTCAGTTGATTGTCCAAGCTGGACTACAATTTGGGATCCTCTTGCCTCAGCTTCCCAGAGTGCTTTTACAGACATTTTCCCCAGCTTGATGGTAGCAGAGAGCAGCTACCTAAGACCCAGAGACAGAAGCCCTACATCCAAGACTATTCCTGGATTGTTAACAGTCTCTCCTTCTTTAAGTCTCCTGTTCATGTGTGTCTTTAGTATAGCGGCCTAGTTTTGTAATAATATACTACTTTCTCTTTGATTGTTTCAGGCAGAATATTCAAAATATTCTTCCGTTTTTAAGAAGTCCAGAGTTCTCTTTTCTTCTCTCCCTTGTGTTTGTTGAGCTGCTTATGTCTCTGATTGTGCTTGGTAGCATATTGGTAATGGCTGCATCTTACAATGACCTGATGTTCTGGCAGGGATCTTGCACCATGTGTTCAGGATGAATGTTTGGTGTTAGCTGTTCCCAGGAGTTCACCACTGGCAATGTTCTGTTGCACACTGATACAGTTTACATTCTATGTCCCCCAAGAGTAGCATGTCATCATAGCTGCGACCTTTGTGAGGTGATTGGACTATGGGGATGGATAGTTAGCTTGATGTTAAGAGGTGAGCTCTAGTTGGAAGAGGTGGGTCATGGGCCTCAGCCTAGATGGGTTTGTGTCTCTTCCTGACTCCTCCCTAGATGCTGCTTCCTGCTTACCCTGTCTTGGCCAGCCCCCTCTGCCATGCCACCCTTGAAGCCAGGCAATTATGGACTGAAACCTCTACAGACTGTGAGCCAAATAAACCTTTCCTCCTTTAACTTGTGGGTTTGGGGTATTGTGTCTCAGTCACAGGAAAAGTGACTAATACTTTAAGTGACATACGCCTTTAATATTACCTTGAAGTGAGCACTAGAAGAAGGTTGCGGGAGTGGCTGGTCTGTTACTTAAGAGCTGGATGGTGGCAAAGGTCCATATTCTTTGAGGAGACAGTCACAACTTCAATTTATGTCAGGAGATTACGGGGTGTCATTCTCTAAATACCTTGGCTTTTCCATTTCAACACTTAGAACATATTGTTCCTGTTTCACACTCGTTAATCTTTAATGAAAAAGTAGAAAAGAACTAGAGGGAATTACATTTTATAGAATGCCTAACATTCATTGCAAGGCTGTGCAAAAAACAGTGATTAAAAACAAGTGCTTTGGTCAGATACACTGGGATTTGAATTCCAGTCCCATGGCTTCCTTGTTGCCGGCTTTGGTAAGTAATTTAACCTCATGTATGAAAATCAGTATGACAATGCCAACTTCTGAACTTTCTGGACATGAAATAAAACAAGACGTCCGAATGACCATAAGAGGCTCAAAAGGAAGTTGGCACAAGTCAGCTAATGTTATCTACCATGTACTCACTTCCTGGTCCCAATTGTGTTACATACGGACTACATCAACCCAATAAGGTGGGCATAATTGTCCTTATCTGTATAACTGAAGAAGCTGAAGGGAAAGAATTTGTGAGGTGCAAGAGACATATTAGCTATTCCATGGATGAATAAGTGGAAGCATGAAGTATTTAACTCTGCGGTGTCTCAAAGTAATGCAATTCTATACCTGATTCAAAACATGTCTGTCTGAGTTAGAATTTTTAAAATCCCTGATATTTGACAATTCTCGATTTGTTGTAAATGGTTGTGATGTTGTCTGCACTTGCACTAACTTTTAAGAACCAACTTTTGGGGATGGAGTGTATTTCACTGGTCGAATGTGTGCTTAATATGCACAAGGCCCAGGGTTCAATTCCCAGCACCAAAAAAAAAAAAAAAAAAAAAAAAAATTGTCACTCTTATTGCTTGCATTGTATCTAGATGGTCACCCAAGGCCTCATATGCTCATAGGAGCTGGCTGAATCTAGGGCATATGATACTGAGATTAAAGATGTGTGGCACTAAATTAGTCCATTGATTGGTTTAGCATAATTCAGGGTGTGGATAACAGAAGCGCCACCCTGAGTGTGGGCAGCACCAATCAACAGGCCTATATCTTGGGTGGACTAGTAAGCGGAGAAAGAGAAGGCAGGCTTGCTGCTGCTGCTGGCTGCTTTCAGCCTGCCTTGCTGTGGACTGTTTCTCCTCTGCCATGCCCCTCTGTTACTCCACCCTGCCTTGAAGCCAGTTTATTCTGGACTGAAATCCCTACAAATGGTGTGCCAAATAAACCTTTCCTCCTTTAACTTTGGGTGCTGGGCATTTTGTTCCAGCAACAAGAAAAGTAAGACAGTCACAGACCTGGGATATCAACATGACTGTTCCAAATACAAATAAAAGTCACAAATGTCAGGATAGTGTCACTATGTTGTATTTTTCTATCAGGCTGTAGGTAGTCATTGCTATCTTTTTTCCTTGTATAACCCAAGCAGTTTATGATTACTATTCTGTAGTTGCCCTAATCAATTACAAGTATTATCTGAGGTTTTTAAATTTTTGTATCGCTGAGGATTGAATCCAGAGCCTCTGGACTGAGCTACATTACCAGTCTTTTTATTTTTTATTTTTAGTCAGGGTTTCACTGAGTCATCCAGGTGGGACTTGAACTCTGTCCTCAGCATTCCTTGGTGCTTGTATTACTTATGTGCCACCATGACCAGAAGAGTGCTATTTTATTTTAAATAGGTGCGTCAAGTGCTCTCTATAACTTCTTTCTTTAAGCTCACAATCCATTGCTAAGCCAATATAATAGTAATCAAAATATGGATCAAATGTGATATATGATCAAAACAATTAGAGACCAACACAAGTGCACAGTACTGTAATGAAACAACTACAATAACTGTAAT
Source organism: Fukomys damarensis (assembly GCF_012274545.1). Lineage (NCBI taxonomy): Eukaryota > Metazoa > Chordata > Mammalia > Rodentia > Bathyergidae > Fukomys > Fukomys damarensis. The sequence goes on from NW_022900939.1 coordinate 27,998,162, forward strand.
GGTTGATTTGTAAATAAAATTTTGAGTCTCCACTGGATGTTGACAATGCATGACCATTAATTCCAGCTTGTTAGGAGACTAAGGAAGGAGAATTGGACTTGGGATCCAGCATGGGCAATGTAGTAAGACATTATCTTTTCATCTTTAGTTTCCTAGTATAGCAAAGCAGGCAGTGGAACCACTGAGCCAAATCCCCAGCCCTTCCTAGTATAGCAAATACTTATGATTTTATATAGCCTTGGCATCCATTTGGAATATGTTTAACTCAACTCTCTTAGACCAGAAGAAGAATCAGTCACTCCTGACACAATTTCTAGTTCTCTGCCTCCTCCCATTGCTTTAGTGTGATGGGTCTGGATATTTGTCTTTATCTTATTTACTTTCTCATTGCTGGAACAAAATATTTGACACTGAAGAAGAAAAGGTTTATTTTAGTTCAATTTGTGGAGATTTTGGTCTATAGTCAGCTAGCTCCAAGTTTGGGCAGCATGGGAGAAGGGCACGAGAGGAGAAACAGTCCATGGCAGGGCAGACAAAAGCAATGAGGCTTTCTTTCACTTTTTCCTTATTTAGGCTACAAGCCTATTGGTTGATGCCACCCACACCTAGGGTGGGCTTTTCCATTATTGACACGCAGAACTATTATAAACCAATCAGTGGACTAATTTAGTACTACATACACTTAATCCATATTCATACATCCTAGATCAAACCACCTCTGAAAAGCCCCACCTATGAGTGCATGAGGCTTTGAGGGGACAACTAGATACAAGCCATAACAGTCTTAAACAATTGCCCTCTGGTGACAGACAGGTAGATATATCTACTGGACTCTTTCCAGGAACTCCACACAATATACCACAATAACCACCAGGCAGACATGAAGCGATTCCATGAAACTGTTTCCAATTAACATTTGACTTCTAATTAGAACTCCCCAAGGGAAACTTCCTGGGTAATGCCCTGAACCCCACTAAAGGCTTTAGCCCCACTGGTCCTCTCCCCATTTCTTTTTGTCCTCCTCTGCTGGTTTACATCCCGATCACCTCCAGACTTCCCCTCCACCTCAAGGGAGAGACCTCAAAACCAAATTTGAAAGAAACCGTAACAGTAAAAATCTCAACGCGTAGCAGTTGCAGTGAACATTATTAGAAAAGAGGAAAGACAGCAAAGAATTCTTCCTTGTCCTGTCAAGAATTTCTCACATGGCACTTGTTAAAGACACAATAAAAGGTGCCCTCAAACTAATTCCTACAGGAGAGTTAGTAGAGAATTCACTTGGCTCTTGCTTCCTTCTTTGGCAAAAAGCTGAGCAGAGTTGACATTTAGGATGCCCGGGCACCATACAACAACAGCAGAACGTGTGTGGCAATAGGTATATGTGCTCAGCAGCACATTTTTCCCAGTGTGTCTTCCTGGTGGAGATCTGAGAATTGACAGGTAGTGGAATTTTTCTAAGTTGGTGTTCAGAGTTTGGACGTCTCTTTGTTGAGACACTAAGCCTGCTCAGGACTGGTGTCTTCAGGAAGGGCCACCTGCAGGCTGCAGGGACTCTGTTCTCCTTTGCTATCCCCTACCCTGCTGCTGAGCAACAGAAAGAACACATAGTTGAGGTCTACCAGTCAGGTTTAAGGGACCTCAGGATCAAGCAGTGTTCCACACTAGGCTGCCACACTTTGCAGCTGAAATTAAGCAAAACATGTTAGGTCACTTTCGCAGCTTGCTTAACAAAATGACCCGAAGGTTTAGCCTAAAGAGTGCAGCCTGGCGATTGTGGGTCTTTCAGAACACGTTGGATTCCACTACAGCACAGCCTGGGAAACCACCTTTTAGCCATGACAACCCTCAGGCCAAGATCAAGGGACTCAGCCTGTGGGGGAAAAGGTCGCAGGGGCGGGACCGAGGGGGCGTGCCAGATGTCGGGGGCGGGGCCGGGAGGGCGAACCGGACGCAAGGAGGGTAGTTTGCGCATGCGCGTGGAGCGGCCGGGGGGCGGAGCGGC
>NW_022900939.1:28000478-28008526 GCF_012274545.1 Fukomys damarensis
GCGGGCGGCTTGGGCTCCATCCGGGTGCGCGGCGCTCACCTGCCTGGAGTCGAGCTGCAAGGTCGCGTAGGGGCGGTGCGGTCGGAGTCAGTCCGCTCTGGCACCGCCTGTGAGGCTGCAGACGCTTCAGGGAGGATGCCCTTTTACTCTGTAGAACCTGTACTCCAGCAGTTTTTCCTGGTGCCCATTTTATTTTTAAAAAGTTAGTTTTGTTTCACTTCAGTTCAGTGATGTTGAGCACTTTTTGTGTTGCTGAGCTCTGGGGGCGGATAATGTGGATGAGATTGGTTTTGCCCTTGAGCAAGCCTATGTTGGGAGGAGGAGATGCCATTGGCAGTACATTGCAGAGGGCGGGAGGCTGTGGACGCGAGTGAGCGGCAGAGGAAATACTGACGATGAAGCTTGGTTCCTTCCGGTTACAGTGCTGGGAAAAGCTGAAGGTAGCGAGGGTGGAACAGCACGTCGCTCAGGTTAAGCCAGAGGACCAGGCACTTAATTTTGGCATTCATTTATTGAGCACCTGTAGTCTGTTAGGCAAAAGGAAAAGGAGTAAGTCAAGCTTTTCAAGAAGCACTTGGAAGTATAGTGAAGAAGACCTAGAGGTGCTAAGTTTAAAGGCCGGGTGAGGGCAGAGAGCTTCAATACTTGGAGGTCAGGGGTTCCAACGCAGTGTTTAATAAACAGGCAGTGGATAGTGAGGGTTTCTGGCCAAATTCCTCTGTGCTTCAGCTGACTCATGTGCAACATAGGAAAAATAATACTAACTATAAGAGCGTGTGAAGAGTTGATGAGATTGTTAATATACTGTGACCGCTGTATGTAGCATGTAGCACATAGTAAGTGCCCAGCAGTATGAAGTTTTATTTCTTGTTTATTAATCCAGTCACAAAGGAATGGTCAAAGTGTTGGAAATGTGAACACATGTATTTGGAAAATATTACAAGGCAGGTGTGGCTGCGGTATGGCTTGAGAAGCACAATAGTAACAAATTCAGATGAAAGATTGGACAGGGTCCTGAAGCCACAGTCTTGGTTAAGCTTAGCTGTGCTGGATTTCAGTTACATTTGATGTACCAACCGTATGTTAGATGCAAAGGGATTGCAACTAGTAATATGTACCATATTCTGAATGTTTGAATGAATGCAAAAATAAATTTGCGCGAAATGTCTAGAGAAGTTAGGATCTGAATGGATCAAAAGAAAACAGCATAAAAATAATTTCTAATGTTTTCAGTTTGTCTGAAGTGTCAGTATCAGCTATTAGGACATCATGATTTCTTAATAAAATTAACCTATCCTGCTTTGAGAATTGACAGGAATGACTCTGCAGGCTTGGCTAATGTTACTTATACTTCGCTTTGCTTTGCCACTGAACAGAATAAGTAGTGCAAAGAAAAATGTGAGGTCACAGATGTTATGGATGAGGAAATGTCCCTATGCCTTTGTTTCTCATAGGGGCAAGTGCAAAATCTGGTCGCCTCAGCTGCCTTTAAGAAATATGACAACTGTCCTGGGCCAGAGATGTTCCTAATTGGACTTGCAGCCCTTTATTGATAGGAGTGGGTAAATGCAGAATACATTTAGCTGTCACAGTTCCATATTTGGATTGTTGCAGAGAATATCTGTTCACATAACCTTGTTTCTTAGGTGGTGATTTCTTGCACAACGGTCTGTCCTACAGCATTTTAGAGCAGGAGTCTTGGTCATTGCTTGAAGAGATATCTTCTGGCCTTTTTCATAGGTCTCCTGGCCTCCAGTCATTCTCCGTCCCAGTTTATTCTTTACATTACTGCTAGGGTTACCTCATTGAGGCCTAATAATCATTTCTTGCTCAGTCTCCATTGCCTGCAAAACCTTCTCAACCATTAGGCCTCACAAGTGCTTTTCTCTGCCAGTGAACCTAGGCTTTGCCTTTCCCTGCTCTTTTTCGTGTCTGGGCTTTTGCACAGCCTTCTTGTAGTGACCCCTCCCTTTCCTCTGCCAGCTTTCCTTTGCCTAGCATGGTAAACTCCTACTGTATTTGTGTCTGTTTCAAAGATCACCTCTGTGTACCTTCCACAAAAATAGAGCAACGAATACATAGTGCAGAGTCATTCTTGATTCTTGCTTCCTCATGTCTGGGAGATCTTTCCATGTTCTTTTTCTATGCCAGTCTTCCCTAAGCCAGTCCAGTGTACTGCTGCAACAGTCTACAATATATCTTTTATCATGTTTTTAAAAATGCATTTTCACATATTTTTTGGTTATGTGACTAAGTACTTATTTTCTACCCTGAGATATAATTCATATACCACAATGTGCAGATTTCCCAGTGTCCTGTTGCTTTACTTTATTCACAGTTATGCAGTAACTATCAATACAGTACAGTCTTTGTGCTGTGACTTCCCACTTATCCCTCCCCCAGCCTAAAAAGAGTTTACTCATTTTCTCAATAGTTTGTCTATTGTGATGAAGTCTGTTCTTAAATCTTTTATTCTTTTTGATTTATTGTAAATGGAATTTTCTTAACTTCAGATTGTTCATTGCTAATACAGTTGATTTTTTGTGTATTGATTTGTGTTGTAAAACTTGGATGAACTTTTTCTTTGTTGTAATAGTGTTTTTAGTGGATTTCTTACTACTATCATTTGCAAATAATTTTACTTCTGCCTTTTCCATACGAGTATCTTTTAGCCATTTTTCTTGCAATTTACGTGCCTGGAGCCTCCACAACAGTTCTCAAAATAGTGAGAGCAACATTCCTGATTTTATAAGGAGCATTCAGACTTCACCAGTGTGATGTCAGTGTGTGTGTGAGTATGTGTGTATATATAGTAGAAATATATTATCTATATTGTATTATATATTTCTACTATATACATATATATATATATATATATATGAAAAATATATATTGTGGAAATGCTTTTCAGTTAGGGAACTTCCTTAAATTTGTAGGTTGCTGAGTGAATCTTAAATATTGTCGGATATTTTTCTGAGTCTATTGGGATAATCGTGGTTTACTTGTTGAGTCTGTTGATATAATAAATTATATTATTTTAAAATATTTACCTATACTGCACATTTGAAGTAAGCCGCACTTGCTTACCACTTGTGGTATACATTTGTTTTATATATGGTTAGATATTGTTTGCTTATATTTTGTTTGAGAATTTTTGAATCTGTGTTTATGAAGGTACCAATCTTAAATGTCTGATTTTAGAATGAGGTATGCTAACCTTAGAGAGTGAGCTGTGTTTTCCTTCTGCATTTATTTTCTAGGGATTGTAGAGAAGTGATGTAGGTTTGTTGGTATTTTGGAGGAATTTATCAGTGAAACCATCTGGGTTTGTTGCTTTCTGTATTGGAAGCCTTTAAACTCTGTATATAGCTCGGGCTGGTCTTGAACCTGCAATCCTTCTGTCTCAGCTTCCCAGGTGGAGGTTTTACAAATGTGTGCACCGCCATGCCTGATAATTGTTTTTTGTTTTTTGTTTTGGCAGTACTGGGGATTGAACCCTGTGGCATGCTAGGCAAGTGCCCAAGCTACTTTTACAGCCATCATTGTCCTTGTTTGTTCATTCAGTCATTCTTTTTCTTAGACATTCTCTGTCTCCATGCATGTGTGTATCTCTTTGTCTCTGTGTCTGTCTCTGTCTGTCTGTGTGTTTTTGCTTCCTCCGGTTCTGATCACGCATTTTATATGATTTTATTTTCTTTCTTAGCCTGTCAGTTATACTTCTTTAAATGTTCTTTAGTGATAGCCTTAGAGTTTACAATATACATTTTTAATCTAAATTCGCTTTCAAATAACACTGTACTGCTTCCTGGTAGTGAAAGTATTAGCATGCTCAGTTTTTCCCTCCTGTCCTCTAATAACGTTAGTATTCATTTCCCTTATGTAACTATAATCACCTGTACATAGTTACTATTTTATTTTGAAGGCCATTTAGGAATTATAAATCAAAAAGACTCTCACAGTTTGTATAGTGGAGTTACAATATTGCTTAATATATTCTGTTTTTATTGTAGGAGAGAGCAAATGAAAGATTGTTTTCGAAAATGAGATTTTTCATTATGGTGGATGGGAAAGTACAAATACAGAATGGGAATACTAGATGTGAAAGAAACCTGTTATTGTATATTTGAAATAGAGGTATGCGGTTACATTTATGATTTCAGGTAACCCTAAAACCGTAAGCACCTAATCTTACTTTACACAGATCTCCTAGTTTTGTACACTGAAAGAATATAAAAGCCATGATGCTGCCTTAACAGTGAATACCCAGATCATGGTATACTATAGTAAGCCCACACTCTTTGAAAAAATGGCTGATTTTGTGAATGGAACAGGAAAAGTGTAATAGGAACCTGGAAAATCTGCTTGAGTCAGACATAAGTAAATGTTCAGATTCAGATGGGGGGTATGTAAATGCTATGGATGCTGCCACCCAGAGGGCCATTGGAACATTCAGATGTGTCATGATGCTAATGGATGGTAGACATTGAATGAAGAATCTGCAATGCCAATGGAATGCTTGGTAGTGGGGAGAGGAAAATCTGTGTTTAGACAAGAATAGCAGCGGAAATTCACTAGGTCAGAGCCACTGCAGGAATGATCTTGGCTGCCTAACCTAGGAATCCTTTATCTTTTTCCAGATGAACACCACGTTATCCAAACACCATTTGTTCATCTTTTTCGCACTGATTTGAAACACCATTTTTATCTAAATTTCGAGACATTTTATTGTTTTACTATCATTCTATGTCTTTTACTTATAATGTTATATTAATTAAAATGCTGTGTTGTATTGTAATATGATAGGGCTGGCTTCTTCACCATTGCTCTTCCTTTTTGTGGGGGCGTGCTTCCTGCATTATTTTTCCACATGAACATTGGCATTTTTATGTGTAGTTTCAGAATGGGATTGTGTTGAGTTTATAATTTAGGGAAATATTTATGTTATTTTCCCTGTGTAAGAATGTGGTATGTGTTTTCATTTATTCAAGTCTACTTTTTTGTGTTTCTGTTTTTTGTTTCTTGAGTCAAGGTCTTGTTATGTATTCTAGGCTGGCCTTGAACTCACTAATGTGGCCCAGGCTGGTCCTGAACTCATGGTGATCCTCCTGCCTCAGCCTATCAAGTGCTAGGACTACAGGCATATTTTTTAGTTTTACATGTCTACCAGTAGGATTTGCACAGTTCTTGTTAAGTATGTGTCATTCTGCTTTGCACTCTTCCTCCTTCCGTTCTTTCTTAATGTTAACAAAAATGAGGTGTTTTCTCCATATAGGTCTTCTTCCTCCTTTCCTCACTCATTCTCTCCCTTCTTATTAAGTTATTTTTTTCAGGATATATTAATTTCACGTCAATACTCTTCATGCATCACTGGTAGAAACATTAAGATGGAGTGGCTGCAATAGCAAACAGTCTGGTTACGCCTCCAAAAATAAAACACAAAATCACCATATAATGTATGTTCAAACAAGTAATTGTACACAAGTGTTCAATAATATACCCGTCCCCACAAAAATGAAACAAAATTTGTTTTATCCACTGGTATATGCTATAGCATGGGGAAGCTTGAAAATGCAGAATTAAAGTCACATTACAGAAACCACATTCTATCATTCTATGTCTGTGAAATACCTAGCAGAAGATTAGTAGTTTCCAGAGGTTGGGGGAGATGGGAATGGGAGAAGAGGAATGAAGAGGTTTGCTGTTCTAGTTTGTCTTTTGTCTACCAGTTTTTGGCTTATGTAGCATAACTTTATGTCATCAGAGTTGATAATAGTAAGATTTTGGTCTCATCACAGTTATTAAGTACTTAATCTATAAGCTGACTATACACCATGTTCATAGAGTCATTGATAACCCCTCTGTTGACACTGCCTTTGCTGTGTCTCTGGAAGCAGTCTGCTTACATTGCCACCATTCCCTTGTGATGTCTTCTGCATACCTCTCTGGTTTCTCTTGCTTGGTTTCTCCAAGTATGCTTCTCCCATCTTTTTTTTTAATTGAGATGAAACTCACATTAACATCAAATTTATTTTAAGTTATGTTAGTGTATATTTTAGTGTTTTTTAGTTCATCCACCATGTTGTAGAGCCACTACTGTGATCTAATTCCAGAATACTGTCCTTACCACCTTTCTTTCCCTTTTCTCCTGTCCCTTGTTCCTCTTCTCATTTGAACATTTTCTTCCTCCTTCACAGTATCTATTATACATTTTAGTCTTTACTCACCTTATGGTTTCTCACATCAGAGAAACACTGCGATATTTAAACATGTATCTGATTTATTTCACTTTAAAGTATGGTCTCAAGTATGGTCCATTTAGCTAGAAATGTCTCAAGCTTATCCTTTATGGTAAAGTAGTACTCCATTGTATTAAAAAAAAATCACATCTTCTTTATTGATTCATCCTGCATTGATGGGCATTTGGGCTGTTTCCAAGATTTAGCTAGAACAAATAGTGCCACTATAAATATGAGAGTGCATATATTAATCTTTTTAATTCTTTTGGGAAGATACCAAGAATGGGACTAGCTGAGTGGAATGGAACCTCTAGTCTTAGTTTTTGAGGAATCTTCACACTGATTTCCACAGTGGTTGCATGAGTCTACATTCCCACCAACAGTGAAGAAGGGTTCTTTTTCCCCCACAGCCCTGCCAGTATTTGTTATTGGTTGATTTCTTTGTAATAGGCTTTCTTTCTGGAGTGAGATGGAATCTTAGTGTTGTTTTAATTTGCATCTCTCAAATGACTGGTGATGTTTAATATTTTTTCATATATTTATTTGCTGTTTTTACTACATCTGAGAAGTGTCTATTCATTTCAGATGTCCATTTTGGATTGGGTCTTTAAATTTGGAGTGTCTGATATTTTTGAATTCCTTATATATTCTAGATAGTCCTTTGTCTGAGGAGCAGCTGGCAGAAATTTTTTTTTCCCACTCTGTATTGTCTTTTAATTCTGTTGGTGGTTTCTTTTGCTGTGCAAAAGCTTTTTAATAAGATGAGATCCTAGTTGTTGATTACCCCCTGTTTTCTTGTGTGGGAATGAGGATTTGTTCGTAAAGTCTTTGCCTATAGAAATGTCTTTGAGAGTTCTACCCATTCTATCTTCCAGCACATTTAGTGTTTCTATTTTAATATTCAGATCTTTGATCCATTTCAATTTTAGTTTAGTGCATGGTTAGAGATTGGGCTGCAGGTTTAATCTTTGGCATGTAGAAAGCCTATTTTCCCAGCAGTGTTTATTAAAGAGGTTTCCTTCAAAGGATTGTGTTTGTTTGATCTTTTTGTCAAAGATAAGGTGGCTGAGTGTTTGCAGTTATTTCTTTATCTGTTTCATTGATTCTGTTTTTTGTTTGTTTTTGTTTTTGCCTGTAACATGCTGTTTTTGTGGTTTTTTTCGTTTTTTTTTTTTTGACAGGGTCTCACTACTATGTAGTTGAAACTGACCTGGAACTCACTATGTAGCCCAAGCTGGTCTCGAACTCACAGTGATCTTCCTGCCTCAGGCTCCCAAGTGCTGGGATTACAGGCTTGTGCCACCATACCTGGCTGTCACATGCTGTTTTTATCACTGTAGCTTTGTGTATAATTTCAAGCCAGGGATTGTGATGCTTCCTGCCTCCTGCTTTGCCTTTGTTGCCCAGGATTGCCTTTGCTATTCTTGGTCTACTCTGGCTCCAAATGAATTTTAGGATCATTTTCTGTAATTCTGTGAGGTATTCTACTGGTATTTTGATCAGGATTGCATTAAATCTGTATAACAATTTTGGAAGTATGGCCATTTTTACCAAATTGGTTTATCTTACCTAAGAACAAGGGTTAGCTTTCTATTTTCTAAAATTGTCTTCAGTCTGTTTTTTTTTAGAATGCTGTAGATTTCAAAAGAAGTAAATGTTGTTTTTTTTTTTTACTTATTAGATTGTTTCCTAAGTATTTCATTTATTAATGTGATTGTGAACACTGTAGTTTCCTTAATTTCTCTCTCAGTGAGTTTGTTTTGTATTGGAATGCTGTGTGTGTGTGTGTGTGTGTGTGTGTGTGTGTGTGTT
>NW_022900939.1:28009609-28014898 GCF_012274545.1 Fukomys damarensis
TGTGTGTGTGTGTGTGTGTGTGTGTGTGTGTGTGTTGACTTTGTATCCACCTGCATTACTGAATTAGGTTGTTAAATCTAGAAATGTTTTGGTGAAATTTTGAGGTTTTCTATGTAGAGTATCATGTCATCCAAAAATAATGACAATTTAACTTCTTACTTTCCTATCCTTATTAATTTTATTTCTTTTACTTGTCTAATTGTTCTGGCCGATGTTTCTAGAACTGTATTATTTTTGTTGTTGTTGTTGTTTTGAGACAGGGTCTCACTATGTAGTTGAGACTGACCTGGAACTCACTGTGTAGCCCAGGCTGGTCTCGAACTCATAGAGATCCTCCTGCCTCAGCCTCCTGAGTGCTGGGATTACAGGCGTGAGCCACCATGCCTGGCTCTAGAACTGTATTGAATAGAAGATGTAATAGTGGACATCCTTCTCTTGTTTCTGATTTTAGAGTGGAAGCTTTTTCTTTTTGATTATTTAGTATGGTATTGGCTTTTGGTTTGTCATAGATACCTTCTATCAGATTGAGATAAACACCATCTATTCCAATTTCCTTTAGGTGTTTTCTCTTAATCATGAATGGATGTTAGACTTTGTCAAATGTTTTTTTCTGCATCTTTTGAGATGATCTTGTCCTTGGTTCTGTTAATGTGGTGCATTATATTTATTGTTTTGCACATGTTGAACTATCTCTGCATTCCTAGAATGAATCCTACTTGGTCATGGTGTATAATCTTCTTGATGATTTGCTGTATTCTGTTTGCTAGTGTCTTATTGAGGATTTTTGCATCTATGTTCATTAGGGAGATTGGCCTGTAGTTCTCTTAAGTTGTTTGGATCCTTCTCTGGTTTTTGTATCAGGAATGAATTTGGGAGTATTGCTTCCCTTGCAATTTCATTAAGGAGTTTGAAGAGTAGTGGCATTAAATCTTCTCTAAATTTCTTATAAATTCAGCAGTGAAACCTTCAGGTCCTGGAATTTTCTTTGTTTGTAGTTTGTTTGTTTGTACTGGAGATCAAACTTGGGACCTTGCATTTGTGAGGCAGGCAGCAGTACCACTAGCTAAATCTCTGGCCCCTGTTGGTAGGTTTTTAACATCTTCAATTTCATTGACTTGACATTGGGTTATTTAGAATTTTATATTTTAGTGATTTTGCTTGGTAATTCAGATGTACCTAGGAATCTGTCAATTTCTTCTGTTATTTTCCATACGGGCTCTTGAACTAGGTATTCATGATCTTCCAGATTTCTGCAGAATCTGTTGTGATTTCATCCTTTTCATTCCATGCATGGGTTTGAGTCTTTTCTTTCTTTTTTGGTTACATTGGCTAAGGGTTTGTTCATTTTATTTAATTTTTCAAAGAACCAACTCTTGGATTCATTGTTTCTTTATATTTTCATAGTCTTAATTGAATTAATTTCTGCTCTTATCGTTATAATTTCCTGCCTCATATGAGCTTTGGGCTTGACTTGCTCTTTTTCTAAAAGCTTGAGGTTTAACATTAGGTTTATTTGAGCTTGCTCTTTTTCTGATGTGGGAATTCAACCTATAAATTTCCCTTATTGTACTGCTTTCATTACATCTCATACATTCTAGTATGTTGTATTGGAATTATCATTTAATTACAGAAACTATTTTAATTTTTTCGTTCTGTGACCCATTGTTCAGGAAGATATTATTTAATTTCCTTGTATTTATGTAGGTTTTTTTTGGTTTCTTTTGCCATTGATTTCCAGTTTCATTGCATTATAGCCTGATAATATACATGGGATTATTTCAGTTCTTTTGTATTTACTTAAGAATATCCTATAAGCGAATATGTGTTCTGTTTTAGAGAACATCTCACGAGCAGCTGAAAAGAATGTATATTCTGAAATTGTGGAGTAGAACACTGCAGACATTTACTAAGTCCACTTGTTTGCAGGTTTTGTTCAATTCTGATATTTCTGTGTTAATTTTTTGTCTAGTTGATTGGTCTCTTTGTAACAGTGGGGTATTGAGGTCCCCCATTGCAGTTGTACTAGCGCTTATTTTATTTTTCATGTCTGTTAATATTTGTTTTGTATAGTTGCGTACACTGATACTTGGTGCGTATATATTTATGATTGCTGTTGCTTCCTCTTGGGGTGTTCCTTTAACAAGTATGTAGGGGCCTCCTTTGTCTCTTGATCAGTCTTGGCTTGAAATTCACTTTGTCTGCAAATAGAATAGCTACTTCTGCTTTTCCTGGGTTCCTGTTGCATGGAGTAATGTTTTCTATCCTTTGACTTTCAGTCTGTGAATTTCTTTTTGAGCTAAATGTTTTTTCTGCATGCAGCACATGGTTGGATCTTGTTTCTTGATCTATTCTGCCTATCTGTGTCTTTTGATTATTGAACAGAGACCATTGATAATTATAACTGATATGCATGAACTTATCCTTGTCATATATTTTCCTGTTTCTTTAATTGCTTGCCTTGCCTGGATTCATTCTGTTGAGGTTCATGGAATTATCTTTGTTATCCCTTTCTAAAATATCCTTCAGAACATTCCAGATTGTTCATTTGGTGGTCCTGAATTTCTTCAAGTATGTCTTATTTCTGTAAATTTTTAAAGATAACTTTGAAGTGTATATCAGTCTGGGTTGGAATTTGCTTTCTTTTAGGGCTTGAAATACTTCAGGCTCTCCTTGACTTATGACTTTGTGTTGCGAGGTCTGCTGTGATGCTAAGGGTGTTTCCTCTATAGGTGATTTGTTTCTTTTCTCTAATAGCTTTTGATATTCTGTTCTTGTGTTGAATTTCTGGGATCTTGGCTATTACATGCCTTTATATAGGTTTTTTAATATTTTGGATCATGGCTAATTGGAGTTTAATTGGGTTTTTCTATGCCTCACTTATCTGTACATTAAATTCTTTTTCCATGCTTGGGAAGTTTTCTTCCATTACTTAAGTGAATTGGTTTTTTTATGTTACTTGTGCTATCTCCTGCTATTTCTTAGACTCCTGTCATAACAGTTGTTCGATTGATACTTTATGATCCCTTGTTATTTATTTTTAAGAAATCTTGCAAACTGCAAACCTGGCTTCTAAATGTGATATTTTGTCCTCACATTGGTTCTTTCTGAGGTGTATACTTTCAGTAGAATTTTTAGTCTCCTCGATATCTATTTGAATCTGTTTCTTGGATTCCATTTCTTTCTACGTTGGACATTTATGATTTCCATTATTTTCCTAAGTTCCTCTGTTTTTTTTTTTTTTCTTCTTATGTGTTTCTACTCTAGATTCACTAATCATGTCTTTCATTGTGGTCATCATCTCTTGTTATTTGAGAAATTATTTCTAATTTGATATTTTTTCCTGGAGCCTCATTTATCTGCTCTGATACTTCCACTCAGCATTTCGGAGAGTTTGGGTGGGTGGCTTTTGAATTGTTCCACATTACTGCCTGCTGTGTTTGCCTTTCAGGAGCTGGAATTTTGAGGTTGCACCTTGCTCTTTTCTATTTTTTTTTTCAATTTAGTACCTGGATTGATGCTTGTAAATTGCTTATGGTAGATGCCTTCAGGTTTGAGCTGTCTCTCTCATGCCACAAACTGGGATTGAGGGAGAGAGCACTGTTTGCCATTTCCTTTTTCTGCATTGAAGTCCCTCTTCTTGCTCTCTGATGGATTCTAATTCTCAGTGGGAACCCAGCTTCCTTCTTCTCTTCCCTGCATTCTATATTCCAGGGTCTGGACTCCAAGTCTTAGAGAGGCTGATTTGCTGCTGCTCACTACTCCACCATCTTGGTGGAATGCAGTTCATTTCTGTATGTGGTGTGAAGGCAGTTAATCTTGTATGAGTATGGGCCATCTGTATTTATTTTTTGTGGATTTTTTTCCTTGCCATGTTTGAGATTGAACCCAAAGCTTCATACATGCAAGGCAAGTGCCCTACTACCCAGCTGTATCCTGACCTTTGTTTAGTACCTCATTTCTCCTTTTATTTTACTCTGAGCTAAGCATATGTAACTGAATGCTTCGTTGCTTGCTTGTTTTATTTTAGCATTGTATTGGGGATCAAACCCAGAACTTGGCTTATGCCAGGAGCAAACCCTTCCCCACTATTTCTGTTTTGAACAAATTTTTTCTTAGATCAAGAAGGAAAAATAAGTTTTTATTTTACCTTCACTTATTCCTGCTATGATGCTTTTCCTTTCTTTGTGTAAGTTTGAGTTATCTATAAAATTTTCTTTGAAAACTTTCTTTCAATATTTCTTGTAGGGCAGGTCCACTGGTAACAAATTTCTTCAAAAAAACTTATTTTAAATTTGAGGAAGGCTGTATTCATTGTTCAGTTTTGAAGGATAGTATTATAGTGTCCAGAACTCTAGGTTGGTGAGTTTTTTCCTCAGCGATTAAATCCAGTCATGTTACTTAATGATAGAGATATATAATCTATGTCCTGGGCAATTTTATCATTGTGTGAATGTCATAGAGTATACTGTCACAAATCTATATGGAGTAGCCTGCTGCATATCTAGGTGGTATTGCTTTTGCCTCTGGTCTCATAGTAAAGAGAGCAATGAGTTTAAATTCAGATCAAGAAAATGATGCACACAAGAGACACAGTAAAGACAGAACAGATGTGGTTGCTGCTGGCATAATGTGGCATATTGTTTCACAGTAAAAATTGTTTGTTAGTAGGAGTACAACCTAAAATGATGATTAAGAGTAAACACGTAAACCAGTGCAGAGTTGTTAACCATTATTGAGATTTTTGTACTACACATGCTTATATGTGCTGTCCTTTTATGTGATTGGCCACACAGCTGGTTTGTTTACACTAGTAAAAGTACAGACATGTGAGACACACCTTGTGCTGTGATAGGAGGATAGTTGTGAAATCACTAAGTGATGCAAAATTTCTAGTTTTATAATCTTAGGGGACCACTGCAGTAGATGGATATAATTCTTAACGTTATTATTACTATTATAATAATATTATTATTAGTGTTACTTTATTCTTTTTAGATGAGGTATTTTATTTCCCTGTCTTTTTTCAGAATTCTTATTTATCTCTACATTCTGTAGCTTGAAAATTATGTGCCCAGATTGATATTGTTGGCATTCATTCTTCTTAATATTTTTCTACCTTTCCTGAGCTTGTGGGTTAGTGTCTGACATTAGTTTGAGGAAATTATCAACCATTGCTGTTTCAAAAAATTTTATTTCTTCCTCTTTTCCTCTTGGAATTCTCATTGTATGTTATACCTTTTGTAGTTGCGCCCTGATTTTTGGGTCTGTTCTTTTTTTTTTTTTTTTACG
>NW_022900939.1:28014960-28043966 GCF_012274545.1 Fukomys damarensis
TTTTTGGGTTTTTTTTTTTTTTTTTTTTTTTACGATTTCTTCTCCTCTTTGTTTTCTAGAGTTGGCAGTTTCTATGGTAGCACACTTAGCCAATGACTGTGTTATCTGGAGTTTTATCCATCCCACTTCCACATGAAACACCAGCTGTCTATACAGTACTTTTGAATTTCCCTTCCTCAGTGGTACTTTCTGTGATTTCTGCTCAGGCAAGCCAGGATTCTCTGTGTTTTCTTCATTTTGGGGACACCAGTTAGTCCTTTTGGCTCTTCTCTGATAGATCTAAGAAGAGTTTTTTATTTTTTCCCCCTTTTTTTTAGTGTTTTGTTAGGATTGAGTGACTACATGCTTCTTACATACTAAACTGCAAAGTAGAATTCCTGTTATTGAATTGTTTTTCTAATTTCATTTTTGGGTATGTTACTGTATAATTATGCAAACTTTACTGAACTAATTTATTAATGCTATAGTTCTTTTATGGATTCTTTGGGGTTTTTCTCCATATTGAATTATGTGTTTTGAGTGTGGATACAGTTTTACCTCTTTTTTTTCCAATCTGGATGCCACTTTTTTGTTGTTGTTGTTGCCTAAATTCTTGGCTAGAACTTCTGGTGCCAAGTTGAATCACAGTGGTAAAATTCTTCCTTTACCTTTAGGGGAAGACCTTCAGCTTTTCACCATTGAGTGTGGTCTTTGCATAAATGCCCTTTATTTGGTTGAGTTAAAATTCCCATCTATTACTAGTTTGTTGCACATGCTTTTTTTTTGGATGCCGGGGATCAGACTCAGGCCCTTGCACTTGGCAAGGCAGGCGCAGAACCACTGAGCAAAATCCTCGGCTTGCACATGTTATTTTTTAAGTCATCCGTGTTGAATGTTGTCAAGTTCTTTGAAATGATCATGGGAATGTAGGGGGTTTTTCTTTATTCTGTCAGTGTGATGTTTTGTTCTGATTTTTGCATATTGAACTTCTCTAACATTCCTGCAATACATCCTATTTGGTCATGGTGTATAAATCTCTTAAGTGCTGCTGTTGGTTTATGAGTGCAAGTTGAAGTCTGAAATGTGACTTTCAGATGTTTCAAAATCTGGAACTTCGGACACGATACTACAAATGAAAAATTTTATACCTTATATGGCAGGTAGCAGTCAAAATGCGGGCACACTAAAAATATTGTTTAAATTTGCTTTTGTACTGTGTATATAAGGTGCACAAGATGTGATGAAAATATGGTGAATATTTAAATTTTGAAAATTTATCCTGCTCAAAGTACTTCCCCTTTCTTTAAAGATACTTATTCCATCATTTTTTCCACTTTCTGAAGCAGTTCTGAAATTCATTATATGGATCTTTAATTGTATTGTGGTGGCTGCTTTGATGTCCTCAATTGATTCTAAATATTTGCCTTTTGTGGTCATTTTGACTTTGGCGAAGGTCCAGAAGTCACACAGTGTTAGATCTGATGCATAAGGTGAATGAGGGTACACTGTAATGATTTTTATAACCCTGTTTTTCCAATTGGATGGCAGACAGCAGAAGCATTCACTGTATTTTTACCATACCTCATAAAGATACTCACAAAAGAGGACTTCCAGAACTGCTTCAGAAGTAGCAGGAATGATGAGTGTGTTAGAAGAGAGGGCAAGGATTTTAAGGGGAATGAATAGAAGACCAGTGAGTCTTCTACTGTAATCAATTTTAAAATTTAAACATTCACTGCATATTTCTGTCACACCTGATAATGTGAAACAAAGAATTTCGTGTTTAGAATTGGATGCCATACTTAAGATATATCATCGTGTTTGCTAGTATTTCAAAATCTCAAATCTTTACTGGTTGCAAGTGTTTCAGGTAAGGGGCACTCAACCTATGCTTAACTGAGGATTTTTGCATCTGTATACACAAGGGATATTAGTCTGTAGTTTCCCATGTATGCTCTTACTTCTTCCTGAGCTATCCTTTATACTGTGGTTTTAGTGACCTTTGTATTTTTTTATGTTTATTTTTATTTTTGGTACAATGGATTGAACTCAGGGCCTTGCACTTGCGAGGCAGGCAGGTGCTATGCCAGAGAGCTAAATCCCTGGCCCTTTAGTGACCTTTTCAAAATGGAGGTTTGAATGTAGAAATATGTTACACCAAATGATGAAATAGTAGACGTATACTCATTAAAGATATTAAGAAAATAAGCAAATTGTTATCTTTGCTAATATTCTATATTGGATTTACAGTTTTAGCTAAAATAAAATGGTAAGAGAAGAAAATGAGAAAATCAGCATTGGAGCAGAAAAATGTTAACTGCCAATGTTTCTAGACAATGATGATCATCCACCTTAGAAAATGGAAGAGATCACTTGTTAGATCTGTTATATTTCATAAGTTTACCAGGAAAATGATGAACAAATATCACAAAACTTTCCATATAGACTCAATATATGATTATAAATAAAACAGTGTAGAAGGGCCGCATGTAGCTACCAAAACATGTGCAAGAACTGTAAGAAAAAGCCTATAAGAAAAAAAAAATCAGGACCTAAATATATGTTTAAATTTTAAAATGTATTCCCGTATCTTAGAGGGAAATATTTAATAGGTAAATAGCAAGAAGTTAATTCATAAAATAACTAATGATTAAACAACTTCATTTCAGAAAATTGGTTAAAATGATATAAAATGACATTATACTCCCATGTAATGTTGGAGATTTATGATATTCATTGTTCAGTTATTCTTATTAACATATCTTAGGAGGTTTCTTTTACTATCCTGAAATACGTAGATATATAAGCTGCCAGTACACACTAACTTAAAAAATATATCTCTAGGTATAATAATGACAAGAAAGGGAAGGTAATTCATAGTAAAATAGTTTTTACTGCATCCAAAATGTTCATGCTAGGAGGAATAATATAATTAGGTGTTTGTGTTTAAGTTTTACGTGTATCATATGATTTGATCCTCACACAATTCCATGGGTTTTGCCACTGTTTGTGTTTTAACAGGGTAAGAAGCAAAGGATTGGAGAGACTTAAGTAATTCATCCTAAGTCAAATAGCTGGGAAATGCTAGACTGGGATTTCAACCCAATCCCTTAGTCTTTAGAGCCTGCATTCTTAATTTCCATTCTTAGAGTTGATAAGAAGTTTGTTACCTCAGAGGCACTTTGGATTTGCTTTAAATTCTGGAGCTTTACCTCCCTGTACCCTTACCTTGGTGTTTTTAATGGTTCTGTCTCATTGAGTATCATCTCCTTTTGTCCATTTGCTGAAACCAGAATGTGGTAGATACCCCTAACACCTCCTTCCAGTTCAATCAATCTCAAGCCAGTAATCACGCATTTTAAATTTTGCTCCTTGAATAGTTGTTAAATCCTTTCACTTTTCTTTATTTCTACTATTGCTAGCCTCACTCAAACCTATTATCTTCCTGGCTGGACTACAGCATGTACCTTGAGCTTCTACCCTGTCTACTTCTAGTGTGATCTTCAAATATAAAAACTGTAACACCCTTCTCGCGCTAGTTGTGTATGTGATGTATGTGTTTCTTCTTGAACTCCTTCAGTGTTTACTCCTTGTTCTTAGGATAAAGACCAGACTTATTGTGGGGCCTGGAAGGACATTATCTTGCCTATGCTGATTGCTGCACTCTTTCTTACTCTTCTTCTGTCCTTGGCTCATGACTGTAGGAGAAATAGAACTGTGTCTGTTTTATTCTTCAGTGGTATCATCACTGATTTATACTCTCTCTCTGTTCCCTCTGCCTGGAATTCAGCCCCCTTACCCACTTCTACCTTAAGTGCTACTCATCCTTCTCAATTCATTTAGAACTGCCTCTAGAAAACTTTCCTCACCATTCCCCTTCCCCCCAGACTATATAATTCTGGTGACAAGGTACTGTAGCACCATTTATAGTATGTAAAACATTTTGAATTGTATATTTTGGTGTTTGTTAATATTTGCCTTTCCCTCTTAGAGGACCAAGCACTGTAATGCATATTTTAATATATTTAAATGAATGAATGCATCTCTCGTTTCATCTACTGAACTTTCTTCATGAAGATACTAAATTTGAGTGGTGTGGCATAGTCATTCTGATGTGGAGTCGATTGCCACTTCTTACTTAACCTCTTTGAGTCTCAGGGTCCTTATCTGTTAACTGGTGATAAAAATAGTGCCAGTCTCTTGGGTTGCAGGGATTATATGAGTTAATACACCTAAGGCTGTGGAGTAATAATGCCTGTTCCGTATTAACATGCTCAGTTTAGTGGTGGCTGTTGAGATCTATCCAAGGTCACGCAGAGGCTGATGGAGATACAGGTTCTCTCTAGTGTTACTCTGCATTCTGAAATCAAGATTCTTGCAGATCTTTTCTGTTGTGAGCTGAAATCATTTTTGTACTTTCCTTAAAAATAGATCTGTCCAGTTTCTTGGACGGAAGATGTATGCATTTTGTTGTCTTCTGTTTAACCCTTTGCATGTAAGGACCATTCTCAGCCTGATTAGAAGGTATTTCAGATATATGGTGAAAATTGTGCTTACTCAAAGGACCATCAGTTTACAGATTTTATAGAACTTTGAATATGCATTTAAGGTCTTTAAACTCAGACATTTTGGAATAATAATTAAAGGATTTTGAGGAAGCAGTGAATTCTGAGCATAGGTTTGTGTTTAGAAAATTGATTTGACTCCTACAGTTGGAATGATGCTTTCTTATAAAATTAAGGGAGTTAGGAAGAAGGCCTGGGTTTATTGGGAAAGATAAATGAACTTTGTTTTCTATAGATTGAGTTTAAGTTGCTTGTATATCTTCTTACGTGGTGGTGGTGCCCTCAGGTTAAATGTGGAACAGAAGTTAGGAAAGAAGCCTAGGATGAACTGAGAACTAAGTAGTACAATATAACAAAGTAAATGAGCTATGACAACTGGCATCCTAGCAAAAAGCAGCTCAGATGAACCTTGCATGAGACAAGGTTTTGTCAACTGTTACTCCTTTATACTGTGTACCTGAAGATGATGAAGGCATATGTTAAGTAGAACCCTGTAATTCCAGATTTTCACTAGTATGTGTGGTCTTCCCTCTAGGTAGTCTGATTTAGTGATGTAAAATTTATATAGGTACTGTGTTTTTTTTTTTTTAAGTGCTTGTCTTGAAAAGGAAATTAAGCATGAAAATAAGGATAAGCTCTTTTAGTAAACTTAAAGGAGAAGGTAGATTTTTTAAGTCCCACATTAGCTAGACTTACTAGAGTCTTTGTTCTCAGAATACTGCTCTAACTCAAGTGTGTCTGCCCCCCTTTTCCTTAACTAGGAATTGTGGTGCTTGGAATAAACAGAGCTTATGGAAAAAATTCACTCAGTAAAAATCTTATGAAAACGGTGAGTGTAAAAATTAAAATGTTTACTTCTAATATTAAGGTCTAATGCTAACATTAGTCTGAAAATGATTTTTTTTTCTCTTTCTTCCTTATCCTCCCTATTTTGCTTTAGTTATCAAAAGCTGTGGATGCTTTAAAATCGGATAAGAAAGTTCGAACCATAATAATTAGGAGTGAAGTTCCAGGGATATTCTGTGTTGGTATGTAAATGAATTTTATTATGAAATGATAGCCTTTTTCTGTGTGTGTGTGTGTGTGTGTGTGTGTGTGTGTGTGTGTGTGTGTCTGTGTGAAATTACGTTTAAGTCTGTTTCATTAAAATGTTCTGGGGCTTGAACTTCATTGCCAGCAACGCATTGTTTGCTTTAGTGTTTCACAAGAAAAAAATACTTAGAAACTTTTGTAATTTGTGTTGTTTTAGAAGTTAAAAAAATAATTTGAGTCACCAAAATATTTGTGGCATATAAATAGTATTTTTGAAACATCAGTTGGGAAGGGAAATTTAAGTCTTCTGTCCCAGCATTATGGCCTGTACTTTCAGTTGTTCAAACGGTACTTTAATTGACCAGCAGTATCTGCCACGTTACAAAGCACTCAGTGTAGAATTTGCTTTGGAGATTGGTGGTTATAGCTGCACCTACCTGTTGTATGCCTGTGGTTATACAGTATTTCCAGATTGGTGTCTGGCATCTAAAGATGTGACTAATTCACATGTGTATTTTTCTGTTCCTGCTTCATTACCAAAGCTAACAATTGAGGCATCTTGGAATTTACGTATTTCTCAGTATTTCTAAGCCTTGATATTCAATGAATCCTTTTCAACTAATAAAAAGTGCAAGTGATCAAGATGAAAAGAGGCAGGTAATGTGCAGTGTCATGTAATTTACCAGTAAGCAAATATAGAATTTAAAGCATAAAATATAAATTTTCAGTAAAAATGTAGCTAGTGTAATTCCCTTGAAGCTATCAGACATTCAGGGAACCACCACAGTGTTCTGTTCATTAGGAAAATATTTACCAAGTGTTTACAGTACATACTTGGAACAGTTCTAAGAATATGATAGAGTATTTGTAGACAAATGTTTTTAGAGATGTCTTAATTGTGGTTGATATTCTTTAGTCTGCTCAGTCTTTTTAAATTTTAACCTCTTAAAACACTGTAGACTTTTATAGTTAGGGAGAATATAGTGCAAATGACTTATATTTTGGCTTTGATAGGGTTTTATTGCTTTCTTAAAATGTAGTGTAACATACTTAAGAGGATTAGCTTTAACTCCTGATGGCTAATCAGATGTAGACTAATACCCTCCTGTGCTTAGGCTGTGGTGTTAGATATTATAGTCCTCTCTTTTCACATTTCTCAAAGGTAATATTGTCTGCCTAGAAGGGGTGTTAGAGATTTTTCTGTGACAGTGTAAGGAAAGTACAATGCACTAGAGTTGCCCCTTGGTCTCTTATATGAAATAGCGTGGTGGGTGCATGTAACTTACACCTTCTATAAACTTTAAATCGTCTCTAGAGTACTTGTAATATCCAATGCAATGTACATGCTGTGTAAATAGTTTTACACTATATTGTTCAGGGAGTACTAACAAAAAGTTCGCACATGTTGAATATAGTTAAACCTCCTTCCCTGCAAATTTTTTCTCTTTGTGGTTGATTGATTCAGAGGATGTGAAATCATGGAGGTGGAGCACCAGCTATAGTCAATAAATGATAACGCTGAAGTTCTTTAAAAGGTTCTACATACATTTTGAGTTTGTTTTTTTTTTTAAACACAGCAAAAGGAACTTAGTATATCAAGAGAATTATGAGTCTTACTTCTGTAATTTTAGAATAGACACTTTTAGACCAGGTGAAGGTGGTCTTGAAGTGAATGGCTCTCAGACCATGACTGGTCACTTTGAGTTCTTCTGGGCATGGTAGGGTAGCTTATTAGGAAGTTTTAGAATGTTTTAAGGCTTTTATGGAAGGCTGAATGCATGAATCTTTGAAAATTGGTGATGATACTGTGAAGGTAGAACAACACTATTAATGTTCTTCTAGCTTTTGTCTTTCCATTAATAATAGATTTTGTAATTATCACACTATAATTACTGGTAGAAATCTTTTCTATTTTACTCTTTCTTTGGCTTCCCATTTATTTGTTTTGCCTCTTTACACTAATAATACTGTTTGAAAAGGGCTTCAGTGCTTTCTTGCAATTTGTAACTGTTTCCAGTTCCTTTTGGGGGATATATTAAATAATATACAAAATATTGTTTTATCAGATGAGCAAGTTAGCATTGAGTACTTTTTTTCCAATTTAATATACTCTGTCTTTAGGTAATTTAAAATTTTCACATGATCAAGGCATCTTTAATATTTAACTCAAGATTTATTACTGTATTCTGTGAAAGTATTTTAACTGTAGAAAAAATGGTGCAAATAATTTATTTTAGTAATTTGCTGTATCATTTGTGACCATTCTTTGTGAACGGTTTTCTCTACCTGGATTTCAAATAGGCAGTCGAATAGGTTTGTCTGTATTTTATTTGTATATATGAAATAAATACATGTATATAATTCCAGGTAAATAAAATCTATTTACCTAGTTAAAAGAATGCCTAAATTTATCATAGCCTATAATGGCATAAATGTATTACTTTTAATCAGGCTTTTACTAATTATTATTGAAGAATGCAGACTTTCACATAATAAAATCTTCTGGTGATTGAACTCGAGGCTTTTGCGTTCATCTGCATTCCCACACCTGTTTTGTATACTTACTTATTTTTAAACAGGGTCTTATTAAAGTTGCTAAGTAGTCCAAGATTGTCTTGCAGTTGCCATCATCCTTCCTCAGTCTCCCAGAGAGCCGAGTAACAAATGTGCACAGCTGTAACTAGCTCACATAATGAAATCTTTAATTTTTATTCTGACATAGTAATAGTAAAAAAGCAAACCCCTTAAAAATAGTGTACCCACTTGTTGATTACTCTTTTGGAACCTCTCATTTCCCCAAAGTCACTCATTTTCCTCTTTGTCTCCACGAAGTTTACTCTGTGTATTTATTGCAATTGTACCTTGGTTATTTCTAAAAATATAAAGCTTATAAAGTGTTCTTGGCCCAGATTCCACGAGCAGAGGAACTTTTCTTATTCTTCATCAACCTTTGCATTCTTAGATAATAGGTGTATATTTGCTGAAATTAATCAGCCTTTAAACAGTGCTTTAATTCACTGATGCTTTTTTAGGGATTGATGATGGCATATGTTTAAGGAGTTTCTCTGAATTATCTTAGACTACTGTCCTCTTAGAATGTTCTGACAGCTGATTTTGATTTATTTTCCCTACATCCTTTTTCTGAAGTTCTAGGAAAACAGATAATTAAGGACTGTTGAAGAGATTCTTACATTGCATTGGACCAGATGTTTTCTGACTTCCGACAGCTATGTTTCACTTAACATTAATCACATTTTACTTTAAAAAGTATTTAGTAAGTTAAAATATATGCAAAAATATACAAAGAGAAACCTTTGTCTCTATTCCTTTCTTCCACTAATAAAAATAATAATTTTATCATTTTTCTCCTAACATTTCATTATACTACTACATAATCATTGTATAAATATATACATGCACTCATTAGAATAGTAAGCAGCTAACAGGATACGTATAAAGATTGTTACAGTCTGGTAAATATATAAGAGGAGTTACATAAAGCATGTTATACTCAATACAGCTCTATGAGGTTATATAAGTAAAATCTCAGATAAAGGGTCATATTTTTTTATCTTGAAATTTTCTGAAATATTAATTCCATTATATTGACACATTATGTTAAGCATATATATATATATATATATATATATATGCAATAAAAAATTCATTAAAACTTACAAAGTTTATTAGTAAATTTTTCCATTTTGGTAACTTAAATTGTGTCTGTGTTCTTGAATTATTGTTCAAACATTTGAGAGGAAAAATTTTAGACTATAAAGAGTCTTCATAGAAAAATTCAGATCCTTTCATATTATACATTCCCTAGGAGGTGAAGGGCCTGATTAAGTATAGTGGCTTAGTTGGAACTACTTGACTCCCAGGGCATGGGTGTTTTTGGGGAGGTAAAAACAAACCCATGGCCTGGTGCATGCTGGGCAAGCACTCTACCACTGAGCTACCCCAGACAGGATTTCTTTATTGTACTGTGGTGGTTTCTAATATAAAATGTAAAAGGAATATGAAGTCTCCTTATTTATTTACTGATTGATTGATTGATTGATTGAGACAGGGTCTCTTTATGTAGTTGAGACTGACCTGGAACTCACTATACAGCCCAGGCTGGTATCGAACTCACGGTGATCCTCCTGCCTCAGTCTCCCGAGTGCTGGGATTACAGGTGTGCGCCACTATGCCTGGCTGAAGTCTCCTTTTTAAGTTCTTAAAACTTCATACATTTATACATCTTAGTGGCTCTGTTGGTTAGAATCACTGTTGTTTATCTTGTAGATTAGAGCACTGTTTCTGGGTTCATGGCTTGCCTGTACTTAGAATATTGGAAAATGCATTTTGTTAGCCAAGCGTCTTGTGAAGCATCAACTACACTGATTATATTGGAGATTGGCCTGAATTCTCCTGCTGCATAGAAATTTTTTATTCATTTTTAATGTTATTCTTGCTTCTTACACATGAAATCTAAAATAATTCTATTTCAAAATGTTTACTTAAAATGTTATTATTGCCAGTAATGAAGTTATGAAAAGATCTTTTGAATAGGCCATTGCATTAGCTAGTAATCACAATCACCTGTTTACTTTTATTTAACTATTCTAATGCTAAATTGCAGAGTGCCTGTGTATTTTTTACCATAATGTTTTAAAGTGAAATTTTATGAGAAATTACTGAGAATTAGAATTTTTTTTTCTTTGAAATTCCTAAAATAGATGACAAACAATTCTTGGTAATTGATTCCTGTGTATAGAACTCTAAATTGAGTATCTCACTGAATTATATCTGTGGGTTTTTAAAAAAAGAGGTCGTTTTACTTCTGCTTTTGAATTCTAGTAAATGGTGTTATGACTAAACACTTCTCACTAAAGCTGTCAACCTGCATTATTGAACACAGTGCGTACTGTTCTAATAGATGCAGATCTCATGATAAGTATAAATATGTGGAAACCTGTGACTAATGAATTAATCTGTTTAATATTGTTTCATAATCCTTTTTTTTGGTACCAGGGATCGAACTTGGGTCCTTGTGCTTGCGAGGCAGGCGGCGGAACCACTGAGCTAAATCCCCGGCCCTTGTTTCATAGTCTTAATTGTATATTTATTTACCTAGTTAGACTTAGATAAATGAAGTTATCAGTGAAGTGAAGGGTGTCAGTATCACACATTTGTATTTGCATTAGTTTAGCATGACAGCATAGTTTTTGTTGTTGTTTATCATTCTTTGAAATTAAAATAATATGTTTTGAGATACGAATTACTTGCAGGGAAATTTACTCATTGTAAGTGTGTAATTGATGAGTGTAGACAGGTGTTAACTGATGATCGCACTTATGATATAGGTCACGTTCATCATTTAAAAAGTTTTCTTGTCCATTCCTAGTCAGTTCTCTTTACTTATCTTGGCCTCCTAATGTCCAGGTCTCCTTGCTGCTACTATAGTTTTATCTCTTCTAGAGTTTCTTATGAATGGACTCAAAGTATAGGTGGTCTTTTATGTGTAGCCTCTTTCACTACCATAATGCTTTGGGTTCACCCATGTTTTATGCTTCAGTAGTTTCATTTTTTTAACCAAGTATGATTTTCATTTTATTGATGAGTATTAATTTTATCTGCTGCATAGTCATTCGTTGTATGTGTGTTATTTCTCTTAACCAGTTGATAGTCATTTGAGTTTTTTCCTCATGGGATATTATACATACTGCTTCTAGATGTGTTAGTCTGACTGTTGGGTTATCAGCTTTCCATTACTGTAACAAAATACCAGAGATAATTAACCTAAGAGAAGAGGTTTTATTTTGGCCCACCATTTTGGAGTTTCCAGTCCATGATCAATAAGTTGCTTTTATTTGGATCCTTGGCAAGGCAGCACTTGTCAAGAATGCTTGGAGGAGCAAAAGCACTGAGAATTGTGCCAGGGAGCTCAAGGGAAAAAGGAAGAGGCCAGGGTCCCAAAGTCCCCTTCCAGGTCATGTTCCCAGTGACCTAAAGAACTCTGAGGAGGCCCCATCCTGAAGCTGCTTCCACCACGTCCCAGTAGTGCCACTCTGGGGATCAGGACATTCCATATCCAAACTGTAGCAGCTTCAGTGATAATTCATTCACATGTACTTCTTTTTGTGAATGATTTTTTTTAATCTTTCTCTTGGGTAAATACTTAGAAATATGTTTAGTTTTATAAGAAACTTAACTGCGTAAGGTCCTGGGTTTGATCCCTAATGTCAAGAAACAAAACCCAAGAAACTGCCAGTTGTTTTCCGACAAACTTATCATTTTACATTTTTGCCAGCGCTGTATGAGAGTTCCAGGAGTTCCATATGTTTTATAACACATGATGTTATCAGTTTTTTCATTTTAGACATCTTACTAGATATTGTAGTCATATGTTGTTATAGTTTAAGTTACTTCTCTAATGACTAATGATTTAGTCTTGTGCTTGTCATATATATATATGTATATATATATATTTTTTTTTGGGGGGGGGAAGTATTCAGGTATTTTCCCAATATTTTTATTAGAATGTAATGTATCGTTATATATACTTGACATAAGTCTTTTATTTGGTATGTTTCGCTAATATTTTCTTCCTTTTAGTGGCTTGCCTTTTTCCTTTATACTTTGAGACTGATTTGTCAGTTTTTTCTTTTATGATTTATGCTGTTTTGGTGGGTTAAGAAATACTGTCATGTTCCAAAGACATAATACATAAAGATTTTCCCCTCTGTTTTCTTGTACTTTTGTAGTTTTTATATTTTGCATTTAGGCTGATGATGTATTCTGAGTTAATTTTTGAATATATTATGAGATAGAGATTGAGGTGTTAATGATAAAAAAAATATTTGGTATTTCCTCTGGTTTGAAGCACAAAGCTCCTACAATGTAGAAATTTCCTGAAATGATGCAAATGCCTTTGTTTTGTAATGCTGTGATCTAAGCCAGGGGATCCCTGAGTAGCTTTCAGATGGGAACTTGTAGTAGAAATACAGCTATGGGATTAGCGGGATAGAATTTTTAGCACTCTTGCCTCTGGGAAGCAGAAAAGAATTAGAGACTGAGTTTAGTCACCAGTGGCCGATGATTTAATCAGTCATGCCAGTGTAATGAAACTTACATAGAATTAGAGAATTGGAGAATTGGACTCCTCTCCCCATATTTGGTGTCAAAAATGGTGTTAGTAAATAGAATCATAATTGATGCCAGAAATAGGATTTGCCCAATCAATTCACAAAACTCAAGGAAGTATTTTACTTACTATTCCTGATTTATTATAAAGGGTAATACTAAGGAGCAGCTAAAGGAACAAATGCAGGGGACAAGTTAGGTTGTAGGGATTGTAGAGCTTCTATTTCCTGAGGCAAGAGATTAGGGTATGGCCAACTGGCTGGGCAGTGGGCGTGACCTGTCAAATCACAAGATCCAGGGCACTGGAACAGAATATAGTTCCTAAGCCCTACACCTGGGACCAGTCAGAAAGTGCTATATCTTAATGCTTCAGGTGTGAAATGAACAGATTGATAGGATGGCCTTGATCTGACATGAGTTTGAAGAATGAGGGATACACAAGACCTCTTCCGTTTATCTCATGCCAGTATGAACTTCCTCAGTAGCCCACTTTTGATATGCTGATTGTACTTCTTTTTCTACCTTTAATAAATGTACAGTGTCTGCCTTTTTCAAATGTCTTTGCAGAACACCAAGAACCTGGATAGAATCTGTAGAATCTCAGAACCTGGTAACAGCCGTATACAGACAGCCCTCTTCCAGGCAGTTGGACATGTTCACTTACCTGGAAAGTATCTGTTGTTTAGGGTTTTTGTTTTTGTGTTTGTTTTTTTTTTAAGTGAAGGTTTTACCACAGAGGCACCATTGATTAAATCATTGGCCCTTGGTGATTGAGCACTTATTTCCAGACCCTCCCTTGCCACATAGGCTGCAGTGTGGGTGGAGTGATGTTCCAACACTTTAGCCATTGCTTGTTCTTTCTGGTGACTATCCTGGATCCTGAAGCTGTCTGGAGGCCTTAGGAGAATCACCTCAGGAGCATAAAAGGGCTGCCTTTGGGTATCAAAAGATGTTGTCACTCTGGAAATTCCAAAGGTTTTAGGTATTGTAAGTTGTTTTTGTGTTTTCTTTTTGCATATGTATATCATTTCTTTTACAACCATTTGTGAAATAATTAACTTTCTTCCCATAGCATTGAGATCTTAGTAAAAAATCATTTGACAATACGCATGTGAATAGTGTTGAGGTTGTCTGTTCTATTCGTTAATGTATACATTTATCTTTGTTGCCAACACTGTACTATCTCAGTTAATGTATACATCACTTGAATGTTGTATTAGTCTATTTCCTGTTGCTGTTACAAAATACCTGAAGCTGGATAAAGAACAGAAATTTATTTACATACAGTTTTGAAGGCTTGAGAGTCTGAGACTAGATAGCCCATATCAATTTGGTCTCTGCTGAAGGCACCTTTGGCTCCATCATGTCATGGCAGATGACTTCACATTGGTAGGAGTGCCTGTCAGAGATACAAACCAGACATTGAGGAAGGACTGGTTTGGATAGAACTTTTTAATAGAACCTACTCTTAGGAAGTAATCTAGGGCCAGTGAGAACTACATTAGTTCCATTTGAAGGCAGCACCCCTAGTGTGGTACCACTTCCTGGTGGTATCCTGCTCCTAAATGTCTCACTGCCTCCAACTGGATAACCAACTACCAGCACAGGAAGCCTTGGGGGCATGTTCAAACTGTGGCTAAACCACAGTAACGCATTTGATTGAATTTATTTCTAAGCATTTCATATATTTTAATGCCATTGTAAGTGGAATTTCTTTTTAATTTCACGCCCAAATTTTTATTTCTAATAGACTGCTGCTATGCATACTGGTAATTGGTTTTAATCCTACAACATTGTAATTTTTTTTTTTTTATTTGTAGGAACTTTTTTTGAAGATACTTGAGGTCCCTCTATAGATAGTTAAGTAATATGTAGGTAAAAACAGTTTTATTCCTTTCCAGTATGTTTACTTTTAGTGTTTTTCTTATAGTATCAACTCAGACCTTCATTACAGGTAAATAAATGTGTTGAAATTTTCCATCTTTGCGTTTTCTTGACCTTAGGGGAAGGCAGTCAATCTTTCACCGGTAAGTTTAATTTTTTTTTTTATGGTTGAAAGTTACTTTTATATTCCATGTTCACTGCGGATTTAAAAAAAATTAGAAACACGAATTATTTCAAATCACTTCTTTGGGACATCTATTGATAGTCAAATATAAAGCTTGTGTTTTGTAATGCACCTCTCTTGGTCATGATGTATTATCCTTTTTATACATTGCTCGATTTGATTTGTTAAATTTTGTTGAAGAATTTTGTAATTCCGTTCATAAGGGGGATTTCTTATGTCTGTTTTTGGTATCAATCATACTGATCTTATGAATTGAATTATATTCCTTCTGTTTTTTGGGAAGAGTTTGTGTAGAATCAATATTAGTTCTTCCTTAGTTGTTTGGTAAACTTCACCATCAGAGCCATCTGGTCTAGCAATTGTTTTCGTGAGAAGAATTTTAACTATTAATTTAAATCTCTAATGGCTAAAGGGCTGTTGAAATTATTTCTTTTCGAGTGACTTGTGTTTTTTAAGCAAATTGTTTTATCATATTTTTACATTTATTACATTTTACATTTATTTTACATTTATTGATGTTTATAATCCTCATTTTCCTTTTAATATCTTTTGAGACTATAGTTGTATCTCATTAATTTTTGATGTTGATAATTGTCTTTTTAAAATTTTACATTAATCACTTGTTGATCTTTTCAAAGAAATATTTTGGTTTCATTGTTTTTTTTTTCTTTTTAATTTTGTATTTCATTGATTGCTTTAATTTCCTATATAGTTTGGCTTTAATCTTCCTTAATTCTTAAGGTGGAGGCTTAGATCATTGATTTGAGGCCTTTTTTTAGATAACCTTTTACTAATAAGTTATTTTTATTTCTTCACTTGAGCATGCCAGAGAGGTCCATTAATAATCCTTTTTCTGAGAAGGTAGTAATTGATTTGCTGTTGATGATTCATAAAGGCTAATTTCCATTTTAAAAACCTACCTAAATACTCTTTCAGGCTGTGTAGATGCTATTTCCTTTTTACCAGATAGGAACTGTCTATTAGTAATGTGCTACTGACTCATCCCTGGCTTTTACTCTTGGCCCCCTCTAGCACTTTCCCCATATAGCATTGAAATGATCTTAAAGAAATAAAAGGCTCCCTGCCACAGATAGTCCTCAGAGTAATGCCTGGCATTGGAATCATGGCTTCTAGAGCTGTCCATGTCTGAATGCTGGACCGAGTGAACATGGGACCTTGTGTGACAAAGAGAATGTGGCCGATGAAAGTTGAAGACCTTCGAATGGGAGATGTCCCTGGTATCTGTTGGGCTCAGTACAAAAACAAGGGTCCATGTCTGTGTGTGTCAGGAGGAAGCTGAGAAGGAAAGATGATGTAGGGGTTAGAAATCATAGTGAGCCCAGAAATGTGGAGGCCAAGATGCTTTTCCTTGGTCTGTTTGGGAAGGCATAGTCTTGCCAGCTAGGTAATACCAGCCCAGAAATACCAGGTAATCCCCCTGAGCCTGTGGGTTTTCTGCAACAGCAATGGGAAAATTATCTCAAGTGTACACCGTACTACCTACCTGTCTACTTGGTCAGTGGCACTGTCTCTACTGTTTTGTCTTGTCTATTCCCCTTAGTTCTGCTTCCCTTCTTGCTTCTTGTGAGGCAGAACTCACTTTCTTCTTGGACTTTTTGTACTCAGTGTTCCCTTTGCCTGGAAAAGCATCTGTTCAAATGTCATCTCCTCCCAGAGTGGTTCCCTTGTCATTTAAGCCAGAGTAGGCCTCCCTACTTCCCCAGCTCTGCTACATTTTGCTATTAGAGTTTAATCTTTGAGCTTTTTAGTTCCTAAATTTCTATTTTGTCATTTATTATCGGTCTGCCTTCCCACAGTTAAACTATGGGCAAGGGCCCATTGCCAGAACAGTGCCTGATCATAGAAGGAGCTTACAGCTTGTTCATGGGACAATTGAGTGACCAATTCTAGATGGTGAGAATGTAGCGTTGACCAAATGCCTGATGAAGTAAGCTTACTATAGAGCATGTATAGGTAGCTTGTGTGGTTAAGAGTGACTTGTTCTTGAGAAATCTCAGACTGTATCTAGAGTACCAGTAAATCCAGCCACTTTCTTCCCCTCCTGAATTGGAATCAGCTTTATTATCTGTTACAACTATTTGAAAATGTGACTTGTATATGTACCCAAACGGACTTCGAGCTTTCCCCTCTTTAGCAAGGATGCATAGTGAGGAGCATAGTGGCCCGGGGTGGGGTTATGAGCAGAGAGCAGCCCTTTGTAGGGGTCACAGACTCTTCCTCCTGGCTGACCAGCTAGGTGGGAGTAGGGTACTGGCGCATTGGGAGGTCAGAGTGTCCTAGGTAGCAGGCCCCTCTTACGCTGGGCAGGTAGGGGAGTGTGATTCACCTTTTGATTTGGTGGAGCGCCAGCTACTAAGCCATGGTCAAATAAAAGAAGAAAGTTAGCTTTTTATCAATCTGTTCCTGGCAGTGGAACTTGAACAGCAGCTTGCTTTGTTAGGGGTTCTCTGCAAATTGGCAAGAGTAGACCAGGATCAGCAAACCTCTTCCGTTATGGCCAAATATTTTAGGCTTTGTGGACCTCTTACAGTCATTTTTATCTATTTCTTATTTTTCTAATCCTTTGGAAAAGTAAAGACCCTTCTTAGGTCGAGGGCTATTAGTCTGTTTTGGTTACTATAATGAAATACTTGAAGCTGCTTCTTTTAGAAAAGAAATGTATGGCCTCAATGTGCATTCATTTAGTTATAAATGTCTCTAGTTTCTCATTCTTTGTGGCTGAGTAGTACTCCATTTTATAGAAAAGCCACATCTTCTTTATACTCTTAAGTGAAATAAATAAGGCACACATGTAAATACCGAATAGTTTTCTGGTGTGAAAAACTAAAAGTGTAAATAAGGTACAGATTATATAATTGATAATGTGAAATAGGAAGAAAAGGGCTAAAGGAGTAGAAGTGGGAAGGGCAGGGGAAAGGAAAGAAGGGAAAAGAAAAAATATGAGAAAAGGAAAAAAATGGAAACAAAGTCTTTGTAAAAAGGGAAGGGTAGAGGGGGTGAACAGAGGGCAGGGGAATGGGGAAAAAAATAAGAACCAAGATACATTATGTAAAGGTACAAGATCCCAATGGTGAATGTAACTGTACTATATACCTAAAAAGTACCAATGAACTTAATGAAAAAGAGAGATGTATTTTTAGGAGGTACAAAGTCTAGAGCCTTACCTGGTTAAGACCTTCATGCTAGTAGAGTACCAAACATCACAAGGTAAGAGACAGGGCATGTCTTCTCCCTCTTTGTATCAAGTCACCAGGATTTGATCATAGAGCTTTCTTCTAATGACCTTATCAATTTTAATCACTTCCCCAAAATAACACTATCTTTAAACACCTTTTTTACTCTTTGGCTATAGTGGGGATTGAATCCTTATACAGTTTGCCAAAATATATACATACTTCGGGAAAAGAAAAACTTTATAAATACTTCAATACTAAATATTTTGAGACATCATGAGATTAATGCAGGTTACCTTTGGCCTCTGCAATTATAAGAGGTACTCAAAGTGGTGGCCATTAGCTTCTAGACATGTTATAGCATGGTGAACTGTTGCTTGGGTGATTTTGGTCATGAGATTGCTGCACACGTATTTTCAGTTTTGTCTCTAAGGGCCAGCAGTGTAGTGGGTTTTCTGCAGTATAAGACATGTTCAAGGCTCCCTTATATGAGGGTAACATTATCTGTTGAAAACTCGTCGTGCTAGTTTTCTTTTCCTGAAGTGTGTGTACTACATTTTTTGGTGGACTGTGTGTGTGTGTGTGTGTGTGTGTGTATTTTTTTGAGGGGCAGGTCCTTGCTAAGTTTCCACATTGGCCAGGCTGGTCTCAAACTTGTGATCTTCCTCCTTCAAAATCCTAGACTTCTGGAATTACAGGTGTGTGCCACCATGGCCTGGCTTGCTTTAACCTCTCTAATACCTCACAGTGGGGATTACATTTGAACACAGGAAGCCTTGGGAATACTCATACCACATCAAAATCACAATAAGGGCCGTGGGCAAACAGACTGGCCTGTGGGCTGTTTTCCCCTGACCCCTGTCCAGGTGTAGTTCTTTTCTCTCTTCTTGGTTTGTCCCAGTCCATTCCTTGGATTTTGACCCCTTGGAGCTGGAGGGGATAGCCCAAGGGTGTTGTGGTCTACAGAAAGAAACTGGAGAGGTTTCGCCATGGAGATGGTATGGCTTGACAAACAGTAAAAATGTTCATGCTTTTTGTGTAATGAGTGATCTGAAAACAGCTGTACAACCCATAAACTTCAAGAAATATATTCATTTATAGTGTCATATGGGCAGTTGTTAAATTAGAAGGCCAGTACCAATCAGGATGATTGTGAGGTTTATGGTTCCTAAAAATCCCCTGAATTTTAGAATTTCCATATGAATAATGTAGGACTTTTGGGGACAAAATAAGGTCAAGATAGATGGAAGTAATCATTATTTTTACATTTTCTGTATACAGTAAAGGCAATGCCATTAATAAATTAAATACCAATGTAATTTCCCTGAGTTAAAAATTCATAGTAATCGATATTATGCATATCTTATTCCTTTCTAAGAATGTTTGCAGTTTTTCCTCTCTCATCAGTTGATTTGGTTTTGTAACAGATAAGACCCATCCTTACTTGGTGTTTTACATGGTGTCTTTGCTGGAGGATGTGCTAGTCTGGTGCTCCTGCTGTTCCAGCCTTAACTCCTTCCAGCCTGCTGTAATCTCCAGGCTTTGCTCCAATCAGGTTCCTAGTTGTTTTCAGTGAATATGGCTGGTACTCTTTAACTGTTAGGCTCTCTTCCTCTCCATACCATTACCCCATGAGTTCAGCCACTTGAGTGTTCCTGGAATGAGACCTCACATCAGCAAGGCCACCTGTGCTATGTGGCCGCTGCTATGCACCAGTTTGCTTACTGCCTAAGGAGAAAACTGGGGCAGTCACAGGCCCCCTGTCACCACCTGCTGACCCATATTGGAAGTGACCTTTTCATTTAATATTGGGAGAGAGGGAGCCCAGCACCAGTTGTTTCATTTCAGTTCAGGGTGCAAGTCTCCAGCTGTATCTGGAGGTGAATGGTGTTGATCCAAGGTTAGGGTGCTCTGTGAGCTCATTGTTACATCATTGTTCTTGCTTTTAGGCCTCTTTTAGGAAATAAATTATATTACACATACACATGTACTTATGTCAGTTTCTATATATATATTAAAAACCATAGCTTTGTATAGTAACTGCATTTTCAGTTAATTACTGCAGAGCTCGATTTCCCCTTTGCCCTTCCATTTGTATCATCTCCTCAATCCTATGATATATAGAAAGTAGTCTCAGGTTGCTTATCCATACAACTATGATAAACATGCCCTGTAACTAGATCTTGCAAGTAATTTATTTACATTTCTCTGTCTTTAGACTGAGGGTAAGCAATACTGTACTATACAGTATTAAAAATACTGTGTTGAATGTTACTTAGGTTATTTCTTCTTTGGTGTGTTTATGTTTTATTCATTGGAAAAAAAGTTAGATTTCCTCACTTTGAATATATAAAATAGTAACACGATTTCAAAGAGTCACATTGGTGCAAAGAGGTATAATCATGGAAATGACAGTTTCTGCTTCCTTCCTCCAGTCTCTTGTCTTCTAATTTCCACCCTTAAGGGTATTAATGAATATAGTTTCTAGATTATTCATTTTTGTGGCAAAATTAAAAGATACCCATTTATCTACCTACTTCTGTTTTTTGTGACATAAGTAGCATTTCTCTATGTACAGTTTTTACTTTTTTTGTAGTTAATAATACATCTTAGACCTCCTTCCATCCTAGTTCATAGCAATGTGTTGGTACTTAGGAGATATGAGAGGTTCATGAATCATTTTCAAGATGGAGATATTGCCACAGTTTGCATGTGGATGATATCGATCTTGTCCTTTTAGAGAGGGAGAAATGATATCTCTTTTAGTAGCAAAGCTTTGAAGTAGCTTATAGAGGCTGGGATGTTTTATAGAAGTGGAGGTATTGATTCTATTTAGTAAAAGGAGACTTTGACAAATTGCTCTAGAAGGTATGAGGATAGTCATGTCTTACCAAGAAAATAATGCTCCTAAACTTCACTAGTCCTCTCCTATCCGAACCTTGTGTAGAAATTTCTTATAGTAATTAGGGCTAATCTTTAGGCCCCACCAGTCAAGATCTTACCCTTTGAGAATAGATGTGAACTGACGCAGAACCACTTTGTCCTTTGTAGATGATCAGCTTTCACTGCCTATTATGGAAAAAAAATGCAACAAATTGACTTAAATTGTAAGGTTGTCAGCACTACCTGAATTCAGTGATTGTGAAGTTTTCTACAATCTTTCATCTTCATTCTCAGTACACCAGCTTCATCCTCAGCTCAGTAGACTGAAGCTTTGGCAGGTGTGGGCCTCACATCCATGCATGACTGTGTTGACAAAGGAGACTAGTTAGTCCCCTGGAATCTTCAGGTTGACTGTTCAGGGGAATGGACCATCCTGATTAGCTCAGCCTTAGTACTAGGACCCAGCCCTAGATGTGGGGCTGAATTCGTTTTCCAAATACATGGGCTGTGGAGACTAAGGAAGATAGATACCCGAACAAAAATAAGGCTGTCATTAGGAAATGGGAGGAAAGGAGTACATGTGGAAGAGATTGTTAATAGTCATGCCTTTTAACAGTTCCTACTGTACACTGTCTTCATTGGGGTCCAACTAAAAGTAAAACATCAAGATTTCATTTATTCTTTGATTCAGTTTTTTGGGGGGAGGGTTGTTGTGTGTGTTAAGTAATGTTCTAAAATCAGAAGATATGTCAATAAACACGATAGAAATAACCTCTACCTTCCTGGAGGATGACACTGGGAGAGACCTCCTGATTTTACTAAGAGAATATGTGCCAATAATTTTGAATCTTACATGATGTCTGAGTATGATATCATTTGTAAATTAAGAGTGTTGAAAGCAGGTGTGTGTACAAAGGAGCTAGGAAGTAAGTAGATGACATAGGAGTAAAAATCAGCTAATGGCTTTATTATTCTGACTGATGTTTACTGTATAAATTTTAAAATGAAATTATTTTGATACTAGGAAGCAAAGAATATGATTTTTCCCGACAAAATTGAGCCAACAGTATTCTAAAAGCACTGCATTTCTACATTGCAAGTGCAGGAGGAATTAGAAGTAATGATAATCTGTTACAGCTGTATTTGACATGCATAGTCAGTTTTGATAAACTTATGTGTTCCAGGTTCATTTATATCAGTGAGAGAAAGTGTCATTAAATAATACAGACTTTTGCTGATGTGTTTATGAATAGGTGTGAATATACTTACACATATGTATGTATTTGTAGGGGGTGTGTGTGATATATGTGTGTGTGCGTGTGTATGCATGTGTATAAACACTATAGAAATCATTATGGAGATTCCTCAAAAAATGAAAATTAGAAGTCTCATTTGACCCAGCTATTTTCCTCCTAGGTATCTCTCTGAAAGAGTTAAAGACATCATGTTATAGTGATATATTACATACCCATTTTGTAGCTGCACAGTTCATAATAGCTACATCTTGGAAGCAGCCTTTATGTTCATCAACAAATGAATAGGTAAAGAAAGTGTGGTATTTACACACAACAGAATACTATTTTACCATAAAAGAAGGATGATGAACCATTAGTAGGAAAATGGATGTACCTTCAGATCATAGTGATAAGTGAGATAAATCTGACACGCAAGCTTAACTATCACATGTTTGCCTTTTGTGAGAAACCTGAGTAATAAGTAAAGAGCAAAAATAAAAAACAAATAATAGGAAGTAGGGAGATCTTTTTCAGATGAGAAGGGGATCAGGAGATGGAGTAGAAAGTGGAAAGAGAGGAGGGAAAGGGCTTGAAAAAAGGAATTAACATATGCTATGTACACATACCAACTGTACACAAGAAATGTAAACATATACTGCCAGCATGTACTATTCATAAAAAAGACTAAGATTCTTGAATTGGCATCCTATGTACAAAAACTGGAATGATTTGGAACTAATGACCTTACAACATAATAATGCTTTATAAATTTATGAACATTTCATCTTTTACCACTGAGGAGAATGCAACTTATTTCTCATCCACTCCGTTGGCACAATTTAGTAAGTGTGTTAGGGTTCAGAAGAAACAGAACCAATAGGATATAAAAGGAGAATTGTCTCCACATGATTATGGAGACTGAGAATTCTCACAGTCTGCCTCTGCCAGCTGGAGACCCAGGAAAGCCAGTGGTGTAATTAATCCAAATTCAAAGGCCTGAGAACCAGGGGAGCCAGTGAAGTCTCACTCAGTCCAAGGGGGGAAAAACAGTGAAATAGGATAGCCCAGTTCAAGCAGAGAGGCAGCCCAGGGAAAAGGGACTAATTCCTTCTTCCTCCATTTTGTTATTCAGGCCTTACATGAGTTGAACGATGAAGCACAGCCACATTGGCCTCTACTCAGTCTGTGAATCACATCCTAATCTTGTCCCAGGAATGCCCTCACATGTGCAGGCTGGGAGCTGGGCACCCTGTGGCCCAGTTGGATTAGCACATTAACTGAGCAAAGCACTGCTGCCTAGTGGAGATGGTGTGCAGCAGTGTGCAGAGGTGGGGTCACTTTTAAAAGCAGTTTGGTATAAGCTTTTCAAGAGCATGCTTAAAACTGATGAATTGTTTTTTCTGGAATTTTCTGTTTAATATTTTTGGATTAAGGCTGATGTAGTTAACGACTGTAGAAAGCCGAAGTGCTGTGAAGAGTATTTTCTTACCCATGTTAGAGATGCTGTTCGTTCGTTTCTGTTGAGAAGTCAGCTGTCATATTTTTTAGATATTTATGTGGCTTTCTTTTTGTCAGTTCTAGGATTTTCTTTTGCCTTTGGTTTTCAGCACTGTTTATATTATAGATGTCTTTGTAATAGATGTATTTACCCTATTTAATGTTTGATTATTAGAGTCTTGGTTGAAAGCCTAGGTATTTATGGGTCCCTTTCCTTGGCAAGCTGTGAGTTCCAGGTTTTTCAAGATTGTTTAGAACCTGAGATTTACTTTAGAAACTTGTATGTTCCTTGGTGGGCTCTCTTTTCTGTGGTTCCTGTTTCTCCAGGATCTTGGCTTTTGTTGACCCAGTAGTCCTCATGCCAGCATTTTTCTGTGGCCCCAGGTGGCTAGCTGTTCCAGCAGGGCTCTTGGGCCTGTCTGTTATGGCTCATTCTATAGTTTGTGGAGGTAGGTGGAGCCTGTTGTAGTTTCTTTTTCTTTTTCTTTTCTTTGTTTTTTTTTTTTGGTACTGGAGATCGAACTCAGGTCCTTGTGCTTGCGAGGCAGGCGTCAGAAACACTGAGCTAAATCCCGGCCCTTGCTGTATTTTCATTCTCTAAGGCTTGCTGGCCTCCTATTGCCTTAGTTGCTCCCTCCCCCTCACAATAGCTGTCTTTGATATTTTCTTCCAGACTTTCATGGGATTGATTTGATGATACCTGTTCCATCATAGATGTGATGGAAGTCCATATGAGGTTTTTTTTTTTTTGTTTTTAGATAACCAGTATGATAGCATTATTGTATGCTGATGAGAATGAGGATGGCCAGGAAGCAGATAGTGCTGGCCTGATGTCTTCAAAGAAACAAGAAGTGGTTGGGTCCAGTAAAAAGGGGGACAGGTTAGTCTCACAATTTCCTGTGTTTATAGCAACAGGAGACAGGGCAGAGTATAAGATTCAGTCCTGGTAGGTGGCTAGACTCAGTGGGGTGTTGCAGGAATTTCTCTAGTGAGTGCCTCTGTTTTCTGAGTGAGTTGGTATCAGGTTTGATAGGTGGTGTTGAGATTAGAGGAGAGAATTTGTGCTGTATAGGAGTGGGAGAGTGAATGACTAGGAAACTGCAGTAGGATTGCTGATGATAGCTCATTTGAACTGAGAAGTGGCTAAACCTAAGACAACTGGGCATTACCAATTGATCTAGGGGAAGAATATAGATAGGTGAAACTATTTTTAGGTTCTGAAGGTTCAGCATTTCAGGATATGTTTCTGAAATTAAAAGAAAGATATTGAAAATTTTAAAGTACTCTCAGAATTACAAATGTTAAACACTTCATGGAGAAAGGTAATCATTTCTAAAATAAACCTTGAATCCTGAAGAAGTCTCTCAGCTTTGCTATGTGGCTAAGGCAGTTCTGAACAACAGAGGCCATCTTCCAGACCTCTCTGGGGGCCTGGTGTGAGAGGGTGCACTCCAGGTATCAGGCACACACCTTGGCTCCCTCCAGCTCCAGGCCTGACTCCTTGCAGCCCAGTCCGGCAACCCCAGAGTGTGGATGGTTTCAGAGCCAGCTCTAAGGTCACAGTCAGATTGGGGTTGTGTTAAATTGCAGCCAGTTGGGTCACCTGCCTTGAGGTTTGTGATGGGGTCACAGGGCCTCCTCAGGACCAAGTCATCCTGCTGTGGCCTTAGACTTTCTTCCCGTGTGGGCTTGGTTCCTTTTCATCAGTTGCCCAGCCCCATATGTCACAGCATTTAACTACTTTAAATAACTATATGTAATGGCTACC
This sequence comes from Fukomys damarensis, assembly GCF_012274545.1. NCBI lineage: Eukaryota > Metazoa > Chordata > Mammalia > Rodentia > Bathyergidae > Fukomys > Fukomys damarensis. The sequence goes on from NW_022900939.1 coordinate 28,040,310, forward strand.
AGGTACTACGGAACATGCGATACTCTCATTTTAAGACTATATTCTCAATTTTAAATGCAGTGAGTTGAAGCATTCATTATTTTCTTAGCATATCCTACTAGGTGTTTAACCTGTTCGACCTTACTAATATATTTCTTTTTTTTGTTGTTAACTTCTAATTCTTCGTGGAAAAAAAGAGTTATGAAGACATATCAGGCATTCAAAAATGTTAACTAAGCAGTACAATGTTTTATGTCCCTAAATAATGTTCTTGTTTTTTTAAATTTTTTTCAAATTTATTTAAGTTGATAAAATTATAGTATTTATCATGAAAAACATGCTATTTTGAAGTATGAATGTAGAATGAATGGTGCAGAGTGGTTATATCTAGATAAAATGCACATTACCTCACATAATGACAGTTGTTAATCTCACATTTAAAAGATATTATTTATAGTCATTTTGCTGTAGGATAGGTCTCTTGTGTTTATTCCTCCTGTGATTTTGTGTCCTTTGACCAGCATCTTCTCAGTCTCCCCCCACTTTCTTGTGCCCCAGCCTCTGGTAATCACTATTCTGCTCCCAATTCCTGTGAGATCACTCTTTTAGATTTCACCTATGAGAAAGTTCATTCAGAATTTGTCTCTCTGTGCCTGACATGTCACACTTAGCATATGGTCTTTGTTCACCATTATCCCAATGACAGATTTTCTTTGATAAGGCTGAGTAATGTTCCATTGTGTCTGTGCACATTTTCTTGATGATGGATGCTTAAATTGATTGTTGTGAATAATGTTGCAATAAACACGGGGTGCAGATAGCTCTTTGACACAGATTATTTCATTTCCTTTGGATATTTTTAGTAACCCTTAATCCATGGAGGATATATTCTAAGACTTGCAGTGGATGTCTGAAATGAGGAATAGTACTGAGCCTCCCGCAGGTCATCCTAGGAGCTATGGGAAAAGGTGGAAGCTCTGATCCTGGGGCCTGTGGGAGGACTTTCAGTCCCTGAGGGTGTACTCCTGAGGGGAATGTGGGATGCCAGCCCTCCTTCACAGCCATGGAGTGCCACAGCTTTGCTGCAGATTCAGGCCAGCGGCCAACCAGTCATAGACCAAAACCACCAAAATTGTGGGCCAAAAGAACCTTTTCCTCTTACTAATTTGATTCTCTCAGGTGTTTGGTACACTGACAGAAAGTTGACTGACAGAGAAGGCACGCTTCAGAGATATCTTGGTTTCCTAGCAGCCTTTTCAGTAAAGCGAATATAGCAGTCAAGTGCCTATCACGTAAACCAAATCACATGAAGATTTGGTTTTCCAGTGCATATAAAAATTATTTGCCTGATGCTGTAGTTGAAATACAATAGCATTGTTTTAAAAATAAATCCTTGGTAAGAAAATAGTTTATTGCTGAAAAATGCTGCAGATCAACTACAGTATCTTTTTTTGTTAGTGGAGGGTCTTGCCACAATATTGATGACTGTTGGTTGACCAAGGTGGTGATGGCTGAAGGTCATGATTTCTCCTCCTCCTCCTCCTCCTCTCTTCTTCTTCTTCTTTTTTTTTTTGATACCAGGGAATCGAACTCGGGGACTTGGGCTTGCTAGGCAGATGCTGTGCTGCTGAGCTACATTCCCAGCCAAGGGTTTTTTAAAAGAAGAAAGCACTGAAGTATGCCACATTAATTGGCTCTTTCTTCAATGGAAGATTTCTCTATAGCATCTGTTGCTACATAGTAGCATTTTACCCCACAGCAGAATTCCTTTCAGAATTAGAGTTATTCCTTTCAAACCCTGCTGTTGCTTTAGCAACTAAGTATATGCAATATCCTAAATCCTTTGTCGTCATTTCAGTATAGTTATAGCATCTTCACCAAGAGTAGATTCCATCTCAAGAAACCTCTTTTCTTTGCTCATAAGCAGTTCCTCATCTCTTAGTTTTACCAGATGGTTATAATTCAGTTTTTTAAAATGTACTTTTAAAATTCTAATTCTCACACTTTTTCTTACATCTGAAGTTATTTCCCACTGAATTTAGGAACCCTTCAAAGTCATCCATAAAGATCGGAATGAACATCCAAACTCCTGTTCCTGGTGGTACTTTGAGTTTTCCATAAATCATGAATGTTCTTAGTGGCATCAAGAATAGGAAATCCATTACAAAAGCTTTTGAGATTTCTTCATCCAGATCCATTAGATTTGTAATCACTAATCTGTGACAGCTGTGACCTTAGAAAGTCTTTCTTAAATAAGATGACTTGGAAGTAAATAAGTATTCCTCCTTGGGTTGTAAAATAGAGTGTGCTTATTGGGCATGAAGACATTCATCTCACTGATTATCTCTGTGAGAGCTCTTTGTAACCAGGTCCATTTCCAGTGAATAATAATATTTTGTGAGGAATCTTGTTTTGTTTCTGAGTAGTTCTCCGACTTGGGCTTAAAATATTGGTAAATAGATGTACGTCATCATCTGAACTTTATTGTTGTGCTCACAGCACACAGGTAGAGTGAATGTGGTCTCATTCTTAAGGGTGCTAGGGGTTTTGGAACGGTAAACAAGCATTGGATTGAACTTGAAGTCAAGGACAGCATTAGTCCCTAACAAGAGAGTCAGCCTGTCCCTTGAAGTTTTGGAGCCAGGCATTGCCTTCTACCTATGAAAGCTGCAGATGGCCTCTTCCTCCAGTAGGCGGCTGGCTGTCTTGTCTACATTGAAGATGTGCTGGGCAGTCAGCTGCCTTGACTTCAGCTGGACCTTTTGTGTGTCTCACTGCAGCTCCCACATGAGCACTCGCAGCAGCGTAGGTTGCACTTTATGTTGTGGCACCACTGCTTTCCTTAAGCCTCATGAACCAAATCTGCTAGTTTCAAAGTTGTCTTTGGTAGCTTCCTACTCCCTCTCAGCCTTTTTATGTAGACATGGACCTTACTTGGGATTAGGGTTCAGCTTAAGTGCATGTGTGGCTTGTTTGATCTTGTGTCCAGATCACTAAAACTTGTCCATCAGCAGTGAGGCTGTTTGATCTCTGACCATTTCTGTGTTCACTGAAGTAGCACTTTTCATTTCCTTTAGTAATTTTCCCATACATTTATAACTTTGGTTCTTTGATGTAAGAGGCCTAGCCTTTGGGTTCCGATGTGCTTTCTCACTACACTTAATCATTTCTGGCTTTTGGATTGAAGTGAGAGATGTGACTTCTTTTCATGTGAATACTTACTTAGAGGCTGATGTAGGTTTTTGTTTTTTGGGTTTTTTTTTTAATGTAGGTTATTAATAGCCTCATTTCAGTAGTGTATCTTAAGCTCTGTGTTCCCTGTGAGCAGTTCAGGGCAACCCAAAACTATCGTAGTAGTAACCTTATACATCAGTAATCAGCGGTAAGAGATGTAATAATACAGAAAAACTTTGAAATATTTTGGAAATTACCAAAAAGTGACACAGAGGACACAGAGATGTGAAGTGAGCACATGCTCTTGGGAGGATGGTGCTATCACTACTTCTTGTTGTAAGGGTGCAGCAGATCAGTTTGAAAAAAAAAATGTATCTGTGAAGTGCAGTCAAGTGAAACCACAATAAAATTAAATCTGTGTTTTTCCTGTTCATTCTTACTGCAGATCTTAGCAGTGTCAGCATGCGGTTTTTTTCTTTCTTTCTTTTTTTTTTTTTTTTTTTT
>NW_022900939.1:28044283-28128484 GCF_012274545.1 Fukomys damarensis
TTTTTTTTTTTTTTTTTTTTTTTTTTTTTTTTTTTTTTGGTGCCAGGGATTGAACTCGGGTCCTTGCTCTTGGAAGGCAGGCTACCGAACCACAGAGCTAAATCCCCAGCCCTTTCTTTCTTGATAAGTAAATTACTTTTACCTTTTCACTCAAACAGTACTTTATGGTTTTTTAAAGAAGCATACATATCTGAATTGCTAGCATCACTACTCTTGTACTTTATGTCCATTCTTAAGTAAAATAAGGGTCACTGAACATATTGCTCTATTGTGACAATCAGGCTGATAAATGGTGGTGACTAAGTGCCTTATGGATGGTAAGTGTATCTTAAGGGAATGATTCACTTCTGCAGTGAGAGAAGAACAACAGTGAAATTTTGTCATGAAATTCAGAATGGTGAGCAGTTTAAAACTTAATGAATTGTTTATTTCTGGAATTTTCCATTTAACATATTTGGACCACTTTTGTGAGTGGGTATCAAAACAGCGGAGAAAACTATGAATGAGGAAAGACTTGTTTATGCCCAGTGGTGGGATACTGAATCATAGTGATAGTTCCATTAATGTTTTGAGAAAGCTCCATACAGTTTCCATAACGGCTGTAATATTTGACATTCCCATCAATTATATTTGAGGATTCTCTTTTCCTTTACATTCTCACCAATACCTTATCGCTTATCTTTCTTGAGAACTTCCACCTAAACTGGGGTAAGGTGACATCTCATGGTAATTTTAGTTTTCATTTCCTTGGTGATTAGTGATGTTGAACATTTTTCCCAGTTTATTTATTTGTATGTGTTCTTTTAAGAAATGCCTATTCACATTCTTTGCCCATCTTAAGAGTTGGGTTGTTTTTTTTGCTGAGTTGTTTGAGTTCCTTACATGTTGTGCATATCGATCAATTATCAGCTGTATTATTTGCAAATATTTTCTCCCATTCTGTTGTTTCTTTCCTTTGCTATGCATAAGCAATCTTATTTGTGTTTTTTCCTCATGTTAGCATTCTTGTTTTAAAAATTTATGTGATTATTATGTATGTTTCTGTAATTATATTTTTCCTTCAATAGATCTATCTGTATTGATACTCTTAATTCTTTAATTTTGTTTCATATATAGTATTGTGTTTATAAGTGTCCTACTTTTCTTAATTCTCTTATTGATAGAGATTTAGGTTTCCTATTTTTTGATATTTTATTAATGTTGTGTTGAATGTTACTTATGTTTCTTGTTTATATGTTTGAGGTCTTCTGTGATACATATAGTATGTATGAACTGATGGGGACTGCAGTTCTGCCTCCCCTGGAAAAGTGTATGAGCCCTGTCTATCCTTGATATCATGCATAGTCATAATAAATGTACAGTGAACTATAAGAGAGTAAAGAGCTCTGGGTTTGCTTATTTGAATGGAGACCAGTATTTTCTAGATCTTTTTTTATTAAAATACCTTTGTTGAGTTCAGAGTTAATGATAGTTGTCCCTCTCTTTAGTTTTATTAAAATGTCTTGAGTTTAGAGTGAGTTGATCTTTATTCTCCCTCAAACTTTGCCATCCTCCTATCTCAGGCTCTAAGAGTGCTGGGATTGCAGGTGTCAGCCAACCAGGCCTGGCTAGAGAGTTAATGATCTCTGAAAGCATTCCTTAAGTCTGTTTTTTTCTGTTCTAAAATTAGGCTTATGTAATAAAATCATAATTATGAATTGTTTCTTGGTTCCTACTTTAAAGCCAGCATTTCTCAGATGTGGTTTGCAGGAACCAAGGTGGCATTTGTGAAGTCAGGATGGCTCAGTGGCACTGCATGCAGTGTGCACATGCTTGGCCTGGCACTGGTAACGCCCAAGTGTCAGGAGGACTGCCAGTGTGTTTGCAGGAGCTACGGTGCTGGGACCAGTGTATAATTGTTGGTCAACATGAATGTATTTGTTTTTATTTTTATTTTTTGTGGTGATGGAGATCGAGATTGAATCCAGGCCCTTGCATGGGGTAGGCATGCATCCTCAGACCTTTGTATTTTATCTTTTTTTTTTTTTTTCTTTGGTTTTTTGAGACAGGGTCTCACTGTATAGTTGAGACTGACCTGGAACTTACTATATAGCCCAGGTTGGTCTCGAACTCACAGTGATCCTCCTGCTTCAGCCTCCTGAGTGCTGGGATTACAGGCGTGCTCCACCACGTCCGGCTGTATTTTATCTTGAGATAGGGTCTTCATGAATTTTTCAGTATATCTGCAAACTTGATCATCCTGCCACAGCCTCCTGACTACCAGGGATTTATGGCATGTGCTACTATACTTGGCTTTACTTGTATTTTTTAATGAATAAACATTTAAAATTTTTCTTAGTTTTAGTTTATTTTAGACTAATTATCTATCAGTGTAATCACGATGGTTGTTCTTTGAAAATGGGATGGGTTTGGAGGCCAGAAAGCTTGAGAAGCACTGCTCTAACACCTCATAGTCTATGAACAAACAAATGCTTTATCCCAGCTGATGGCGGTCACTGGGGAGAAGAGCTTAGGTTATAGAATTCCTTTTTCAGATGATTCAGGGGACTTTCCAATTTTTTGTTAATCTTAAGTAAAGTTGCTGTTTTTTGCCTTACAGTTTTGTATATAACAAGATTATATTTGTAAATAAAATACTTTGCAGGTGCTGACCTTAAGGAAAGAGCCAAAATGCATTCCAGTGAAGTTGGTCCTTTTGTCTCCAAGATCAGAGCTGTGATTAATGACATTGGTAAGCATACTTAATTCTTCTTTCCACACGCTGAGGGTGATCTCTCCTGTAAGAGTTAATGTTATACACTGTCTTTTTACATAAGTTGTAGTCACATACTTTATAAGTAAATAATCATTGATTCACAGGTGGTCACTTTACTAGCACTATTCAATTGGAAAAAAAATTGTGTAAGACACTTTATAACTGCAGATTCTTTCTATGTTTGATGGTATGGCATTGAATGTACTTATCGTAATGGCGTGGCCATTTACTTAAGATGTCTTTATCTTTTAAATAACTGTGCAAACATTTATGGATTTGGATCTTACTGCACAAATACTGTCATTCTCCACTGTTTCCTCAGAATTATAGTACAGATCCTGTTACCTGTTTTCAAGTTACTGTTGCTTACTTATCCATAGTCATCAGGAATTTTAAATTATTTCTTCATTAATGAATATTTAGGAATTTTTAGTTTTTATTTTTTGCTATTAATTTTTATTAAAGCAGTGAATATGCTAATATCCTTCTATATAAGGATACATTCCTAAGCATTGTAATAATTTATATTTTCCTGAGTTATGAGACAAATAAATACCTGTTCTGTCATATTGCTGCCAGCATCTAATGCTGCTAGTGTCTGAGTTTTTCAAAGGAAAATTTAAAAAACATTTCATCGTTTTAATTTTTATCTCTCCACATGCGTTTGAGGTGCTGTATCTTTCATATTAGATGTGCCTTTTCCGTTCTGTAAGTTGCCTTTTCACATCTTTCAACCTTCTATGGGATTATTTAATATTTATTTAAAATATTTTTTTCTTTTTTCCTCTGTGGTCGTGGGGATTGAATTAGGGCCACATGCATGCTGGGCAAGTGCTGTACCACTCACTGAACAGTAACCCCAGTCCTAAAAGACATCTGTATATTACTCTTTTGTTATTCAGTGCTTTATGGAATGTCTTTTAATGTGCTACTCTTACTTGAATTCAGTAGGTTGATTTTTTCCTTAAAATTTTTCTTTGTTGGTATTCACATAATCAGTTTTTCCATATGAAGTTATTATTGTTACTTTAAAAAGCAAAGGGAAAATACTCTATTTGCGCTGTGATTGGAATTTATTAAATCTTGTTAAGTAAAAAAAGACCATTTTTATGATGCTAAATATTTTTGTCCAGGATAAGATATCTCTTTTATGGTAGACCATTCACTTTTAAATATCCTTCAAGAAAGTTTTATCATTTTCTTCATATTAGTCTTGGTTTTGTGTCTTTTTTTCTCCCTCGAATTTATTCCTGGCTCACTTATGGAATATATTCTTTTGAATATAATCTTCATCATACAGTAGTTTTATTGCAGTTTTGGTCTGTAGGAAAGTTACTAAATTTTATGTGCTTGTTTTATATTAAGCCAGCTTACTAATTACTTGTTCATCTTTAATTCTCTTGTGTTTTCCAGATGAAAAGCTCCTTGTTTACTAATAATTATGAATAATACAGTTTTATCTTTTCTTTTCTCAACTTTTTAATTGTATGTATTTTTAATTTTTTCCACGTTTGTTAAGATCCATAGTACAGTACTCATTTGTTGAGATGAGTATTTTTATTCATATCTCTTTTTCACTTTGAAGAATACCTTTAATATTTTGGCAATAATTAACAGGCAAATTGCTTTATATTTCAACTCGTTTGTACTATTTTTTAATCTAAGAAAAATATTAATATTTATCAGTGGCTTTTGAAATACATGTCAGAGTTATAACTGGTATACAGTTACATTAGTATGCTTAGTAATGCTGAACTCAGCTTGTGTATTTGGAATACACCCTACATGGTTATTGTGATTAGGGATGGTAATTTTTAATATGGAGTCACTTGAATATTTTTGGTATAATCACAAATGAGATTAATTTGTGTGTGTGTGTGTGTGTGTGTGTGTGTATGTTACCATTTCCTGGGTTGTCAAAATTACATTCCTTTCATAGTATAAGGTAAAAGCTTTTCATCTTTTCCACCTTTTCATGTAAGGTACAGAGAAATTATCTCATCTGGAAGATGAATAAAATTTGCCCATATAAACCTTTTGGAGTCTTATTTTATTAGTGTTGTTTCTCTTTTTTTTGTTTTAAACATACAGATTTTAATTTCTGTAATGGCCGTTGACTTAGTTGACTGTGCAACTAAGAGAATAATATATACTTCCTAATTTGGGGTTAAGAGTCTATTTGGTAACATGAAAGTACAAGTTTATACTGCCTATAATTTTATATATACGCAATTTTTCTAATTTTAGCAACTTGCTTCATGCTTGACCCAAGACTTTTTATTATCTTTCAGAGATTTAATGCCTTTAAGGCCTTAGTGTTGTTTGCTGGGGAGCTTAAGATTTTTCACCAGGGGCTGATATCACCAAGGGCTGATTGTTAGTAAAACTCATGAACTAAGAATGAAACATACACCTTTCAAATAAGTGGTGGGGTGGAGTGAGTAGCAACAAAAACAAAACTCAGAAGTTTAATCTTTAAAAAAAGTAGAAAAAAGCAGCAGTAGTGAACTGTTAAAATAAGTATAATATCAGTTGTATATTGTTAATAATCCACATCTGGTATAGTTTTTTGGTGTGTGTGTGTGTGCGTGTGTGTGTGTGTGGGTGTGTGCATGTGTGTTTTAACCAGATTACTAACCAAATGAAGGGATCATGTCAGTATTGGTATCAGGCAGAATTTTAAGATGAAAAGTTCTGTTTGAGAAAGAGTTACGGCATATGATAAAAGGTTCATATTTTAGGAAACATATCTCTAAATCTTTGTGTACCTAAAAAAGTCTCAAAATAATGCAGATAAAATAATACAGATAAATTGGCAAATTTTTTGCCACTAGCAAAATTTTATCATTGTGGATAAATCCATCTCTGAATTTATCATGAGGTCAAAAGCATAAAAGTTAATAAAAATGATTTGAACAGTGAGATTATCAGGTTTGGTGTAATAGACTCTTAACACCAAATTAGAATATATTATTCTCTTCAACATATGAAGTATTTAAAAACCCTGAATCTGTTGAATTTCATAAAATTGGTGTATATCAACCCTATTCTGTCTGTAATACAGGTACGTGAGAAACAAAATACTCGTGTTAAGATTTCAAAACTATGTAGTACCTATAAATTTAAAAGTTACTACTAAATAATTCAGGAATCAAGAGAATACAAAGAACAGTTCTGAGACTGATTATGAAATTAATATATATCTAAATATTTGAAGTTTGATTAAAGTGGTATTTGAGGGAAATTCATAATCTTAAATTCATATGTTAGCAAGAGCAAAACTACTGACAAAGTTGCATTTTACCTTAAAAAGTCATTTTAAAGAATAATATAAAGTTGTAAATTCAAGAAAGTGTAGGGTAAGCATAATACAAGTGTTAGAAATTAGTGACAGAAGACAAAAATAAAACAGAGGGCAGACACTGGAACAGGCCCATTATGTGGTGGTAAAGTGTATTTAATACATTCTCAGGAAGTCATGGTTATCTAGCACTGCAGAGGCTGTAAAGATAACGAGAAGATGCAGTGAGAAAACTTTATGTCAGTGAATATGAAATTTCTGTTTCAAGAAGTAGTCCTGGGCTGGAATACTTTTAGATTTTAGAGATTTGCATTTCAGGTATTATTAAACCTGAAAAGAACAGACAGAGCATTACAGCTTTCTTACATAAGTTTTTTCCACAGATCAGTACAGTTTAACTCCTAGACTCAGATTAGAGTAACCTTCATGCTTACAGCTGACAAAAATAAGGGAAGAAAGGCACAGGAGGAGCCAATTTTACTGGGAACATAGATGAAATCCAGCAGGTTGTCAAGAAGGACCAGTGGGATTTCCCTGGGAATGTAAGGGTAGGTTCTATTTGAAAATATTGTTTAATATGTGATTAAGATAAAATATATTCACTTCACTAGATTGAAAAAAAGCTTTTGAAAAATGATCAAATTCGTTAACTCATGCAAAATGCTGTCCATAAACTAGAGATAGAAGGAAGGTCCTCAGCATGATGAAAAATCTATTTCTTAGTTGTAAAGTGTTAAAAGCCATTTCTAAAACCAAGAACTAGGTAGGAGAGGCCCTGTTACCACCTCTGTCTGGTGTTGTTCTGAAGTCCTATCCTGAGGAGAGACAGATAGAAAAAAGACTGGAAAAGAATAAGACTGCCTTTCTCAGGTGGTGTGAATGTCTCTGTCAAAAAGCTAAAAGGATCAACAGATTATTTTTTAAAAAGTGTCACAAGATGGCTGGATGTGAGGCCCATATTAAGAATAATTGCTTTTCTTTATATCTGAAACAGACAGAAGATAACCATAGAGATGCCTTTATACTAGGAACAATAATAAATCTAGGAACATATGTAATATATATGGTAAACTTGTGAAATTTTATTATAAAAGAAACACGCAATAAAATAGATACATATGCTTTTCCGCAGAAAGATTTAGTAACAAAAAGTTAATTCTTGTAAATGATGTACAAATTCAATGTAATCACACTTAAATTCTTAGCATTGATTTTGTGAAGGACTTGAACAAGAAAGGGGCCCCCAAATAGCCAGGCACTCCTAAAGAAGGAAATGGCCTTGCCTTGTTAGAACATACGTTGATAATGTAGAAATTATGGTGTATACTTACTGTTTGCTTTGGGATAAACAAATAGGTCACACAGACCCACCTGAGTGAGAAGGCCCAGAGATGTAATACAGGATGCATTACACATTGCTGGGGAATAACAGACTTTTAATAAACTTAGAAGAAGAAACTAAAACTTGTGATTTTGACAGAGTGAAAAATTTCTTGAAGCAAAATGCATCTCATAAAAGACTGATAAATTCTATGAAATTAAACCAAAGGGCATAAAAAGTTTATTCATATTCTATTCATAAAAAGTTACTGTAAATAAAATAGCTACAGACTGGCAGAAAATACTTGAAAGAGCTGCCTGAGGGTCGGTGTGTATGTGTACATGCGTGGATGAATGGACACACGATGATTGACTACACCTCGGAAGTTAGGCAATGGACTCCACAGAGAACGTTTCACACCAAGCAAGAGGAATGGGGCCAGCAGGGAGAAGGTGGTCAGCCATATCAGCAGCTATAGAAGTGCGAATCCATACCACAGTGGAAGGCTGTGTATATCCACCACCTTATCCAAATAATATTAAGCCTGCTTTACTAAGCCCACGGAAGTGTGTCCAGGAAGGAGGCTTTATCCACTTCCAGAGGGAGGTAAATTTTTTAGCTACTTAGGAAACTACTCTGGTATTTTTATGAATTTGAACATCCACATTCCATAAAACTTGACAGGTCATTTTTTAGAGGGTATCTATCTACCAACAGGGGTGGCTTTAAGACTGTTTTTACTAGACCTATAATAAGAAATAAGTCTACACTAAACACACAGGAGTAGGTATCAGAATTCAAGTTCCTTTCCTTGTATACCCTTTGCTATTATTTAAAATTCTAGATTTCTTCCTATTAATGGATGAATTGGCACTTGGACTTAAAAATACTTTATTCTGTTGACATTTTGTATCTGTGTCGTAGGGACACTTAAAATTGTTAATAGAAGGCTGAAAAGCAACGTTCACTGACAGGAGAATGGGTAAATGTTTTTGCACAATTCATTGGTGGACAGCATTGCACATTATGAATGCATATGTGTAACAACATAGATAACATTCTTTTTGGAAGCAGGCCCTTGCTATGTAGTGTCCTCGAACTTGCTGCGTAGCCTGCTTTGGCCTCAACTCTTGATCTTCCTGCCTCAAACTCCCAGGTGCTAGAATTACAAGTCTCTGCCACAAAATCTGGCTGAAATGTTCAAAACATAGTGTTGACTTAACAGTATTGTGATATAATTTTTATAAAACCCAAAGCATGCGAAAGTAAACAGTTTATAGTTTGAGGACGTGTAAGTATATAATGAAAATTATGGATGCACACAAAAATATTACAAGAATGGTAAACACAGGCAACAGGTGATGGTTGCCTTTGGGTTTGGGAAGGCAGGTAGAATAAGTGAACAGCAAATGAGTAGTTGTAGATATTATAGACAGGTAAGTATTATAAATATTAATATAGTATTAAATATAGGCAGTTAGGGTTAGGCTGTGGAGGGAGTCAGTGCAGAAGATGAGAACACAACAAAACTGTGGCTGGAGAAGCACATCTGTTGAAGGCCAGGCCTCAAGATAAAAAAGGAATGACCAGGCCTACATGCCTCCCCAAGGGATAAAAAGTAAATTAAAGATGATACTAAAATTTGTATCACCTGGTCCAGTAAAGTCTAAATAGTAACCAGGACCTGATCCATCCCTTTCTGAAAAGGTCCTTATTTCCATGTACACTTGTGTGACCTGCTTCCCCATTGGATCAATATTACCTAAGTGGCTATACTTGTAATCTTATTGGTTGATTGTAGTTTTGACCCACATTGTTCCCATATTGTGATTTTGTACCCACCTCCTGATTTTGCTCTATAAAACTTTCTTTGAGAAGTGGGTTCCTTGGCAGCCCACTTTTAGGTCCCCTCCTGTCTCTGGGGAGCCATCTCTTGATAAATTTTTCCTACTCTTAACCTTTGTTGTTCCTCAGAACTCATTCTTTGATTTTGGGGAATATGAACTCAGTATACCTGACATGTAGCAGGTTGGGAGCTACATTTTTTCCCCTTTATCATAGGTATTACCGTGACCTCTGTCTGATTCTGGTGTCGACTGTGTCGGAGTTCGTTATTACTATGCTTCATTGTTTGTAAGATATTGTTTGTATGTGCCAGGTTAGAAGAAACATTTTTTTTTTCCTAGTCTAGGGATTGAACCCAGGGCTTTTGCATTGAACTGTATCCCTAACCCTTTTCAAATTTTGAGACAGGGGTCCTACTGAGTTGCTTAGTTGTGATCCTCCTGCTTCAGTCTCCCAGTGTGCTGGGATCACCATCCCCTGCCTATAAACATTTTCCTTTATTAAGATTCATCTCTCTTCATTTCTGCAGACACTTATTTATTGAATACTTGTCCCTTTCTTTCTTATATTCATTTTTCATATTTTCAAGAAAAGCTAGATTTGTGTATTTTAAAACTTATCTCTTAGATTTAAGACTTTCCAAAGGCAAGAAAACCCTTTTGTGTGCTTAACAAAATGGATTCATGGACCAGACACCACACAGAAACTCCAGCTTTCTTCTTGGGCCTTGTTGCATGAGTTCTCACTTGATTTGTTCACTGTCCGAGAGCAGAGCTTCCTAGGTTGAGCTTTTCCGTGAAAACGAAGTGGCTTGGCTCATGTATGTCCGTGGATGCTGGTGGCAGGTGATCCCATGTGCTCTCAGGCTGCTTCACGCTGGTAATGAAGTGTCAGGGCTGGCTGTGCAGAGGTCTGCTCTTCATGGGTCAGGGCAGTTAAATTTTCAGGCTGTTAAACTTGAGACGCCTTCAAACTGTGGGAGTATCCGAATGGAACAAATCAGGGTATTTTCTGCATCTTTGGATACCACTTTCCCTTTGCATTTCCCACACCTGGAGAATCTCTTTTGGGTCTGAGGGTCATCATGATTTCCTGTGCTCCCATTTCTTTTAATGAAGGAGTCTGAGGAGCTTAAAGGTACTAGACTTATTTGAAAGATATTCTAGTTTATTAGAGATCAGGAAGAAGTTCTATATTTTATTCAGTTTAGTTTTCCTAGATTCTTAGAAAGTCTGCTCTCCAATGGTACTCCAAAATTGAGTCATTTTGCTCTTTTAAAAAATCATGTGGTTTTTATTTCACTTAAAGGAAATGGTAAATTCTCAGATTTGTGAAATACTAACCATTATTACCAATCCCTTTCCTGCAAATATGAGGATCTTGGTTGAAAATAACAACTTGCTTATTTTGAAATATGGACGAGCAAGGACACGTGGACTTGAAATGACTAGGGTCTACTAACACTGCATTTCCTTAATTCACTGTTCTTTCTTGGGCTTCCTGGAGTGTACCTTCTTTTCAGTTGCCTGATTGTGGCAGTGGGTGCATTTGTACATCACTGTTGGAACCACTGTCCACAGTGTAGCACTGGCCTATCCTTGTTTGCTTGCTTGTCTTTAAGGTGGGTCTTTCCAAGGGCCACAGCCTTTCTCGGCAAGTATGTCACCATTGAGCTCCATCCCTAGTCCCACACTCAGTAAAGATTCCGATTTGGGGACATTGCATGAAGAGCTAGAAAACATTTTTAGATTATCTGAAATTGAAACTCACAGAACAGGCCTATTTGAGGCATCAAAAAATTGCTACCTACTCATAAAGAAATATTTAAAATAGATTTTCATTAGTATTTTAGCTTGCAGATTTTAATGTGAGGTGAATGTTGTTTTTGTATATGAAGTAATTGTATATTTTATATATGAAGTAATCCTCTGAAAGGCCTGGAATTCCCAGCTTCCTTTCCTCTCTGATGAAATAAAATGACAAAAGCTTTTGTTTAGCTTTGTAAGTACAAAGTTGAATTTGCATTGAAATACAGGTAATTATGGTAAAAGGGCAGATTACAAAATTCCCATGCTTAAACATTTTTCTTAATATTCTTTTAATCTCTTAAGATTAAGGTTTTAAAGAAAATTTAATTTTGGAAGATTTCAAATTCTCTGGTTCTTTCCTTCTTGAGATTGAAAATTGACTGGTCATATGCATTTTTCTTTCAGAAAAAGCAAACTCTGTCCATTACAAAGAAAATATCCTGTATAAAATATGTTTTAAATTTTACAGAATAAACCTCTTCTGAAGCAGCGCTTTTCATTTTACTCTTGTGAACACGTTTCTGAATTTTATAATTGGGACACATTTGAATCTTAGAATTGAGAGGCTCAGAGTAAAAAAAAAACAACAAAAAAACAAAAAAACCAAGTCAGTGATAACCAAAACCAAATAAAAGAGGAAGAAAGTAACCATAGTTAATAGATGAATACCCATAATAAACTTTTATACCCTAATCTAGCATATCTTTGTATAAGTGAATATTCTTTGAGGCTTTGATAACCGCACACCCTTTTACCATCTTTATCTTAAACTTGTAGTTACATTTTATATATATTATAATGTCACAGAGCTCTTAGGATATTGCAGGATCTGCTTAGCTTAACTCTTCTCAAAAATCTTAATATAGGATGATATTTATTTTGTTGTAGAAAACAAAAGTGAGTTGTATTTATTGAGGCATATTAGTTGAACAAGATTCTCTTGAGAGTCAGATAATGTGGATTTTAATCTTTTTCCATCCAGTATTTCTCATATCTCTTCCTTGTTGTAAGAATCACAAGTGGGTTTCATTTTCCATCTCTGCCCGGTATGCACTGTAGACACAGGCACATGTTCTGTACCCCTGAAAGAAAGAGTGAATTAGCTGGGATCAGAGGGTGCAGACCTGCAAGCCAAATATAATTGTTTCCTCCCATCTTCAGATTGAACTGTCCTGAATGCTCTTCTGTTTGCCTCCCAACTAATATTCCAAGAATCACACTGAAATTGCCTGAGTCTAGTTTTCTCCCCTCTCCCCCACATCCCTGTTGCTCCCAGGATATGACCTAGGTTAATGGAATGGACATGGATGGAGCCCCGGTCAGATTGTCTGTTGGGATAGTTACTGGGAGAGTTGCTCCTCAGCTAGATTAGGGTGAGAGGTGTTGCTCAACAGTTCAAGCCTATATCCAAGTGGAGATGTCACACAGGCAGCTAGGAGTTAGGAGATAGGAGTTTCTGTAGATAGTCCAGACTTGAGAGTAGATTTGGGATTCATCAGAATGTTGTTGATAGGTGAGACCATGATGCTGGGTGAGATCTTGTAGAAAGAAGAGAACCAGAAAGTGTAAAAGATCAGCATGGTAGGGAGATAGAAAGTAATATTCTGAATGCTAAAGAAACAAATGTTTTGAAGATTGAATCAAATGCTGCTGAAAGATCAGAATTGGCTATTGACAGTAAGACTTGGCTACTGGATTTTGTACCATGGTCATTTTTGTGACTATAACAAGTTAGTTTGTTTGTTTGTTGTTTTTAAATAGAGGAGTGTTGGTGCTATGGGCTTCTGCCTCCTTGTCTGGCATATGATTAAAAAGCTCCATTCCCTGGGCACTTTTAGGAGTGTTCCCCACCAGCCCCAGCATCTGGCCATCTGACTATTAAGCTCTTAGTTTAGATCTCATTTCAGAAACAAGTTACTTATCTGAAACATTCTAGTTCTAAATGCTTCCCAGCATTTGTCTTCTTGTAAGTTAACTATATGTAAGATTATTTTGAAAGTTTTCTTCAAAAGATATATATATACACATTTCTGTAAAATATAACATCTGATTTGTCATGGCCTAATCATGTCTCTGATATAAGATTTGGAGTTGCAATATGAATAAGGCATGAATAATTTTTTACAGAGCTAGAGTATTGTATTTGTCACTTACCATGCTATTCATTCCTTCATTTACCTTTTTTAGTTTAGTTTAGTTTTGTTTTTGTTTTTGTTTTTGTTTTTGGAGACAGGGTCTTGCTGTGTAGTCCAGGCTAGCATTGTACTCACTATGTAGCCCAGGCTGACCTTGCACTTGCAGTGATCCTTCTGCCTCAGCCTCTTGAGTGCTGTGATTATAGGTGTGCACCACCAGGCCCAACTAGTCTTATTCATTTTAATTACATAAAACACTAAACTAGGAAATATGCTTGTAAAGTTATAAATTAATTTTTCTTCTGGGTGTGGTGGTGCATGGCTGTAATTCCAGTGCTCTGAGAAGCTGAGGTAGAAGGATTGTAAATTCAAGCCAGGGCAATTTAGTGACCCTAACATCTTTGACTTTGTGACATTCTGTTTCAAAACATAAAACAGTAGAAAAAATGGGCTGGGGTTGTAGCTCAGTGTAAAAGCCCTGGGTTCAATCTCCAGTACCACCAAAAAACAAAAACAAAAATAAAAAACTTTTCCTTGTACTTCATATTAGCATTTAAAGATTTGTGAGTATTGAGTACTTGGTAGCTTGTATTAATTCTAGGTATGTTCCCATTAAGCTTCCATTTCATTAGAGGTATTTAGGGATTAGTCACAAATAATCTGAATGTGATTGATTTTTTTTAGATTTTAATGATTTATCCCTATTTTGTACCAGCCATAGCTCTTTTTAAGTGTTTCATTTTTATCTTACTTTATCTGAAATGAAACATAACATACTTTGAAAATTAGTACCACAGTGACTGTTTTCTTACAGTTTGAGAGATTATATACTTGTTTTATTTTCTTTGCTCTTTCCTAAGTAATTATTAACTTCTGTGTTAGTTGTATGAATATTGTGTTAGAATTATTTAATAAGGAACATTTTAAAGTTTACAGAATTGTCACTCTGCAAAATAGACCTGAAATATTTATTCATATTCACTGTCTTTTGTGTTTATTTGAAGGTCAAAGAAATTTTTAAAATACATAACGAATGTAGTTAAGTTAGATTCAAACCAGCATATATTTTACTTTTTTATTTTCCTAGTTTGAAATAGTGGAAATGCTTAACTGTGGTAATTGAGAGATTGATTGTATGCTAATTGTTTTCCATGTCGTGACTTAAATACAGATCTCAAATTTTTGTTGTCTATCTTCTTTTCAAGAATGATAAAAAAATGAAAGCGAGTATCTAGGAGTCAGTTATTTTCTCTAACAAGTTAATATACTCTTGTTCAGTGTGCATAGTTTATGGCTTATGACTCTGTTTTGAAATTTTATTGCCTTAGCTGTGTGATTTTTGGCAATTTTGGGGAAATTATATTTTTTTTCTTTGAGCAGGGATTCTCTGTATTTCAGGCTATACTTGAGCCTCTGTGTGCAAGTGATTCTCCACTTTGGCCTCCCATGTAGAGAGGTATCCCATGGTGCTTAGCTGAAAATCAGACTTGTGAAGCTGGCGCAGTACTTTAGTACCCAAGCTCATCATGCTAATACTGCACTAGAACTTGACAAGACTAATACAAGAATTCTAAGTTTTGGGGCTTTATTATCTTTTAATTCCATAAGGAATATCTGAATATGTTTTTATTATAGACTGTTAAAACTCAGCAGCTTTTCTCTATTCTCTTTTTCCTATAAATAAGTCATTATTGCTGTTCCGCTAATTTAAAATGTATATTTTTGGGGGTTCTCTTGATTTTTACATGAGATACCTGATTCTGTTGGTAAAATAGTATTTTATTCTTGCCTTTTTTAAGATTGTGAGACATTCTCTTTGTGTTTGACTGAGGTGCCATTCGCATCTGTTGCTAACTTTGTCTTGTCTTTGCTTCTCTGATTTCTCTTCATGTTCTGCTTGGCTTTGTGTTTGCTTTGTGATCTGGGTAGTTGCCTTACTGGATGAATATAGCTTTTGCAAATGTAATGATGTATATGGTGCGAGGCTATGATTATGATTTTCTGTACCTCTGATTTTGGTGCTTTTATACTTTGAAAATCATCTTAACTGGTAAGTGCTTTTTTAGTTTGTTCTTTATATGGGTTTTATTCTACTAATGTGAAAGGATTGTTATTTTTATTGCACTTCATGTAGTACACTTGATCTAGTTTTTTTTAGAAAGTCCTGTTAGCTTCCTACAATGAGTGCTGACTAAATGGGTGTATTGCTGTTTTTAAATCCTTCCCACTTTTTTTTTTTTTTTTTTTTTTTTTTCCCTCCCTTTTTTTTTTTTTTTTTTTTTTTTTTGTCCTACCAGTTTTTTAGTTTAGTTTTTTTTTTCTCCTTTCATTTTTCACATACTAGGGATGGAACCCGGGGCTTTGTACTGAGCTACATCCTCACTCCTTATTTTTTATTTTGAGGCAGGGTCTTGCTAATACACCAGGTAGCCCAGGTTGGGCTTGAACTTGTGATCCTCCCACTTCAGCCTCCCAGAGTGCTGGGTTAGTGTTTTCTTTAAAATTTTAAATTTAGTCATGCTTCTATCACTTGGTTTGTCAGTTTTAAATTTCATTGCTCCATCAGCCTTTTAAAAGCAAATGTAAGAAATCAGTGTACTTCTCTTTTTTTGGCATTATTATTTTTATATCATTTGAGCTACATAATTAAAAAAATAGCTTTCTTGAAATACAGTCTACGGGTCATGAATTTCACATATTGACTTGTGAAAGCATTGCCATAGTCAAGATAATGGATAAATATGTCCATTTCTCACAGATATTTTCTCTTTGTTTATCTCAATCCATTTCTTTTGTTCCTCTCTACCTCCTCCCCAAACTGTCCTTAGGTAATTACTGAACTTGCTGTCACTATAAATTTCTATATTTTAGAATTATATACAAATAGGAAGCAATATGTAGTAATATTTGTATGTTGTCTTTTACTAGTGTAATCTTTTTGGATTCTTTGACTTTGTAGCATGTGTCAGTATTTAGTTCCATTTTTATTCCTGAGTAGTGTTCCATGGTACACTTGTACTGCATGAGGGACATTTGCATCCAGGTTTGGGCTGTAACAGTGAAGTCGCTGTGGACATTAAGTGCAAGTGTTCACAGTCTCTACATTTATGGGTCTTACCTCAAGAATTAGGACTGTTCGAGCTTTCTATGGATCAGTATGCTGTCCTATAGGGTGGTGAGATTGTTGGGTTCCTGTGGACTGACCTAGCTACCCAGAGCTTTTCAGACTGTATGCACTCTTTGTGTAAATTAATACTGAAAACCCTAATGCAGCAGGTCAGAGATGGGCCTGGTCTTATGCTCCCAACAGTGCATAGGTACTGCTAATGCTGCTGTTCCCCAGGCCACACTGAACAGCAGGAAAATTAGAGCCTTGGAGTTCATAAAGGCCATAGTCATGTATATGTATTTTTTCCTGCTAGGTGAAAGTAAATAACTTGTTGCTTTATATTTTTTGTCGGAACTGGATGTAACTACATTTGCCATATAAGCAGAATTTTGAAAAGTACCAAGAGAGTCGCAAATGCAGGCAACCATGGACATTGTCAAGTGGGAATGTGTGGGGATTTCACCAGCCTGCCTCTCATTTCCCCAGAGAGGCTTTCTGTGTTTGTGGATTGTGGTAGGAAGAAGATGCTCTTGGACTGACCTTTCCTACTTTAGTGGCCTTTACTTGGATACTGCCACTGTACAGACTCAAGTCTGAACTCTTAAGAGTTGGCACTGAGGCTTTGCTGCCAGTTCCTGTCCCCCCAGTTGGGACCAGTGAACTATGATTTCTCTCTTAGATCCCAGGAATTAGTAGAGTGTAAAGCCGGTAGTTTGGTCACACTTCATGCAGTGTCATTTTTCTTTCTTCAGATACATGGGTGCATGTCCTTGGGGGAGGAAGGAAGGATGGCCTACAATGTCAAATCCTTAGGAGCCCTGAGAATTAGTGATAGGCGGAATGGTTTAAGAGCAAGAGCCTGGAGCCATCCTCCTGTGCTCACTTGGTAGTGATGCCAGGCAAGTAGCAACAAATTCTCTGAAACTCATTGTCCGAATGTATCAACTGAAGGTCATGATTATCCTTAATGTTGCCAATCAGTTTAGAGTTCTTCTGATCAATTCAGATAAACACGATGAATCAGCATTGTGAGGCTTGGCTAGCAGTCCAGATGTCACCAGGTGACACCAAGGTGATGTGGCTGCCAGCATTGACACAACCAGCTCTTGGACACTGCTGCTGCTGGCTAGTCATTAGCTTCTGATACCAGTTTGTACTGGACACCACAGGTTGACTACTGGGTCCTGGTTCTGATACCAGATTGTACTGGACACCACAGGTTGACTACTGGTTGGTTTTGTTTGGCTGCTGGTCTCAGGAGCTTTTTGGTGCTAATAGCTCTGAGTATTTTTACTCATCATTTTTTGGATACTGAGTCAGGATAAAAATCCAAGTAGATTTGTAGAACTTTTGGTGTCCACACTGCCTGAAAAGTAAATCACAAACAGATTTACAGGAACTCCAAGGGAGTCTACTATAACAGGGTCTGTACAGCAGCACAGGGGACCAGTGTAAAGGAGGGAATACTCTTAGACAGAACCCAAGGAATGCCTGGGAAATGCTGATTATGTAGCAGCTTCAGGCCTATTTCAATGAGAATGAGGGCTGACACCAGAGAACCTTCTGGAAAGCTTGCTACGAATGCTGGGTATGCAAATAAGGGGCTCTCTGATCTTACCTGCTTTAGAGTGCTCTTGTTCTTGAAAAGGGCCATATCTGCTGAAGTTGGGGGGGGGCACCATCCTGCCCTGCTATATCCCCAGTGGAGTGAAGAAATGGCAATTTGATAGCCAGGGAGGACGCTGAAGGCAGCTGTCCTAGTCATTTGGGGTGCAAGGGGGAGCAAAGGGAAGCCAGGGGGAGGGGCAGAGAGCTGCTGCCTAAGCCACACCCCAGTCCAGCGGTGGAGAGGTGGGGAATGAGAGAGTTAGGTGTTTCTAATTCACATTTTAATGCTCATGAAAGATTTAAATGTTTGTAGGGTTCATGACACAGTGGCCACAAATAGTGCTTTATAAGTATTTGCTTACAGCGGTCTCAGACCTGGGGATTTAAACATCTGAACTCCCCACAGTTGTGTTCTGCTGCTTCTCAGAGCATTTGGCATGGCACTGGTGTAAGTTTAATGAAGTATTGATGAGCTTAGGACTTTTCCAGGGAGTGGGGGAAAAAAAGAGGGATGCGTACTCAACAGTCCAAGCAGGTTTATTGCTAACCCTGAGAAGGACCTCTATGAGGAGAACAGAGACAGTATCTCTTATAGGCTAAGAGGTTTTGTTAACAGTGCTTTTTAGAGGGCTTTCTGAGAGAGTGGGTCAGAGAAATGGTGGGCTTGTGACTTGTTGATGTGTCCTCTGTGACTGCTTATGGCTTGCTGAGTGTCCTCTGTGTCCTAAGTAAAATGAAACTTGCATTTCTCTAAGATGGCGGTGGGCTCATTCGAACTGGTGGCATCCCTGTCTGAGCAGTATCAGCCAATTTCCTTGCTTGTTGCTACTTACAGTATCAGCTTAGGTAGTATACCATATTACTGCTGAGGGCTAGATTCATACCCCTGATGTTCTGGCTTGAGTACTGGTGTGGATAGCTCAGGAACTGACCCTCACTTATATGAAAGAATAAGTTCTTTTCATTAACTGAATTGCTTTAAAAAAAAAATAGATACTCTTTTCCAGTTGACTACAAAAGTCATCTATGTTATGTCATAACAGATAGCTTTGTCAACATTCTGTCAGGTTTAAAGATGCTGGTAAAATAATGTCTCAGTACAGTATTATAATGATGTATGGCTGAATTTTTCCAAATGTGGTTTTAGACACTTTGGATGAAGCTGTGCTGTTCAATTTAAGGAAGGCATTCTTTGCCTTGGTCACTGCATAAGATCTGCAGCACTGTGGTCAGGTTGTTTCGGTGCTTACAGCTTCCCATTTGGTCCTGTAGCGGCATCAGGACAGAGTCTTCTGGCCGTTGCCTCTGCCTGCTTCCTCTGGTGTTAATGGAAGGAATGATTACTTATTTTAAGGTGTTTCCCTCCTTTCCTAATTAAAAAAAAAATGAACTTACTTTCTTTTCTGTATGAATTGGTACAACCTGAAAGCACCCTGCTGGGCTGTATGTGGTGGGGACGCTGCTAGGCTTCAGCAGTGGTTCTTGACCTGATAACACCTTTGGGAGAAGCATTGCTGCTGTCCACCTTATCACAGCAACTTGGAGAGTTTGTCTACTTTAATTGGATTGTTTTTTTCATTTTATTGAAGTTATTGGTACAATCTAGGTATACAATACAATTACATTCATCATTGGGATTCTGTACCTTTACATAGTAGATCTTGATTCTCATTTTTCCCCTTGTCTCTGCCCTCCCTTCACCCGCTCCTCCCCTCCCCATTTACAAGCATTTTATTTCCATTTTTTCAGTTTCTCATATTTTTTTCCTCTCCCTTATTACCTTTCCCCCACCCTTTCCACTTTGCTCACACCTTTAGCCCTTTACTTCCTATTTCACATTATTAATTATCTCATTAGGATCCTGTGTACTATTATAGTTTTCACACCAAAGAAACTATTTGGTATTTCAGTTAAAGAAATCTCTGTATGAACGTTAAAAGTAGGGAATCCTAAAAGAGAAAAGGCAATGATGTAACATCAAAATAATCCTTAATTCTGGAGATGAAAATGGTCCCTGAACACATTTAAATTGGTTCTCACTCTTATAGTCTTATTCTTTTTTTCATTATTTAGAGAATATTAGTTTCTGTAATCAAACCCACGTAGATATGACCTTACATATTTAGTACGATGTGTTACCCCTGTACACATGGAAAAATAAATAAATAAATTAACATTTCTAGACCAATATGGTTGTCTATTTCTGTACAATGCCAAGTCAACACAGTAAATTGGGATGACTTTTTCCAAAGTTGGCAGCACTGTTAAAGTTTTCCAAAACTCAATTTATATATGTGTATGTGTGTGTGTGTGTGTGTGTGTGTGTGTGTGTGTGTGTATGTATATATATATATGGACTAATAATAGTATGTTATGCATCGATAGCAGCAACAGCTTTTCCAGGTTCTGCAGTCATCTGAACAAAATTATAGACATTCAGCACATTCCATTAAAAAAAAGAAAAGAAAGAAAAGAATAATATCCAGAAAACAGCAAAGTTCTGTTGCTGTTGTGGTACCTGGCACCATTTTTTCTAATAGCCTCTCAATCATCATCTGGAAAGAGAACATTCTAGAGTAATATCATTAAATGTAGCTCTTATAAAGCACGGTCCCTACTATGTATCATAAAGCCGGTACTAGATATTTTACATTCATAGAGGTATGATACAGTACTGTCCTACATCAATAATACTAGATTCAGTTTTGGTTTGAAATTTACTTTGTCTGCAAATAAGATTGCTACCCCTGTTTTTTTCTGGGCTCCTGTCACATGGAGAATTGTTTTCTATCTTTTCACTTTCAGTCTATGGGCTTCTTTTTGCACTAGGTGTGTTTCTTGTATACAACATATTGTTGGATTTTGCTTCTTATTCCATTTTGCCAGTCTATTTCTCTTGATTGGTGAGTTGAGGCCATTGACATTGCTGGTTATAACTGATATGTACTGACTTATTATTGACATGTTATTGGCCTTTTGTTGACTCTTTTTACTTTTTCACCTTCTCCTTTTAATTTCTTGCCTTGCCTATTTGATTTGCTCTGTTGGGCCTCATGGTGTTGTTGCCTTCATTGGCTTTTTCGAGGGTCTTGTTTAGAATTCCTTATAGTGCTTGTTTGGTATTCGTGTAGTTTCTCAGGTGTTCTTTGTCGTGGAAGTGTCTTATTTCCCCCTCCATTTTGAAAGAGAGTTTTGCTGGATACATCAGTCTAGGTTGGAGGTTGTTCTCTTTTAGTACATGAAATATCTCATTCCAGGCTCTCCTTGCCCCAAGGGTTTGTGTTGAAAAGTCTGCTGTGGTTCTGATGGGCTTTCCTTTGTATGTGATTTGTTTCTTTTCTCTTACTGCTTGTAGTATTTTGTTCTTCTGCTGGGTTTCTGGGATCTTGATTATTATATGTCTAGGTGTAGATTTTTTTTGATTGTGGCTAGTTGGTGTCCTATATGCCTCATTTATCTGAATGTCAAGTTCTTCTCCTCTGTTTGGGAAGTTTTCTGTCATGAATTCTTTGAACAGCTTTTTTAAGTCATTTGTATTTTCTCCTGCTACTTCATGTATTCCTATCAGTCTAATGTTATTTTTCTTTGCATCATCTAGGAGTTGTTGGATCAATTTCTCATGATCTCTTACTGTTTGTAAGAGACCTCTTTTTTCATGGTCACTGACTGCAATCTTATCTTCTATATCTGAGAGCCTATCTTCGCATTCTTTTATTCTGTTGCGTACACTTTCAATAGAATGTTTAATCTCCTGGATATCTGTTTGAATCTCTTTTATGGATTCCATTTCTTTCCTATGTTGGGCGTTTATTTTTTCCATTTCTTTCTTATGCTGGGCCTTCATGGCTTCTATCATGGTCCTGAGCTCATCTATTTTTCTGTCAGTTTCTGCTCTAGAGTCTCGAATCACAACTTCCATTTTGCTCACTATCTCTATGGTTATCTGGGAAATTATTTCTGTTTTGAATTTTTCTAGAGCCTGATTGATCTGTTTTGTTACTTCCTATGCTTTGAGTTCAGGGTGTCCTGGTGGTTCACTATCGGCCTTTTCATCCTCATTTGCCCTACTGTTTGTCATTGGTGAACTGGAAGTCTGTCCTTGTGTCTTGCTTAAGTGTTTTCTCATTTTAATTTTTGTTGTCGGACTGTCCTTAGTTTAATCTCTGGATTATCACCCAAATCTTCCTGATATAGTTGCACCCTAGCTTCTGTGTCTCTAACGACCCACAGACATTCTCATCTTCATAACATCAGAGAAAACAGCTCATCAAATCAACGGCAGTGCTTTACCCCAACTGATACAATCAGCAACACATTAAGATCAAGCACAATTTGGACACTGACCACCTGTGGTAGTCACTCGTCTATCACCCTTAAATCATTTGAATTAAATTGAAATCAAGAAGCAGTCCAGAACATGTATGCAGTGAACAAACTTTTCAATATAGTATATTTACCATTTAATGGCTCAAACAGAGCGAGGATGCAAGACCCCTGATCTCAGTTAGCTGATTGCTGAACCCCGTGACGCTGACTGACCTCGGGCTGCAAGGCCCAGATTGTGTTCCCCATCCTTCTGAATGGTTGAATTCCGCAACGTTCTATTACAGGTTTCCCACGCCCTTTCTTTAAAGATGTTCAAAGTTGGGAACTCAGAAAAATACCCTTGATGACCACCTCTGTCTTTGCAGAGTGGGTCCAAAGACTTGCACAGTCGGGAGGTCTGAGAGTGCGGAGGGGGGCAAATTATGGGGGTTCAGGGGCACCCACGCGGCTACCTTCCCGGCGCTTGAGCGATGGCTGCTGCGTCGGGAGCAGGCATGGCTCTCCTTCCTGCGGTGGATCGGGGCCCAGCCTACCCTTTAATTGGATTTTAACCTGGTTCTAGAATCAAGTTATCATGCTTAGAGAATTGTGACCCTTGGCTCTTGGACACACTCCCTGTTGAGAGTGTGATGCCGAAACTCCTCAGCCCCTGACTGCAGGCCTGCCCTCCCCGCTGGTACCTGCTGGCAGACAGCCTGCAGGCCTGCAGAGAGCTGAGATACAGTCAGCCTTCAGGTTTTACCCAGGGCCTGTTTTGTTTTTGTACTTTCTTTTAAACTTCAAGGAACTGGGAGGATACACATTGTGCCAAAGGTAAAGTTTTAACTGAATTTAAGGTAATTGGAACTTACTGTATTAATAATTGAGCTGTTCATATTTTTCTAGAGGCGTACAGATGACCCACATTGTATGTTTTACCTCCACATGAGCAGAAGTAGATACTCACATTTTCCCACATTCTGCTCTGCCCAGAGAACATTTAGCCCAGGCCATAAGTGTGTACCAGAGGTCTGACTTACTGCTGCTTTCATTTTGCTTTCTTTAAATAGCAAAATGGTTCAATTGTTTGCTTTAGTTATATTTTTAGGACCATTGCAAAGGGCTATTATTTTCTTTGTCATTCGTAGCTCATTTCCTGGCTTGAATCTTAAAATAGTGTCTGATCTTGATGCTTGCATAACATATCGAGTCATAATTTCTTCCTTTTACTGTTGGGAAAAGCCACTGCCCGTTGGATTTGCACGTCTCGTCTCATTCATTTGCACTCACATACAAGGGCCACTTTTAATTCCTTTAGCTATTCGAACTGATATTCTGCCTTTTTAAAAGTGGGTTTTATTCAACCTGTCACAGATTAAAATTAGACCCTTATCTTTCGCCGTGCACTAAATTAAAATCCAAATGGATTAAAGATCTAAATATTAAAACAGAAACATTAAACTTGCTGGAAAGTAAGTTAGGCAGAACTCTGGAAGACATTGGTATAGGAAAAGACTTTATGAACAAATCCTCAGTAGCACGGGAACTAGCAGAAAGAATCAACAACTGGGATCTCATCTTACTAAAAAGCTTCTGTACTTCAAAAGAAACCATTAGCAGAACTAAGAGACAATCTACAATGTGGGAAAAAATTTTTACCAGCTGTACCTCAGACAAAGGACTATTATCAAGGATATATAAAGAACTCAAAACAATCAGTCCCCCCAAATATAAAGACCCGATCCAAAAATGGGCATCCGAAATGAACAGACATTTCTCATACAAAGAAGTGAAAGCAGCAAGAAAATATATGAAAAAATGTTCCACATCACTGATCATTCGAGAGATGCAGATGAAAACAACACTAAGATTCCACCTCACCCCACAAAGAATGGCTGCTATCAAGAAATCACACAATAACAAATGTTGGCGGGGTTGTGGGGAGAAAGGAACCCTCCTCCATTGTTGGTGGGAGTGCAGACTAGTGCAACCACTATGGAAATCAATATGGAGATACCTCAAAGAGCTTGGACTGGAGGTTCCATTTGACCCAGCCATCCCTCTGTTGGGTATCTTTCCAAGAGAACTGAAAGAATCATATCACAGAGAAGTATGTGCACCCATGTTTATAGCGGCACAGTTTGTAATAGCTAAATCTTGGAAACAACCTATTTGCCCATCCGTTGGAAACTGGATAAAGAAGTTGTGGTTTTTCTATAAAATGGAATATTACTCAGCCATAAAGAGCGAGAGAATAGATTCATTCATAGGAAAATGGATACATATTGAAGATATACTCCTAAGTGAAATAAATAAGTCCCACATGTGTAAATACCGAATAGTTTCCCTGGTGTGAATATTCTGCAACAATGCATAAGATTCTAATAAGATTACTGACATTTAGAAATGGGAGGAAAGGAGCTAAAGGTGTAGGGAAGGTGTGATACGTAGGGGAAGAACAAAAAGGGAAAAGAAAAAAATGTGAGAGAATGAAAAGATGAAAATAAAGTGTTTGTAGATGGGGAGGGGAGGAGGGGGTGAAGGGAGGGCAGAGGTAAGGGGAAAAAAATGAGAATCAAGACTTGCCATGTAAAGGTACATGATCCCAACAATGAATGTAACTGTACTGTATCCCTAAATGTACCAATAAACTCAATAAAAAAAAATAAATAAAAGTGGGTTTTATTTTAGGCATATAATTATTGAGTGTGCTCAAGTAGAGGAAATACTAGATATAAAGACAAACATAAGAGATAACTACGAAACTCGCATGTGCTTTGAGAAGATGCGTATTTCCTGAAAAAAAAATTTGCTAAGACATAACATCTTTTGGGAAAAAAATTAGTGATATGTATAGCTTTAGAATTTATAATACTGTAAAATGGCTAATGTGTAAATATCCATTGAACACTAGTTATGTTATTCTACGTAAATATTCTTCAGTAGGAAAAGTTTTATAGACTGTTTTCTACTGTGCCAATTTATGTTAATTAATATTGAAGGAATCAGGCAGTTCACATATTTAATGATTTGAGAATGTTCTTACCCTGGGTTTCTTAATCTTTCTGTATAAGGGCTCCCAAAGTCTTGTCATTTGGTGTTACGTATTTCTTGCAAGTTGTAATGTAATTTTTAGACCCTTGAGAAGCTTCATTTCTCAAATTCTAAACTATCAAATTTAAAAATAACTTTCATTAATTCCAAAAAGTATGAATATGTCAGGGGAAGTGTTCTTTCTCTAACATCAGAATCAAGAAAACCTGAGCAGGAGCTGATTCATTTGAGTCCCTCCAGCCGCCATCTCCCAGCTCAGCACCTTCACATTTTACTTCTTATTTCCTACCATACCTCTCAGGTCAGGTGGTTCCTGAAACCTCTTTACTGAATTGAATTTCCATCATTCTGCAGTGTTTTATTAACACAGGGTGCTTGTTTCTGAGCTGGCGCTGTCAGGCACACCTACAGTCTCAGTCCTCTGAGAGGCTGAGGCAGGAGGTTCCCAAGTTCAAGCTCAGAATGGGCAATTTAGCAACTTTGTGAGACAGTCTCAAAAAAGGAGGGGTGCTAGGGACATAGCTCAGTACGTGGGTTCAACCTCCAATACTGTCAAAAAAAGAAAAAATACATTTCTTGTGGGGTAGAGTGGTAGAGAGGGGATTTTCATCAGTCAGTTTCATTAAAGTGCTTTTTAAATACATGGTTATTTTTCTTATTTTAATAATGTTTTTCACCTAAAGAGATAGTATGTGTTACTTTGTTGGCCAAGCATGGTATTTAAGTAGTATTTACTGTGGGGAGCCTCATCAGCTGTTCCAGATGGCTGGGTATTCCCCTTCGTAATGCAATGTGAAAAACACTGCGGGTGACCAGGAATATTGATCTTTCTGTACAACTTTCTTTGGGCTTCAGGCTGAATACATCTGGGTTCACTTACTATTAGTATGAATTGCAGATTGTACTGGGGTTATTTCTTTGACTCCTGCTTCTCTGAATTTTTAGAGCGCAATCTGTTGTGAAGAAAAATTTCTCTTTCCATATACATGATTTTGCTTCTACTTCTAGGGGAAAAATCAGAGGAATGTGAGGAAAACACCTGTTAACTATGAGTTGGGCATTCCTGAAACTGGAACTCTGTTTTAAACTCAGTGGAATAGATGTTTAGGCCTGGCTTGATTTCTAAACTGATTTCTTTTTATTTCTCTTTCTTGAAGAATCACCTTATAAAGCTATAGAAAAAAATCCAAGTGTTTTTTCCTGTCCCCATACATATAGTGCAACTCAAAACACTCTGGTGTTTTTTCTTCCCACACCAAGCAAACAGTTCTGCAGTAGACTGTCCAGTGCGTGCCAGCTAGGCGTCCTCTAATTTGGTTCTGACACTTTCTGCCTGGAGATTGCATCAGATCCCACAAGTTGAGGGTTCAGGACCATAGATGCCATTTGCCAAGTGGTGAGTTGTTACTTGTACTTCTTTGTGACTGGCAGTATACTGAGGTTCTCATGACCTGCTCTGTGGGTTGCTTTAACTTGCTGGAGAGGCTCATAGAACTCAGGGAAACACAGTACTTATAGTCACTCTTGCTATAAAGGATGTTACAAAACTACAGATGAACAGCTGGGTGAAGAGATGCATAGGGTAAGGTATGGGAGAAGGGGCATGGAACTGCCATGCCCTTTCCAAATGGCCATCCTCCAGGAGCTGCCATATCTTTAAGATCTATCAAAAGCCCATCCCAACCCTATCCTCTTGGGTTTTTATGGGGGCTTCTTTATGTAGGCACAATTGATTATATCATTGGCCATTGGTGATCAACTCTGTCTTCAGCCTGTCTCCTTTCTCAGAAGGTTTAGGGATGGGGTTTAAAGTCTTGACCCACTAGTTATGGCTTGGTCTTTTCCTGTGACCAGCTGTCATCTGGAAGCCTCTTCCTGCTACCCAATTTCATTATTAGCATACAAAAGATAGCTTGTTTACTCCAGAGAGTCCATGGACTTCAGGAGCTGTGTTTGGAAATGAGGAATACCAGTATCACAGCTTTCAGCAGTTCCTTAATGAGTGCCTTCAGCACTTACTGATAACCCCATTTCACACATCAGGAAGTAAGTACCCTTTTTTTGATGTTGCCCTTTCCAGCTTAGGAGCGCTTTGCAAATTTTCTTTTCTGAAGTTCTGTAGGTCTATATATAGTCATGCTATTTCTTTAAAGGTTTAAGAAAAGCAGAAGAGATCGATAATAACAATAACACAAGAAAAATAGGTAAAATAAGCTATGTTTAAAATCATTAAGGAGAAGAGGCTGTCTAAAACCTTGAGGGTGGTCTAGAATTGGGAAGTACCACCCTAAGCAACCTTGATGTAATGTCAGTCTTTGTTCCAGATGGACAGTATAGTAGTGAATGATCTGAGAGAACAGGGTACACAGGTTTCCATGGCAAGATAAAGGGAGGGATGTTTAGGCAATACCTTGAAAGACTGGAGGCTAGCTAGGCATTTCACGCAGAACTGTAACGTGCTCAGTGTAGAGATGGGGCAGGGTAGGAGGTTGGGCAAGTTACCTAGGCTGTGTTTAAACTTACAGGCTTCCTGCCTTAGCTTCCCAGAGTGATGGGATGACAGGTGTGCACCACCACGCCTGGCTGCAGTTATGGGTCTTGAATGGGAATGGTTTTGGGTTTTTTTTTAAGGAGTTTGGGCTAAAATACAGAGTATGTATCTCAGGTTAGAGAAGAGACCGGAGAGGTAGGCATACTAGTTCATCAAGTGTCTCATGCTGTGCTAAAAAATGATTCCATTTGTAACTTGAAGGTGGAATAAATAGTTGTGCAGTTTTTAATAGAATAGTGTGACTTACTTTAGAAAGATTACAAGTGTGGAAGATGCATGGAGGGTTGGTAAACTGTAGGTAAAGGAGATGAAGTTGAGACTTGCTGCTGTGAGAAGTGATGGGACCCAGAACTCTGGCAGCAGCAGCAGGAGCGGGGCTTAGGTTTGCAAGCTGTCACAGGACTCAGGAATTACTGAACATGAGGACATCGGAAAGGAGGATGTCTGGGATGGCTTCTGTGTCCTTCTTGTTAATTTGGAGAAGAGAGGTGTTACTGGGAAATAGAATCTAGAAGGATTGGTTAAGAAGGGTTAATTGAGAGTGTGTTGAATGTGATAAAGCGTTTGATAGAGATGTCAAGCAGGCAGGGGCTATGCAGATGTTTGACTTTAGAGATTGCGGATATTGGTATTAAAATCGTAAAAATTGCAGATGGGAGTGAGACCTTGTGGGTAGAGCTGGAATTGAGAGGAAAGGAAGGCTGGGAAATAAGCAGAAGTAGATGGAAAGGAAGGAACAGTGAGGACCCAGCAGGCAGAGGAGATGGGGATTTAGGGAGGCAGTGTTGTAGTTAATGGCTTTAATCTTAGTGGCCTGAAGATTGCCCTCTGGCTCGGACAGCATTACAGCATTCTATGAGTGGAGCAGGTGTGGGCTTAGTGGGTTGGTGAATGAATGAGGGCGACACCTGCTGGACTCCCAGAAGCTGATCTGTAGAGGGGGTCTAGCGGGGACCATAGCAGGGCCCAGGGAGGTAATGGTGAACCTTTTAGAGATGAGGGCCCAAACTGTAACCCAAAACCTACTTATTTATCACAAAGTGCCAGCACTGCAATTAGCCTGAATACTGAGGTGTTAGTTTAGAAAAAACAACTCATTTATTAAAAGAAAAAACAGTAACAGAGTTTTCAATGATACGAACAGCCTGCTGTGGCACACATGCCATAGGTTCACCACCACTGGCCAAGGGAAAGCTTTAGAGAATCAAATACAGTGGACCCTTGAGTTACAACCGGTTTGACATACAAACAACTTGGATTATGTCTGGAATTTTAGTTTTAACTTACAAGCAAAACCTTTGAGTTATGACCCAAGTGCTGGTCATTTGTGTTTCCAGATGGTCTCAGATACAGATTTAACTCCTAAAGAGTTCTGGAGAGAACATTACAACATCCCTTCCTGTGTGAGGTTAGTTGAGGAATCCTGGGCTAGTGTCTCTCTAAGGACTCTGAGAGCTGCCTGTATACAGTAGAGAGACTTTGAAGGCTGTGTACAGGAGCCTGAGACTTCGTTGACCAATTTAAGTTACATCCAGCCCTTGGGAATTGATTGAGTTCATAAATGAAGGGTCCACTGTAATCTCTGTATGTTCTTAGAAGGTAATGTAGTGGTTCCATTTCATTTTCAGAAGCTTGAGATGACCTTGAAACCATTCAGATTAACTTGCCATTGTATCCCTTGACTAATTTTTCTCTTCTTTTCTTTAGGTAAAATTCAGTAGGTATTAATTATACATTAAATTCATTTTCTGACCGTAGATATTGATTGTAGATCTGTCTGTTATTTTTTGAAAGTGTGTCGGGAAGGACATCTTAAATTTGTCCTGCCCTTCCCCTACATGCTCACGCAGGTGCAGAAGGTGAATGTGGCCTGTAGGGAAGCCTTGTCCATCTGTCCCTGCGCCTCCCGCTGTGCACTGCTGTCTGTGTTCCTTCCCAGCATCTTCAGATAGGTTTGTCCAGTGAATTCCTCAGTGTGCACGAGTAGGACTCATTGTACTTGAACGAATTTGTATTTTAAAAGAATGAGCCTTTTGTTATTTTCCCCCTTTTTTTGGGTGATGCTGTGAATTGAACTATTAGAGATGATACCTTCTACAAATCTGTGTTCTGTTTATGTTAAGGTTATCCAGCCTAGCTTTATATTCCCGTAGTCAAACATAAAATTAAGCAGTGCTGGTGGCACGCGCCTGTAATCTCAGCACTTGGGAGAATTGCAGCGAGTTCAAGACCATCATGGGCTATATAATGAGTTCAGGGCCATCCTGAAGTAAATAATGAGACCATATCTCAAAAGGGCAAGCAAGCAAGCGTGCATGCATTCTATTTCACGGAATAATTGATATAATCAGTCACATTTTCAATGAGGTACAAAAATAAAACTATAATTTATAGACATCTCATTAAAACAATATTGTCTTTATGGATTCAGTTATGTCCACTTTTGAGTGCCAGTGTCACTCCCCTTTGTGCTACTGGGTGGATCCTCAGAGGCTGTGTGTGAGGAGATACTCAATGTTGTAGAGCCCAGACCAAGTGTTCTCCAAAGGGCAGGCACTTGTGTGCCAATGCACAATTATCTCTGAGAAGAATTGTCATTCTAAGCTCCAGAGTGACCCGTAGGTAGGAAGGTCACAGATTTCACAGTTAATGCAGAAGTCACTTCAACTTGAAATTTGTATGTACCAAATATTTTATGAAAGACTTTAGGCTGTGAGATGTGATTATGTTAATTCAACAACAAATATTTATAAAAATATTCTATAATATAGGGAGATTTAAAGGTAGCATTGCAGGTTTGTATGGTAGAATGCTATACAATCATTAGTTTTGGGAGCATAATGATAGAAATGTCTGTATTTTGTGAAAGGTAAAAGTCTTATGTGATACCCATTTAAAAACATAGTCACAGAAAAAAATTAAATGAATTACATAGTAATGATCCAATTGAAGAGGCATAAAATATTTTTCTATTTCAGCTAATCTTCCAGTGCCAACAATTGCAGCAATAGATGGACTCGCTTTAGGTGGTGGTCTTGAACTGGCTTTAGCGTGTGATGTTCGAGTGGCAGGTGAGAACTGATCCTATTAAATTGTAATTTTAAAAAAATGAAGTCTGTATGTATTCTACAGATAACTCCAGATACTTTGTTCTATTTCCTGTAGAACATTTTCAAAAAGTTACCTGTTGGGCTTAATTATTTGTTTAAAATTCTCCTTAAAACAGTCTTTTATTCTCTCTCACTCATTCTTAACAGTAGATAAAGATGCCAGGATTTGGGTGGGAAAGACCTGAGTTGAAGCTTAGGTTCTGCCCTTTTAGATCACTTTTGTTTTCTCTAAAATGGGGGACATGGCTTTTTCTGTGTGAAATTAACCTATAAAGTTGACCTGTGGATGGGCTTAATCATAGCATTTTAGTAATTGTCAGATGTAGTAACAAAACAAACCTTTGAATCCATTCTCTTCCTGAATGGTTTTCTGAGTACTTAGGAGGCAGTTACAGATATAATGAAAACAACGCTTACCACTACTGAGGGCTGAGCAGGTACCTGGTATATGCTAGATGTGTGTATATCAGACTTACTCAGTCTGCCTAGCAACCCCTGATCATGGTATCTTGGGATATATGAGGAAGCTGGAGTACACAGAAGGGACGTCAAAGCCCAGAACTAGTGCCTAAACAGGGATCCAGCCCTCACTTGTTATGGAGCAAGTACCAGTCTTCCATGTGTTGTGTTCTAGATACTACATTCATTGATATCTCTGACACTGCCTATGTCACTGGGCTCTGAGACTTGAGGGGGGAAGTAGATAGCAGAGTTGGCACTGTTTTTCCCTGGTTCCCTTGTTACTTCTGATGTGCCTGCATATTAAAAGTAGAGTTAACAAAATTTGCCTTTGAATAATTTTACGTGGCTTTGTCTTGGGATTTGTAGTTGCATGTGTACTCTTTCCTCCTTTCTACTTTATTTTAGGTCCCCCTCCCTTTTTTTTTTTGGTTATGAAAGTATTAGTAGTTGTTTTTTCTGATGATGGGGACTGCTTAGGTTTTAAACTAAAGAGCTAATCCATTTTGAAAGAATCCATGTTTTGGGAATAAGGATGTAGGAAATAGTCATAAGTACATTTGTATATGCTTATAAAGAAAATTAAGATGCAGATTATTCACACCAGGGAAACTATTCGGTATTTACACATGTGTGACTTATTTATTTCACTTAGGAGTATATCTTCAATGTGTATCCATTTTACTATGAATCAGTCTATTTTCTCATTCTTTATGGCTGAGTAATATTCCATTTTATAGAAAAACCACATCTTCTTTATCCAGTTTCCAACAGATGGGCAACAATGCATAAGATTCTAATAAGATTACTGACATTTAGAAATGGGAAGAAAGGAGCTAAAGGTGTAGGGAAGGTGGGATGGGTAGGGCAAGAGTAGAAAGGGAAAAGAAAAAAATGTGAGAGAATGAAAAGATGAAAATAAAGTGTTCGTAGATGGGGAGGGGAGGAGGGGGTGAAGGGAGGGCAGAGGTAAGGGGAAAAAATGAGAATCAAGACTTGTCATGTAGAGGTACAAGATCCCAACAATGAATGTAACTGTACTGTATCCCTAAAATGTACCAATAAACTCAATTAAAGCTGAAAAAGAAAAGAAAATTAAGATGTAGTGATGAATCTATGAAAATAAACACAAAAAAAGGAATCCTTTTCATCCATCAGCACAATAAAACTCTATGTTGGAAAGTAACTAGAGACTTGGTCTTGAGAAAAAAGGAATCCTTTTCCACCATCAGCACAATAAAACTATATGTCAGAAAGTAACTAGAGACTTGGTCTTGAGAAGTTGCCATATCCAATATGAGATATTAAGTTGTTCAGTCCGGGGGAACTATTCAGGCAGTTAAAGAATTCATCCTTGTCAGACATAATCTCTCTCACAATCCTGAATAATTAATGGGGATCTAAGCCTTCAAATATGACTTGAAGGTATCAAGTGTAATAATGTAGTTACGGAT
Source organism: Fukomys damarensis (assembly GCF_012274545.1). NCBI lineage: Eukaryota > Metazoa > Chordata > Mammalia > Rodentia > Bathyergidae > Fukomys > Fukomys damarensis. The sequence continues at coordinate 28,077,099 of NW_022900939.1, forward strand.
CTGGTCTTCCACCACCAAAACTAATTCACTGCCAAGCACTGTTTAACAGTGTGATTCTTCTTATGTATGTCATTTAGAGTGTTGATTTTCAGAAATAAGTATCTCTTCAAGTTGTTTTTTAAAAAAACTGTGACACCAGTTTAATTAGTATGCAGAATATTTTTGGTGTATCTTCTTTTACTAACTTTCTCAGGTTGTCATATTAGAATGTGATGATGTGGATGTTCCTTAATTTTCTTTGTTTCTTTTTAGCTTCCTCTGCAAAAATGGGCCTAGTTGAAACAAAGTTGGCGATTATTCCTGGTGGAGGTGAGTTGCTCACACCCATCTCTTAATACCTTTGCTTCCCAGATGCAGGGTATAAAGCAAAAATTAATAGGAAAGGCAATATTATGGGTGAAGAGACTGTCAATGCCACATTAGATAACTAATATGTGAAGCCATCCTCTTTGATTTTCTAGCATGCCCATAGCGTAGTCCTTCTGTAAAGTTGTACTGGCTGTTGTTGCTTTCTTTTCCGGCTGTCTCCTATGCTTTTCTGTTTTACTTCTGAAGTTTTAAATTACAGTCCACATTGGTGTCACATTTGAGTTTGTTTTTTTTCTAAGAGTTACACAGCTGTTGTGAAACCTGTATGCATACATTTGAATGTGTGCTTCCTCACTGAGCTTAGACCTTTTTGTGTATAGCCAGACTCTGAGTGGAGGAGGAAAAAGGGCACTGACAGAATACATGAGCGGAGCTCCTCAGGTGAAAAACTTTATTTTGGCCCTAGTCTGGGTTGGCTGGCTTCATGACATTTTGGGCCTGTTGCATAGGAACTGCTGGAGTCATGATAGCTGGGATGCTAAGATGGAGAGAAGGGATCACCTCATACATTGCCCTTCATGAACGTGTCTCCAGTGACCTACTCTCTTTCATGGGTCCCCAGTCCAAGACAGTCTCCCACCTTCCTGTAGCACCATAGGTGGGCCTAGGCTTCCACAGATGGGCCTTTGGGGGACAGTCACATTCACATTATAGCAACCTCCAGGCTGTGGGCATTTGTTTCTCTATAGCAGGTCAGAGGTTGGGGTAAGTGAACAGCTTGAATTTGTACCTAAAGAGCTGGTTTTTGTTTGTTTGTTTTTCCCTGTTGTTACAGAAAATAAATTAGCTGTTGTCATAAGTTAGCTGCTCTTTTTCGCAAAACCAATTAAGAAAGTGCCTTTGTAACATTGATAATGAAATCTTACATCATCCAGTAAATCTGAAATTTTTGCTATTTTGATTCAGAGAATTTGGAAATATTCCCATTTTGTGAAGTCATTCTTTCAAAAAATAGACTTTTGTGCATGGCATAGTAACCCTTCTTGGTAACTTTCACATGTAAGTGACCATTTATCAGTATGTGAATGAAATAACCATCTAACAATGTAACAGTTATTGTTGAACACAACAGACATGATGCATATGAGTAGGTTAAAATTTTGTTTAACTTTATTATATAGTATTTATATAATAAGTATAATACTAATATATAATAATTAGTGTTTGTTGGTAGAAATGAAGGCATAAGTTATAGTGAACTGAACATAATCCGCCTACATCAGTGTGTGAGACTTTTTATTTGGTAACCCAGAAAAGGGCTGTTTTTGTTGGCCCAAAGCATTTCATGTTTGCCTGCCTGAACTACCATGCCTACATTGTTTACAGTGATTAATAAAATCACTGGAAAGATTTAGGAAGAAATGGGCCCACTTGAAAATAACGAGATAACTGATATTGTCAAGTAAAGTAAAATTGAGAAAAAGCATGGCATGACATGTTTCTGAAATCCTTTAAGAAACTAGCATTCATTGGTAATTTAGATATAACTAATCCTAGAGAGAGAGTGGCCGCAGTGGTTTGACTGGTGCATCCTCCCTCCCACCCCAGCATATGTCAGCCTAGAACCTTGGGAAAAGGACCATTGCAGATGAATGTGATTAAAGGAGCTTGAGAGGAGCTCATCCTGGATTATCATAGGGGCATTTGAAGCCAGTGAGGAAGTGTACTTTTAAGTAAGAAAAGACACATAGAGAGAGAGATCCTGTGAAGACAGAGGGGAGTGACACATAAATCCCAGCCCCTTTTATTATTATTATTTTTTATGTTGAGACACAGTCTTGCTAAATTGCCGAGGCAGGGCTTGACCTTGGAATCATCCTGCCTTGGCCTAACCAGAGTGTTGAAATTACAGGTGTACACCACTGTACCAGGCTTATAACTAATTTTTTTTGTCATTAAACCTGGCTTTATCTTTTAACTTTTCATTTTGAAATAATTTAAAGCTTATAAAAGAGAATAAAGCATTTCCATCTACCCTATACCCAACTTTCACAAACATGAATGTTCTTATATGACTATAGCTGATGTACTGTTTCTAATCTGTAGACCTTATTCATGTGCTACCAGTTTTTGCTCAAATGTCCTTTTTTTGTTTGCTTGGTAGATGACACAGTTCAAAAGTTTATGTTGCATTTAGTTACTGTGTTTCCTTAGACTCATGATCTGGGGGGGAATTCTTATGAATATTTGTCTTTAATAGCCTTGACAGTTTTGAAAAGTGCTAGCCTATAACTTTATAGAATTTCTCTCAGTTTGGGTTTGCCTAATTTGTCCTCATGCATAGCTTAGGAGTGTGCATTTTTGGCAAGAATATCACAGAAATCTACTTTTTTTTTTTTTTTTTCTTCCCCTGGCACCAGGGATCAAACTCAGGTCCTTGAACTTGCAAAGCAGGCGGTGGAACTGCTGAGCTAAATCCCCGGCACAAATGATCCGATATGAGATACTAAGTTGTTCAGTCTGGGGGAACTATTCAGGCAGTTAAAGAATTCATCCTTGTCAGACATAATCTCTCTCACAATCCTGAATAATTAATGAGGATCTAAGCCTTCAAATATGACTTGACGATATCAAGTGTAATAATGTAGTTATGGGTCTGGTCTTCCACCACCAAAAACTTAATTCGCTGCCAAGCACTGGTCCTGCTCAGAGCTACCTGCTGGGGGTGCATGATGCTTATGTGCCTCATTATCAGTGATGATAACTTTTTTCCTTTAACATTATATATGACATTTGCCTAACTTGCCAATCTTTCTGTGAGAATAAATGTTTTTGACAAGTAAAATTTCATAGATTTATGGCATGCAACATGATGCTTTGATGTACGCATCCACTGTGGCACAACTAAATCGGCGTAATTGATGTATGCACTACACACCCTCATGTGGGTGTGAAGAGAACACGTCAGATCTGCTCTCGGCACTTTTCAGGGATACAGTATTACTGTTAACTGTAGTCACCACAGTGTACAAGAGGTCTTCTGACTCCTTTCCTCCCAACTGAAATGTTGTAGTCTTTGACCACCACCTCCCCAGCCCATGCTCCCAAACACTAACTTCTTTTAAGAGTTTAGGCAAATTATCTTACGGAGGCTTGTACATTCTGGATTTTAATACTGTTTCCTCATGGTTCAGGTTTAGATTTAAAATATTTGCCAAGAAAATTGAATTAGTGATGCTGTTTATTGCATTTGGCATTTCATTATGTGGTATTTAATGTTGTTGTTTGATTTTTGGTGATGGTAACTTTGGTGATTTGGTTAAGGTAGTGACCAGCTGTGGGTATCCTTTTACTGTTCTCTTTGAAACTTCATGTATACACACGCATGCACATGTACACACACACACACACACAAAGGGACGGAAAGTGGTGAGAGGGAGGAGGAGAAAGAGGAAAAGGAGAGAATATGAATATGAGTGAGAATGAATTAGAATCTATTGGAGCCTTCAAGTTTTAGGGAACCAGCAAAATACCCTTGAGTTTTGTACATTTTCTGCTTCCTGGGATGAAGGTTGCACATTATTACAGTCTGTGTTAATAATAAAGCATTCTCTTGGCATATTTTCCAGGAACTCTTTTATTTTAAGGTGTGTCTATGAAGTAATGACAGATTTTTAAATCTTGTGAATGTGTGTTGTCCTGAACACAGTTGTCATTTTGGAAAGCTTTATTTATAGCCTTTGTTGAAATTCTTTTAGAATTTACATCAGAATCTGAGTTTATCTTTTGAATATCATCAGCAGTGACTCATCTTTATCCTGTGAGAGTGACTTTGATTTTCATAAAAGAGCAAAGGATCATTGTGTGCCAAATCTGATGAATAAGTTCATACTGATTCAGGGAGGAAAAAGGTATAATAAAAAAAAAAATCAGACTGATTTCCTTAAGAGGCTTACATAAAGTCACACATCTTACCAGTATTGTGAACAATAGACAGCATTGTTAGGCTTACTTTAGAGCTGCCTGAGTTTAATAGCACTCTCACACCCCGAGTCTAGCATATCACACACACGTACGCACGCACCGTACACTCTGAAGGTCTCACTGAAGATGTGACCATCCCCTTGTTTAATTAGGATGCTTGGGGAGTTGTTTGTCAACTTCTCACTGAGCACAGGCCATTTTAATTGCCATGGAGGAAACTGATAGATGTAGGACTCTGTACTGCACCCTTGGAATTGATGATCTAAGATCTAATAAGAGATTAAACATATGCATAAGTATCTTAATGGCCCTGTTATAATAAAGTTGGTAATCAAACAGAAATAAGGCAATTTAAAGTTAGGTTCATGAGTTTAGAGAAAACATTATGGCTTCTGTGAGGCATCATGAAAGCAGAAGGAGTAGATTTTATTTGGCAAAGTCTACAAAGTAGGTACCTGGCCCCCTCTGACATCGGTCCATACTGCTGCTCCTCTTGCTCCACACTTCCTGTTTCATTCGTATGTGTTCATCTAGCAGCCAAATATTGAATCTTGCTCTGGTGTTGACATGAGGTTGTAGCAGTGAAAGAACGAGATCCCTTTACCGTGCATGTTATGTTCAATCACAGGAACAGTAGACACAGCAGATGGTAAGTTGTACATTATGGCAGAAGGAAGAAGTAGAAAAAAGGAATCTGAGAAGGGTGCAGGTTTACACTTTTAAACAAGAAGTTCAGGGCAAGCCTAATTGGGATGGTAACACTGGAGTTAAGGCTTAAATACTTGGAGCAGTTTATTCATACAGATTTGAAGAAGACCATTTCAGACAAAGGTCATACCTAGTAAAACAGGGTGAGTATGCTTGGAGCGTTCACTGTGTCACTGGCAGGGAGGAGGGGGACAAGAATCATAGGTGTTCTGTCAGAGGAGCAAGGTGAGGGGTAGTGAGGTCATGGAGGAGTTTATTATAGCCATGCTAAGCACTTTAGTTTCTACTGTGAATGAAAAGAGTACTCACTATAGGCTTAGCGGATGTGTGACATACTCTTAGATTTTTAAAGATTCATTGTGATCACTGTGCTAAGAGTAGATAATAGTAGGAAAAGGTTGGGAGCAGGAAGCCTCTGCCTGCTGGGAGCGGTTGCTGTTGTTCAATTGAAGTGTGCCCTGGGTATGGACTGGGATGATAGCCTTAGAAGTAGGGGTGTGGGTAGACTCTGGGTGTCTTTTAGAGATGGAGTCACTTACCAGGTTGAATGGGGAGTATAAATGAAAGAGACATATAAAGAATGACTCCAGGGATTTGGGCTGCAGTAACTGAAGAGAAAAGTTGCCTTCTAATGAGATGTGGAAAGCTATGAGAAAAAGAAAGTTTGGAAGCAACAGTTGAAAATACTGTTTTGGATATATTTTGATTAAAAGTGAGCCCTAAACAATCCAAGTACAGTATTAATCATTGTGCAAATGTTCAATTTGGGAGAATGCACAGACCATTCATATTTTCCCTTGGCATCTACTGACTGCATCACAAAACTCAGAGGTGAACTTTGGCAGAGACAGAACTTTAGGAAAACCTCTCCAGTTCAGGCATGAGGATGTGGGAAATTGATTTCCTCACAGTGCTACCAGTGGCAGCCAGGACCTCGAGCCCCCCAAATTCTGATGAAGTACACCTGTCTTCTGAAGATCCTAGAAATGTTGTGGGGGCAAATCCTTATCACTTTCTCTCTGTCCACTGTTTAGCTGGATACTGGTATAGTCATTGGAAGTCCATGACAAAGTAAAGGCAAAAGGGCTCAAAATGGGGTACTCCAGAGAACCAAAAATACCAGGGAAATGATAAAGGACGGACTCAGGACAGTAAGTTGTTCATGAACCCTGAAAATAGTCCTAAGCTATGCATGTGTCTCTGGTGGTAAGGACCACTGCTCAGAAGCAAGTCTGGGCAAAGACCTTGGAGAATTACAATGTTGAAAAAACAGTCAACAGAATGCTGCTTGGAACAGGTGGCTTGGAATTTTTTTTTTCTCATTGAGTTTATTCGTCCATTTTAGGTATACAGTACAGTTAACATGCATCATTGGGATCTTGTACCTTTACATGACAGGTCTTGGCTCTTATTTTTTCCCTTTATCCCTGCCCTCCCTTCACCCCCTCCTCCCTTGCCTATTTACAAACACTTTATTTCCATTTTTTTCATTTTCTCATGTTTTTTTTTTCTTTTCCCTTATTACCTTTCCCCTACCCTTCCTATTTCCCCTATACTTTTAGCCCTTTCTTCCTATTTCACATTGTCAGTTATATCATTAGAATCTTGTGTATCATTATAGTTTTTCACACCAGAGAAGCTATTTGGTATTTATAAATAGAGATTTTTTTACAAAGATTTTAAAGCAACCCAACAAAAATGCTTCAAGAAATGAAGGTGAGTAGTTTCAGTCTCCTCCATCTGTCTGTTGGTGCAGGAAACATGCCTGCCCTAGAGCAGGTGATGACCATACACATGACCGCTGATGCTGGGTACGTGAGATGGACAGAAATGTATTAGTCACATAGGCTCACGGCTCAGGGCAGAGGCCCCACCGACCACATGGACAGAGTGAACACAAAGGCCGTGGGAGGAGCCTTTGTAGTCCATGAGGGTGGGGTGCCTTGGGGTCCTGCAAAAGAAGAGGGGTTTGTTAGCCTAATTCTGTGGACTGCTGCCTGTGAATAAGTAGGTATAGGCACCTGTACGCCTTGGCAAAGAGGCATATTTTTCTAGGGAACCTGTCATAGAAGCAGAATGGGGATGGAAATTTTACGGGTTTTGGTCTGCTCAGTTTCCCTTGATGCTAAGGCTGCATATAATATTAGACCTTAGTTTTGGACTTTATAATACAGCAGGAACACTCTTTAGAAATGTAAAATGTCTTAGAAAATAAGCCAGGTGTAATAGTGCATGCCCATAATCCCAGCACTTTTGGAAGCTGAGGCAGGAAGAAAGCAGATTCTATCTCAAACTGGGTGACTTAGTGAGACTCTCCTCAAAATAAAATATAAAACTGGCTGCAGATGTAGCTCAGTGCGAAAGTCCTGGGTTCAATTCCCAGTGCCATCAGGGGCAGAGGGAGTCTCAGAGAATAAATATGTAAATATAAGATGTAAAGTATAGGTTGTGTATCCCTCATCCAAACAGCTTGGTATCAGGACAGTTTTAGATTTAGGAGGATTTTCAGATTAGGGAATATTTGCATAGACTGCCATTTGCTCATCCCTGATCTGAAAACCCACAATCTGCAGTCCTCCGAAGTCAAACTTTGAACATCATGTTAGTGCTTTAAAAGTTTCCAATTTCAGAGCATTTTAGAATTCAAATGTTCTTTATTAAGTGGCTCAACAAATAAAAATTTTAGGACTAAAAACGACAGTAGTCAAAATAAAAAGCAGACTAGATGGTCTGAGTTGGCGAGTGGATGTGACAGGAAAGAGTGAGTGAACCAGGACAGCTCAAGAGAAGTCAATCAATGGGGGAAGAATAAAGACTGAGTATATAGACCAAACCTCAGGAACCTCTGGAGTAATACTACTGCAAAGTTTGACATTTATGTTTCTAGGTGTTCTAGAAGGAAAGGAGAAAGTCTGTATTTCAGGAAGGAAAAAAAAAAAAAAAGGAAATGCTGCTTGAACTTTCTAAATTTGGAGAATGACATTAACATAGGATTCAAGAACCTGAGTAAAACCACACAAGTTGAGCTCAAAGAGGTCTCTGTTGAATGTGACATAATCATATGGTTTAAAACTAAAGACCAGAAAAGATCTTGAAAAGTCAGAGGAAACAGTACTTTGAAGGGCTATAGATTCCTCATCAGAAACCCTGGAGTCCAGAAATTAATGGAACCACATTTCTTTTTTTATCTTTATTAAATTTATTGATGCTTGTTAGGTATACAACACAGTTATATTCATCTTTGGGATCTTGTACCTATATATGACTTCCCAGGTTCTTATTTTTCCCCATTCCCCAGCCCTCCACTCTGCCCCCAACTCTTCCCAAAGACATTGTTTCCATGTATTTCCTTTTCACAAATTTTTCTTTTCCCTTTTTACCGTTTCTCTACCTCCCACTTCCTCCACTCTTTTAGACTTTTCTTCCTATTATACAATATCAATTATACACTTTAATCCTTATTTACACTTTTACTTTTTCACACCAGAGAATCTATTTACACATGTGTAACTTATTAATGTCACTTAAGAATATGGCCTCAATGTTCATCCACTTCACTATAAATCTCTAGTTTCTCATTATTTATGGCTGAGTAGCATTACATTTTGTAAAAAAAAAAAACAAAAACAAAAACAAAAAAACCACATCTTTATCCAGTCTGCAGTTGATGGGCATTTGGGCTGTTTCCAATTTGTAGCTATTATAAACTGTGCCACTATAAATGGGTGAGCATGTATCTCTCCTTTGGGAAGATACTCAGCAGAGAAATAGGTGGATCAAATGGGACCTCTAATCTGAGTTGTTTGAAGTATCTCCATATTGATTTCCACAGTGGTTTCACCGGTCTGCACTCCCACCCACAGTGGAGGAAGGGTTCCTTTCTCCCGACCACCCTGCCATCATTTGTTATTTGTTGATTTCTTGATAGCAGCCATTCTTAGTGGGGTGAGATGGAATCTCAGTGTTGTTTTCATCTGCATCTCTCAAATGACCTGTGATGTTGAGCAATTTTCATGTGATTATTTGCTACTTTTACTTCTTTGAGAAATAATCTGTTAATTTCAAATGCCTGTTTTTGGTACTGGGGATTGAACTCGGGTCCTTGCGCTTGCAAGGCAGGCCACCGAACCGCTGAGCTAAATCCCCGGCCCATCAAATGCCTATTTTTGAATTGGGTCTTTATATTTGAGGGGTCTGATTTCTTTGAGTTCTTTAGATATTCTGGATAGTAGACCTTTGTCTCCGGAATAGCTGGTAAAATTTTTTCCCCACATTATGGGTTGTCTCTTAGCTCTGCTTGTGATTTCTTTGGCAGTGCAGAAGCTTTTTAAAAACATGAGATCCCAATTATTGATTCTTTGTGGTAGTTCCCATACTACTGAGGATTACTGAGGATTTGTTCATAAAGTCTTTTCCTATGCTAGTATCTTCAAGAGTTGTACCTAACTTATCTTCCAGCAAGTTTAGTGTTTCTGTTTTAATATTTAGGTCTTTAATCCACTTGGATTTTAGTTTAGTACATGGTGAAAGATAATGGGTCTAATTTTAATCTTTGCCAAGTTGAAATCCGGTTTTTCTAATACCATTTATTAAAGAGGCTGTCTTTCCTCCAGTAAGGGTATTTGGTTCCTTTGTGAAAGATGAGGTAGTTGAGTATGTCAGGAGATGTTTTTGCATCTTCTAATCTATTTCACTGATCCTCAGATCTGTTTCTTTGCCAGTACCATACTGTTTTTATCGCAGTGGCTTTATAATATAGTTTCAAATTGGTGATTGTGATACCTTCTGCCATGTCTCTGTTGCTTAGAATTGCTTTTGTTTTTCTAGGTCCTTTCTGATTCCAAATGAATTTTTGAATTGTTTTCTCTAGTTGTATGAAATAAACTGTTGTGATTTCAATTGGGATTGCATTGAATCTGTATAGCAGTTTTGGAATTATGGCCATTTTCACTATATTGATTCTTCCTACCAAGGAACAAGGGATGTTTTTCCATTTTCTTATATCCTCTTCAATATCTTTTAGAGTGCTGTAGTTTTCAGTGTAGAGGTCATTTGTCTCCATTAGATTGGTTCCTAGATATTTCATTTTTTTGGATGCTATTGTGAAAGAGGTTGTTTTCCTAATTTGACTCTCGGTGAGACTTGCGTACAAGAAGACTATTGATTTTTGAGTATTTACCTTGTATCCAGCTACTCCAATGAATCTGTCAATCAAATCTAGAAGTCTTTGGCAGATTTCTTTAGGTCTTCTATGTAGAATATCATATCATCAACAAATAATGACAGTTTCACTTCTTCCTTTCCTATCTTTATCGCTTTTATTACCTTCTCTTACCTAATTGCTGTGGCTAATGTTTCCAAAACTATATTGAACAGGAGTGGTGAATAGTGCACATCCTTGTCTTGTTCCTGATTTTAGCATGAAGGTTTTCAGTTTTTGACCAGTTAGTATGATGTTAGTTAGCTATTGGCTTTTCATAGATAGCCTTTATCAAGTTGAGATGAAGACCATCTGTTTAGTTTTCCGTAGGGTTTTGGTCATGAATAATGTGGGTTGAAATTTGTTGAATGCGTTTTCTGTATCTCTTGAGAGATCATATGGTTTTTGTCTTTGGCTTTGTTAATATAGTGTATTACATTTATTGATTTATGTATGTTGAACCATCCTTACATAAGCGCTGCAATATATCCGACTTGGTCAAGGTCTATGATCTTCTTGATGACCCTCTGTGTTCTGTTTGCCAGTATCTTACTGAGGATTTTTGCATCTATGTTCATTAGGGAGATTGGCCTGTGGTTCTCTTGTTTGGTTGAGTCTTTCTCTGGGTTTAGAATCAAAATAATGCTTCCAGGAATGAATTTGGAGGTATTACTTCTCTTTGAGTTTCACTGAAAAGTTTAAAGAGTAGTGGCAGTAGTTCTTCTCTAAATGTCTTGTAGAATTCAGCAGTGAAGCCATCAGGACCTGGGGTTTTCTTTGTTGGAACCACATTTATAAAGTGCAGAAGGAAAGAACTGTCAGCTTGGAATTCCACATACAAAGAAAATGATTCTTTAGGAATGAAGGCGAAATAAGTCATTCTGAGATTAGAGAAAACCAATAGAATTTACAGAGTCCAGACTCATTATGTTATTGGTGAAAAGTAGGCATATCGATTGGTGAAGCACAGCCTTCTATAAGTGAACTCAGAGATGTGTCCAGTTGGTATTTGACAGAGTTGTGGAAGAACTGTGGTAGAGAAAGTACAGTATTTCAAGAATTGGACAACCACATGCAGAAAGTGTTAAAACAAAATCTTCATTTAAACCTTAAAATTTGTGCAAAAATTAGCTCACAACAGATGATACATATAAAACTGTATAAGTTTTCAAAGCTTTGTGAAGTCAAAGACTCCTGTTCCTCAGTGGATGAGACAAAGGGGCTTGGCTCCACACCAGCAGGAGAGAGCTCAGTGGCATTATTAAATGTGTGAATTACTGTTCCTGGAGAAGGCCGAGTGCAGTTAACTTCATACTGGTTATTGACACAAAGAAGATTGGAGCATTTGTATAGGAATATGTTACTTGCTTTAACTGCATGCTTTCTTCATTAAAATTAGCTTCAGTGTTTCATAACCCCAAATGAAGTAATGAAATCTAATTAAGTGATGATTTTGATTGTAAATATTTTAACTTCCTCTTTAAAACCTCAAGTTGATGTATCCATTCTTCTTATTTTGATTTTTTAAAAAATAACTTTTTTTTGGAAAGCAGATTATTCATTTTCTGAGCTTCCATTGTCCAACTATAATTAGGTTGGCTTTATTTGAATTTTAATATTCTGTGATGTGTATTTTGTGTATCAAGTTAAATCCATGGTCTTCAGTAGCATTTAAGGCATTACAGAAAGCAGTTGTTAAAAGACTTACCCTTGAAGAGTAAATCTGTAGAAAGCTAATAAAGTATATTAGCTCGGCTTGTAAATTAGAAAGTTCATTTCTTTCATCTTTAAAAAATGAAACTGAATTTGCTTTTCTCAAATCATCCATTTTGGAAACTGGTTGACTCTATTGCCTATAATAGGAAAGACAATGTGATCTGTTCAGACTTAGCTGAGAGGGATGTTTTGGTGCATGCCCATAGATGTTCCAGCTGACTCACATGTCTAGTCTCATGTGACAAGAACTTTTATTTGGAATAGAAGAATTAAGAGCATATTTCTTTCACTTAATAGATATCTACCCAACAACAGCAGAATACACATTCGAGAAGCACATGGAACTTTCTTTAAAATAGACCACATACCAGCCAATAATGCAAGCGCTAGTAAATGTAAAAGAGTTGAAATTGTACCATGCATATTACCAGATCAGAACACAATGAAACTAGAAATCAGTGACCACAGAAATTATGCAAATACATAGAAACTAAACAGTAGTCTTAAATAAACAATAAGTTTACAAAAGAAATGTTTCTAGAATCAAACAATAATGCCAGTACAACATAGCAGAACTTATGTGATACAACGAAAGCAGTGCGAAGAGGGATGTTTATAGCTTTGAAACTCCATATCACAAAAAAGAGAGTGAGTCCAAATAAATAAGTGTACCTCAAGGTCCTAGAAAAACAAGAACAGTCCAAACCCAAAGCTAATATAAGTAAGGAAATTACAAAAACCAGAACAAAAATCAATGACATTGAGACAAAAAAATACAGAGTATCAATGTATCAAAGACTTGATTCTTCAAAAAAAAAAATCAGACAATCTTTAGCCAATCTAAGCAATAAAAGGAAAGACCCAGATCATATCATTTAGAAATGAAAATGGTAAAGTAACAGTGACCAGTGCAGAAATCAAAAAGACTATTAACAACTACTTTGTAAACCTGTATACCAATAAATTGGTGAATTCAGAAGAAATGGTTAGTTTCCTAGATGCATATGAATTACCAAAACTGAACCAGTAGGATTTAAAAACCCTGAATAATCCAATAGCAGGCAATGAAATAAGCAATAATAAAATACTTAACGACAAAGAGAAGCACAGGTCTAGATGTGTTAAAAGGGAAGGAGTAGTCCCAAAGTCATTCCTGACAGGTAGTGTTACTCAGATTCCAAAACCAGACAATACTCTAAACAAAAAAGAGAACTATATCTCATTCTCTTTAATGAATACATATGCAAAAATCCTCAATAAGACATTGGCAAACAGAATGCAACAAGACATTAAAAAGATAATACATCGTGACCAATTACTCTTCATCCCAGAGATGCAAGAAAGATTCAACGTATGCAAATCAGTAAATGTAATCCATCACATAAACAGACAAAAATCACATAATCATCTCAGTAGACCCAGAAAAAGTCTTTGACAAAATCTGACACCCTTTCACAATAAAAACACTGAAGAAAATAGATATAAAAGGATCTTATCTCAGTCTGATTAATGCCATTTATGATGAATCTGCTGCCAACATCATTAAACTGAGAAAAACGGAAAGCTTCCCCTCCAAAATTAGGAACAAGACAAGAATGTTCACTGTCTCTACTTCTATTTAACATAGTACTTGAAATGTTAGCAAGAGAAGTTAGGCAAGGAAAACAAATAAATAATATATGTATAGGAAAAGAGTCAGATTATCGTTATTTGGAGATGACATGATTCTCTGCGTAGAAGAGCCAAAAAGAATCCAGTGAAAGAATCTTAAAATGAATAACCAAATTTAGTAATGGAGCAGGGTACAAAATCACAAAAATCAGTAGTATTCCTGTACACTAATATTCATTAAGAAAAAAAATCATTCAAAATAACACTAAGTAAAATTAAATACTTAGGAATTAACCTAACTACGGTGAAAAAAAAAAACCAAAACAAAAAGCTGGGCACAGTGGTGCACTCCTATAATCCCAGCACTTGGGAGGCTGAGGCAGGAGTATCGCTGCAAGTTCGAGACCAGCCTGGACTACATAGTGAGTTCCAGGTCAGTCTCGACTACATAATGAGACCCTGTCTCCAAAAACAAAAACAAACAAACAAAAAAAACCCAAAACAATAAAAAATGAAAGTACTGTACTCTGAAAAAGAAAATCAAAGAAGACATCAGAAAATGAAAAGATAATTCTGTTTTTGGATAGGCAGAACTAGTGTGATGAACATGGCCATACATCAAGCCATTCCAGTAAAAATACTAACAGCATTCTTCACTATCCTAAAAACAATCCTAAAATTCATATAGAAATAGAAGTAACTGAGAATATTAAAAGCAATCTTGGGTGATAAGAGCAGTGTGGGAGGCATCACAGTCTACAAAAGTTGTTGTGATAAAAACAGTAGAGTACTGGCACAAAAACAGACATGCATATTAATGGAACAAAATAGAGGATGCAGGAACAACCCAAGCACATTCAACTATTTATTTTTTACAGTGTGGCCAGAAACATACACTGAAAGAAAAATAGCTTCTTTAATAAATAGTGTTGGGAAAACTGGCTATCCATGTGCAGACAGATGAATCTCAGCCCATATCTCCCACCATGTACTAAACTAAAATCAAAATGGATCAAAGATCTAAATATTAAAACAGAAGTGACGTGTGCTCACTTCAGCAGCACATACACTAAAATAGAAATGACCTTCTGGAAGATAAAATAGGTAAAACTCTTGAAGTCATAGGCGTAGGTAAGGACTTTCTGAAAAAAACCCTGGAAATAGTGCCATGAATCAACAAGTGGAATTATATCAAATGAAAAAATTACACAGAAAAAGAAACAACAGTGAAAAGAAAACCTACAGAATGGGGAAAATTTTTGCTAACTATTCTTTGGACAGAGGACTGATGTCTAGAAAATATTAGACCCTCCCCCAAATAAAAGACCCAGTAAAAAATGAGCAAGAGAAATGAACAGAAGTACAAATGGTTAATGCATACATGAAAAAGTGTTCAGCATCACTTGCTCTTAGAGAAATGCAGATTAAAACAGCACAGATTCCATCTTACTGTAGAAAGAATGACTGTCATCAATTAATCAAATTAAAAATGCTGGAGAGGCTGTGATGAAAAAAGCCATTCTGCATTGTTGGTAGGAATGTAAATTGGTACTCTCACTGTAAATTAGGGGACAGTCCTCAAAAAACTGGAAGTTCCATTTGACCCGGCCATTTCCCTTTACATTATCTTCCCAAAAGGGTTGACGACATCATATGAGTGATGCATGCGTACCCGTGTTTATAGCACCACACACTCATAATAATGCTAAATCTTGGAAATAGCCTGCATGCCCATCAGCAGATGAATGGATAAAGAAAATGTGGTGTTTACACACAGTTCGGTAGTACTTTGTCATGAAGAAAGATAAATGAGTCATTTCTGAGGAAATGGATGCAACTTGAAACCATGTTAAGTGAAATAAATCAGATGCACAAGGTTAAATATTGCATGGTTTCTCTTATATGAGAAACGTACATTATAAATAAAAAGCAAACAGAGATTAGGAAGTATGGAGATGGATGTTTCTCAAATAAGAGATCAAGAGATGGAGGAGGGTGGGTGATTGAGGAAGGACAGAGAGGAAAGGAGATGAAAAAAGCCTGTACATGTGCCAGCTCCACACAAGGAGTGTGAACATATGTGCTGCACACATACGTTAAAACTAACAATGTATATTGCTTTCACTCGTAAAAACAGAAACCTACCAGCTAAGCTGTGACATTATGATTAGATATCTGATGATTAGCCATTTCCACCTGTGTGGTACAATAAGTACTATGTGGTACAATAATTATTATGTCACAGTAGGGAGTGAGGCTCCTGAATTTGAGTCTCACCTCTGTTGCTAAATTGTTTGTCTTTAAGCAAGTCGTCTCCATGTTCAGTGTTTTTTCTTTTGTAAAATGAAGTTTATGATGTCCAGGCCAAAGGAAAAATAGTGTGTCATACAGTTTGAGAATTGACTAAGATGTTCATATAAGCACCTGTAACATTATCTGGACTTTATAAATGACGAACACTCGTGGTTGCTGTTTCCTCATTATTGCTTGCTGTGATTGTTTTATTTTAAATATCATCAGCAGCTTTACTAAGTTATAATTGGCATACAGTAAAACTACACATTTTAGTGTATAATTTGTTAGTCTTGATATACGCAGCTATGAGACTATAACCACCACCAAGATAGTGAACATATCAATCACCCTAACAGTATCTTTGTGCAATTACTGAATTACTTTTTGTCACTATAGTTTTAATTTTCTTAATTTTACACGATTATCTTAAATTATGTAATTTTTGCCACCTTTTCTCTGAATATAATAATTTCGATATTCATGTTTTATTGTTTCATCAGTAATATGTTTTTATTGCTGAATTAAATTGTACTGTATGGTTATACCACAGTTTGTTTATTTGCATGTGGATAAGTACCTGGCATATTTTTAGTTCTGACTGTTATGTTAAGGCTGCTGTGAGCACTTTGTATATAAGCCTTTGAATCATGTATACTTTCAGTTGTCTTCTTAGATGACTGCCTTAGGATTGATATGGTTTCATATGGTAAGCGTACATTTACATTTTTAATTACTTGCCAGACTGTTTTCCAGTGCAGTTGTAGAACCAGGTTGTGAGTTCCCCTGACAGCCACTAAGGAGTTCTAGATTTTTACATTCTTGCCATTATTGCTGCATTAGGTTTTTTAATTTCAGTCCTTTTCACACTGTGTAGCATCTCATCATGGCTATAATTTGCATTCTCTAATGTCTAAGGATGTTGAGCACTCTTTCTTGTCATCTCTATTTCTTCTTTGGTGACATCTGTTTTTTTAAAATTGGGTTTTATTTTTGAGTCCTCGTTGAGTTTTCTTAACAGTCTGTGCTGTGCACATACTTTCTTCTCATCTGAGACTTGACTTTGCACTCTCTTGATAATTGTGTCACACAGAGCACAAATGTTCATTCTGACACAGTCTGTTTTATCGATTTGTTCTCTCAGGGACTGTGCTTTTAGTGTCATATTTAAGAGTTCATTTCCCAGAATTACTCATGTTTTTCTCCTATATTTTGTTTTAAAACTTTTGTTAATTTGTTTTGCATTTAGATTTTTGATCCATTTTTAGTTTTCATACACAGTGTGAGGTATAAATCAGTGTTCTTTTTACACATAGGCACTGTTTCTTCCAGCATCATTTGTTGAAGAAATTTCTCTTTTTCTCTTATTTGCTTTTGTCAAAAATGAGTTGTCTCTGTGTTTATATCTGCACACTTTATCTTGACATCAATACCATGTTTTATTGATTACTACTGTAATTATTACTGTTACTAAATATTACTGTTACAATTTTAAAATCTGGTAGTGTGTGTTCTCCTACTGTTTATCAAATTTATTTTTGTCTAATCTAGGTCCTTGCCATTTCCATATGAATTTTAGAATCAGCATGTCAATTTCCCCCTCCAAATCCCCCCCTCCATATATGTTCTAAATATATATATCCTGGTGATAGATATTCTAATGTGTGTGTGTGTTTGCTTATATTCATTCATTCTGGTAATAGAATCCTCAGCCTTGAGCATATTAGGCAAACATTCTATCACTGAGCTACATCAACCTTGAAAAAACACTTATTTTAAGACAGGGTCTCACTGAGTTGCCCAGACTGGCCTCCAATTACAGATCCTCCTGCCTCAGCCTCTCTAGTATCTGGGATGCAGATGTGCTCCATAGAGTCTGGCTCCTGCTGGGATTTTAATTGAGCTATCAATTTCAGTGTTTACATCAGTTTGCAGAGACTTGATACCTTGCACTACTGACTTTTTAAGCCTATAATGCCTCTTGTTATGTTTTCTCAGTTTTTAAATGTTTTCTGTGGTCTGGCACAGTGTTCTATAAATACAGATAAAAAATTTTCTACAACTTTACTGGTTTTCTTTCTACTTGTTCTATCAGATGTTGAGAGATAAGAATTTGAACTTCCAACTTTAATTGTGAAATGGTTAATTTCTTTTAAAGTTCTATTCTGGTATTTGCTGCCTGCATTTCCAAGTTTTTATTAAGTGCAGAAATGCTTAATTGGGTCCTTACATCTTGATGAATTAACCTTTGGAACATTTTTAAATACTCTTTTTATCTCCAGTAATATCTTTGCTTTGAAATCCATGGTTGGTATTCTTACGTTTTGTTGATATTCTAGCTTTGTTTTACTAGTGTTTCCCCATGTATCCCTCTTCATTTCACAGTGTGAGCTCTTCTTGCTTTTATCCATGACCTATTTATTTCTATTAGGCAGCAGACTATTGTATTTTTTTTATTCTATCTTAATGTTCACTGCCTTTTAATTGGGGTTCTCTGTTTATGTAAATTTAATGTGATTATTGGCATTTTTATGTTTTATTTTTCCATTGTTCTAGTTTTTATTCTGTTATGTTCTTATTTTCCTTTCACCATCATTTGAATATTTTTTGTGATTTTATGTTATTTTATTAGCTTAATGTACCATTGCTCTTTGTTGTTATCTTTGATTGCTTTAGGGTATATACTACATCCTTAATTATGCCAGTCTACTTATGTGTGTGTATGGTACTGGGGATTAACTTGTACTTTTGCACTGAGGTACATCCCCAGGCTCTTCCCACTTTTAAGATTTTGAGACAGAGTCTCTGTAAGCTGCTAAATTGCCCAGGCTGTCTTCAAATTTATAGTCTTCCTAACTCAGCCTCCCAGAGTACTGGGATTACAGGTACACACAACTGTGCCCAGCTGATAAGCCATTTCATGTATGAGAATATTATAGTAAAGACCCCATTTTTTTTTGTCTGAGTTTTGTGCTATTGTCATTATGCATTTGATGTTTATATATGTTGTATGATACTGTGCATGGTGGCACATTCCTGTAGTCCCAGCACTCTGGGAGGCAGAGGCATGACAATTGCAAGTTTGAACCTAATTTATGCAATTTAGCTACTTAGCAAGTGCTTGTCATAAAATAGAGGGGTTGCAGGGCCAGGGATTTAGCTCAGAGGTTCTGCTGCCTAGCTTGCAAGTGCAAGGACCTGAGTTCGATCCCCAGTACCAAAAAGAAAAGAAAAAAAAGTAGAGGGGTTACGGATGTAATTCAACATGAAGGCCCTGGGTTCAATCCTCAGTACTATAAAAAATAACAACAACAACAAACCCAAAAAGTTACACACTACACAGTTATTACTTTTGTTTGATTTAATTAACTAGGAAAAGTCTTAGATATTTACCTATGTAGTTATTTCTAATTCTTTTATTTCTCTGTGTAGGTGCAAACTTCCCTCATTTCCTTTCTGATAGTGCAGGTTTGTTGATGACAAACTTTCACCTTTTGAATGTCTCAAAAAACATTTATTTTACCTCTGTATTTGAAAATATTTTTCTAGCTTTTTTTTTGTACTCTTAACATTCTGTTGTCTTCTTGGTTGCATTTTTTCTTGATGCTGCATCTGTAGTCTTGTTCTCATTTTATGATGTGTTTTTCTGTGAAGCTGCTTTTACGGCTTTCTCTCTCACTAGTGTTAAGCAGTGTGAATTACTGTGTGCTTTGGTGTGACCTTCTCCCTGTAACTTTGCTTAGAGTTTATTAGACTTTCTGAATCTCTGCTCCCTTCAGCAATGTGGCCACATGTGGTTATCAGAGAGCCCTCTGCTGAAAATAGTCCTCAAGATGTCTTGAATCTTGTCCTAGTCCTACATGCTCCCACCACTTGGGTCTCTTGGGCTCTTAGCTGCTTCTCTTAAAGTGACAGGGTACGCTGGGCTCAGCTTCAGTGTCATGTCCTGCAGGCATTCATGTCTGTAAGGTCCACGGTCACAGGCTCATTGGGCTTGTTTCCCACCATTAGTGGTTACTGACCTTTGCTGCTTTATGTCCAGTGTTTTGAAAACCAGTTTTTTCAGGCAGAGAGGTGAATCCTGTCTTTGCTTCCCTAGTTTGACTGGGAGAGGAAGTGCTATAATTTAATAAGTGAATAAACGCAATGTCTTGTGTTATTTTTGTCAAATGACTGGCTGCTTAATCAGGCTGAGATAGCTCGATATGCATCCAGACTGAGGCTACTTTTTCATTCACTGAGATTTTACCAAGCTGCTCCCAAGATGCACATACTACCCATGAAAGTGAAATGAAACTTAAAGAGTGATAGTCTTAAAAGGCATTTGTTATTAGCAGAGAATCACCTTTCCTTTGAAACAGATGTGCCAGTTTTTACAGTTGTCACTCCTAAGTGAGTGCTGTATGTCAAAATTGTGGACAAGATGTAAAAGAATCCCTGTCTGTATGAGAAAGCCAGTGTCAGTTGACTTTTATAAAATGATTTCTTGCTGCTTATGAGATTGTGATATGAAACTAGAATGTGATTTTGTATTCATAAGTCTGACATTCCCATTGTTTATTTCTCAAAATAAAATGGGTCTTGTGAATACACTCCTAGGCCCTGTGGTCACTAGACGTGGTGATCTTCCATGGAAGCTGTACTGGGTCATTCTGATGTGTGCAGCCCACGCTAGCAGTGGGTTCTTCTCCTACACTTCTCCTTCTCCTGATGCCTTACCGTTATAAAGACACTTGTTCCCTTTATCAAGCTTCATCTAGTGGGGAAACCCAGGGGCCTGAGAGCACCTCCAGAGCTGAGGTGTGCCTGGGGAGCCTTCTGTATGCACTTACTATAACCTCAATTAATAGGAAAGGAGTGGAGTATCTGTAAAATTTTAACTCCAGAGCATTTGAAAACACAAGTAATATTGCCACTTTTCTGAAAAGGAAAGCATAGACACTAATGACATGACTAAAAATGTAAAACAGTAACATATTGTTCCAATTTTAGTATATGTGCTGCCAAAGTGAGCACTGTAAAACAATAATGAATGGTCACTTTTGGAAATTTCAAACTTAATAAATCCTTTAGTCATTGAACGATTTTAAAAATTTGTATTGATTTTGATTCATACAGGCAGCACAACCACTAAGACAAATCCCCAGACCTTTGATTTTGATTCAGACAATAAGGAAACAATTAGTTTTAATAAGTGATAATTATTAGTCATTTGATACTTGTCACTTCAAATTTTAAAAATATAACCATAGATGTATTATATGTGTATACATAGTTTCCCCTAGAAATATGGTCCTATTGTCCATTCTCTTCTATCAGTGTTATATTTTAGGTATCTCTCTTCTTGTATTTTTTTATACCTCTAGGGGGGAAATTTATGGTATTTCATTGTAAAATCTTTCTGGTTTTTAATTGAGATACCCTTCCTCAGTCATGTTAAGGAAATATGATATATTGATAATGTTATAAGTTTTGATACTTCAACTACTTAGGTATGTTTTCTATTGTTAAAAGATTCTAGTTTTCTTAGAAAGAACTGTATATGTGTATGATTTGTCATTTATGCTAAATTATAACACTGGATCCTATATACCTATGTTGAAATCATATTTTATGCATTCATTTTTATAGAAGAGATGAAAGTTTTGTGTGCTGTGTTCTTCATAATCCTTAAATATTAATGTCTTTAAAATAGTTGGAAGAGTTATTATTTGCCTGGTCTCTGTAATATTTTAATACTGGAACTACCACTTTCTTGAAGCTTTATGTTTATCTCTGTATCTTGATATACTTTGACTTTCTTTTTCTTTTTATTGAGTTTATTGGTACATTCTAGATATACAGTTACATTCATTACTGGGATCTTGTACCTTTACATGACAGGTCTTGGTTCTCATTTTTTCTCCTTGTCCCTGCCCTCCCTTCACCCCCTCCTCCCCTCCCCATTTACAAACACTTTATTTCCATTTTTTTCATTTTCACATACTTTTTTCTTTGCCCTTATTCACTTTCCCCTACCCTTCCCACTTTCCCTACACCTTTAGCCTTTTTCTTCCTATTTCACATTGTTAATTATCTCATTAGGATCTTGTGCACTACTATAGTTTTTCACACCAGAGAAACTATTTGGTATTTACACATGTGTGACTTATTTATTTCACTTAGGAGTATACCCTCAAAATGTATCCATTTTCCAATGAATGACTGTAATTTCTAATTCTTTATGGCTGAGTAGTATTCCATTTTATAGAAACACCACATCTTCTTTATCCAGTTTCAAACTGATGGGCAGTGGGGCTGTTTTCATGTTTTAGCTATTACAAACTGTGCTGCTATAAACACAGGTGCGCATATGTCACTGTGATATGATTCTTTTAATTCTTTTGGAAAGATTCCCAGCAGAGCTATGGCTAGGTCAAATGAAACCTCTAGTCCGAGCTCTTTGAGGTATCTTCATATAGATATCCATAGTGGTTGCACCAGTATCCACTCCTACCAACAATAGAGAAGGGTTCCTTTCTCCCCACAACCCCACCAACATTAGTTATTGTGTGATTTACTGATAACAGCCATTCTTTGTGGAGTGAGGTGGAATCTCAATGTTGTTTTCATCTGCGTCTCTCAAATGACCAGTGATGTGGAACGTTTTTTCGTATATTTACTTGCTGCTTTGACTGAGAAATGTCTCTTCAATTCAGATGCCCATTTTTGATTTGGGTCTTTATATTTGAGGGGGGGCTGATTGTTTTGAGTTCTTTATAAATTCTAAATAGTAGTCCTTTGTCTGAGGAGCAGCTGGTAAAATTTTTTTCCCACATTGTAGGTTGTCTCTTAGTTCTGTTCATGGTTTCTTTTGCAGTGCAGAGACTTTTTAATAAGATGAGATCCCAGTTGTTGATTCTTTCTGCTAGTTCCCATGCTACAAAGGATTTGTTCATAAAGTCTTTTCCTATGCCAGTGTCTTCCAGAGTTCTGCCTAACTTATCTTCCAGCAAGTTTAATGTTTCCGTTTTAATATTTAGATCTTTAATCCACTTTGATTTTAATTTATGGCATGGTGAGAGATAATGGTCTAGCTTTAATCTTTGGCAGGTTGAGATCCAGTTTTTCCAACACCATTTATTAAAGAGGCTCTCTTTCCTCTAGTGCAGATGTCAGCTCCTTTGTCAAAAATGAGGTAGCTCAGTACATCTGGAGTTGTTTTTGTGTCTTCCAGTCTGTTCCACTGATCCTCAGGTCTGTTTCTTTGCCAGTACCAGGTTGTTTTTATCACAGTGGGTTTGTAGTATAGTTTCAAATTGGGAATTGTTATACCCGCTGCCATGTGTCTGTTGCCTAAGACGGCTTTTGCTATTCTAGGTCTCTTATGGTTCCAAATGAATTTTTGGATTCTTCTTTCTAGTTCTGTGAAATATAGTGTTGGGATTTCAATTGGTACTGCATTGAATCTGTATAGCAGTTTTGGTAGCATAACCATTTTCACTATGTTGATTCTTCCTATCCATTTTCTTAAATCCTCCTCGATCTCTTTTTTCAGAGTGCTGTAGTTTTCAATGTAGAGGTCTTTTGCTTCTTTTGTTAGATTGATTCCCAGATACTTCATTTTTTTGGGTGCTATTGTGAAAGGAATTGGTTCCCTAATTTCTTTCTCAGTGAGTCTGTTATTTGTGTACAAGAAGGCTATTGATTTTTGGGTGTTGACCTTGTATCCAGCTACTCTGCCAAAAGTGTCAATTAAGTCTAGAAGTCTTTTGGTGGAGTTTTTTGTGTCTTCAGTGTAGAATATCATGTCATCAGCAAATAAGGACAGTTTAAGTTCTTCCTTTCCTATCTTTATTGCTTTAATTTCTTTCTCTTGTCTAACTGCTATGGCTAGTGTTTCCAGAACTATATCGAAGAGCAGTGGTGATAGTGGGCATCCTTGTCTTGTTCCTGATTTTAATGTGAAGGTTTTCAGTTTTTGGCCATTTAATATGATGTTGGCTGTTGGTTTTTCATAGATAGCCTTTATTGAATTGAGATATAGACCATCTATTCCAATTTTTTGCAGGGTTTTTATCATGTATGGGTGTTGAATTTTGTCAAATGCTTTTTCTGCATCTATCGAGAGGATCATGTGGTTTTTGTCCTTGACTTTGTTAATATAGTGTATTACATTTATTGATTTATGTATGTTGAACCATCCTTGCATCCCTGGAATAAATCCGACTTGGTCAGAATGTATGATCTTCTTGATGATCCTCTGTATTCTGTTTGCTAGTATCTTATTAAGGATTTTTGCATCTATATTCATTAAGGAGATTGGCCTGTAGTTCTCTTTTTTAGTTGTGTCTTTCCCTGGTTTGGGAATCAAAGTGATACTTGCTTCCAGGAATGAATTTGGAAGCATTGCTTCCCTTTCAATTTCATTGAAAAGTTTGAAGAGTAATGGCAATAGTTCTTCTCTAAACGTCTTGTAAAATTCAGCAGTGAATCCATCAGGACCTGGGCTTTTCTTTGTTGTTAAGTTTTTAATTACATTTTCAATTTCACTGATTGTAATTGCGGTGTTTAAAATGTTTTTATCTTCTTTGTTCAACTTTGGTAATTCATAAGTATCTAAAAATCTGTCCATTTCTTCTGTGTTTTCCATTTCATTGGAGTACAGGTTCTCAAAGTAGGTATTAATGATTCTCTGGATTTCTGTTGTATCTGTTGTGACTTTGCCTTTTTCATTCCTGATTGCATGGATCTGAGCCTTTTCTCTCCTTTTTTAGATAAGGTTTGCTAAGGGTTATCAATTTTATTTATTCTTTCAAAAAACCAACTCTTCGATTCATTTATTTTTTGTATTTTTTCTTAGTTTCCATTGCATTCATTTCTGCTTTAATCTTTATAATTTCTTCTCCTGTTCTAGCTTTGTGTTTTTCTAGGAGCCTGACATTCATCATTAGGTTGTTTATTTGAGCTCACTTTGTTTTCCTAGTGTGGGCTTTCAATGCTATGAATTTTTCACAGAGAGCTGCTTTCATTGTGTCCCATAGATTCCTGTATGTTGTTATTGGCATTTTCGTTTATTTGTAAAAACTGATTTCTCCTTTAATTTTCTCTGTGATCCATCGATTGTTCAGGAGAGTGTTGTTCAATTTCCATGCGTTTGTGAAGTTCCTACAATTTCTTATGCTATTGATCTCTAGCTTTATTGAACTTTGATCTGATAATATACAGGGAATAAGTTCCATTCTTTTGCATTTATTCAAACCTGTTCTGTGAGCTAGTATGTGATCTATCTTGGATAACGACCCATGTGCAGCTGAAAAGAATGTACATTCTGATTTTGTGGGGTGGAACACTATAGATGGCTAAGAAGTCCATGCGTTCAAAAGCTTGGTTCAGTTCTAGCATTTCCTTTTTGATTTTTTGCCTAGATGATCTGTCTATTTGTGATAGTGGGGTATTTAGATCCCCCACTACATTTATATTAGTGCTTATTTGGTTTTTCATGTTACTTAATATTTGTTTTATATAGTTGGGGGCATTTATATTTGGTGCATAAATGTTTACGATTGACATTTCTTCCTCTTGAATTGTTCCCTTTACAAAGATGTAGTGGCCTTCTTTGTCTCTCTTAATCAGTTTTGGTTTGAAATTTACTTCTTTCTGCGAATAAGATTGCTATGCCTGCTTTTTTCTGGGCTCCTTTCATGTGGAGAATTGTTTTCCACCGTTTCACTTTCAGTCTGGGCTTCGTTTTGCATGAGGTGTGTTTCTTGTATACAACATATTGGTGGAGTTTGCTTCTTAATCCATTCTGCCAGTCTATTTCTCTTGATTGTGAATTGAGGCCATTGACATTGATGGTTATAACTGATATGTACTGACTTCTTATTGTTATGTTATTGTCCTTTTGTTGACTTTTTAATTTTTCACCTTCTCCTTTTAGTGTCGTTCTTTGCCTATTTGATTTGCTCTGTTGGGCCTCATGGTGTTGTGACCTTCAGTGTCTTTTTTTAGGATATTGTTTAGAATTCCTTGTAGTGCTGGTTTGGTATTCATGAAGTTTCTCAGGTGTTCTTTGTCATGGAAATACCTTATATTTCCATCCATTTTGGAAGAGTTTTTGCAGGATACATTGGTGTAAGTTGTAGGTTGTTTTCTTTTAGGACTTGAATTTCCTCACTCCAGGCTCTCCTTGACCTGAGGGCTTGTGTTGAAAAGTCTGATGTGATTCTGATGGGCTTTCCTTTGCATGTGATTTGTTTCTTTCCTCTTACTGCTTGTAGTGTTTTGTTCTTCTGTTGGGTTTCTGGGATCTTGATTATTATATGTCTAGGTATAGATTTTTTTTGATCGTGGCTAGTTGGAGTCCTATATGCCTCACTTATCTGAATGTCAAATTCTTCCCCTCTGTTTGGGAAGTTTTCTGTCATCAATTCTGTGAACAGCTTTTTTAAGTCATTTGTATTTTCTCCTGCTACTTCATGGATTCCTATCAGTCTCATGTTATTCCTCTTTGGATCATCTAGGAGTTGTTGGATCTATTTATGATCTGTTGCTGCTTTTAAGAGACCTCTCTTTTCGTGGTCACTGTCTCTGATCCTATCTTCTATATCCGAGATTCTGTCTTTGCATTCTTTTATTCTGTTGCATACACTTTCAATAGAGTTTTTAATCTCCTGGATATCTGTTTGAATCTGTTTAATGGATTCCATTTCTTTCCTATGTTGGGTGTTTATTGTTTTCATTTCTTTCTTATGCTGGGCCTTCATGGCTTCTGTTACGTTCCTGAGCGCATCTATTTTTCTGTCAGTTTCTGTTCTAGAGTCTCGAATCATGACTTTCATTTAGCTCACCATGTCTATGGTTATTTGGGAAATTATTTCTGTTTTGAATTTTTCTAGAGCTTGATTTATCTGTTTTGTTACTTCCTGAGCTGTGAGTTCTGAGTGTCCTCATGATTCACTATCAGACTTTTCATCCTCCTTTGCCCTACTATTTGCCATTGGTGAACTGGAAGTCTGTCTTTGTGTCTTACTTAAGTGTTTTCTCATTTTTATTTTTGCTGTTGGGTTGTCCTTGATTCAATCTCTGGGTTATTAAATCTTCCTGATATCCTTGCGCTTCAGCCCCCAACTCTAATGACTCATAGACATTCTCATTTTCCCAATATCAGAGAAAACAACTTGTTGAATCAGTCCTTATCTTTTATCCCAATCGATACAATCAGCAACACAATAGGATCAATCACTATTTGCATATTGACCACTTATGGTAGTCATTAATCTGTCAGCTTTAAACCATGTGAATTAAATTAAAATCAAGAAGCAGCCCAAAATATGTTCGCAGTGAACAAACTCCTTAACATATCATATTTACCACTTAGCATGGGGGCGTAGACAGAGTTAGAATGAGAAGAGTAAATAAGGACAGGAACTGGAGAAGGTTTCATGTGAAGCCAGAGGATGCAGAATGACCACACAATCTTTAGGAAACTGTTAAACTCAAAAGGGATGGACAGAGTGCAAGTATAAGGACAGGAATATATCCCCTTAACAGCAATAGGTGCTCACTTTCCCTTGAAACTACTGATCCTTGAATGAGGCACAATGATAGAAACAAAGAACATAAAGAAAAAAGAAAAATGATAAAAGAAGAAATCTGAGTCAGGGCAGGAGCAGGAAAAGAAAGGGAGATGAGGGACAGTGTGGTGGAGCAAGAGATTGAGTTGGTGAAAGAGTACAGAAAAAAGAATTTACAGAGTGGAATGAGGAAAAGAAAGAAAAGGACCAAAAAATGACTTTGAAGGGCCTCTTTCAGACTATATTTCTGATGTCATAATACATGTCGTGTGGAGCCATGTGCAGAACCAAATCCCCCTATCTCATCTAGTCAAAGGCAGAACCCCGTGACTCAACCTGACCTCAGGACGCAAGGCCCATATTGAGCTCCTCAACCTCCTGCAGGTTTGAACTCCAGAGAGTTGTACTACAGATTTTCCCTGTCCTTTCTTTAAATATGTTCAAATTTGGGAGCTCAGAAAATTACCCTTTATAACCAGCTGTGCCTCTGCAGAGTGGGTCCAATGACTAGCACCATCAGGAGGTCTGAGAGCGGGGGCAGGGGGGTGCTCAGCAGTGCGTGGCTACCCTCCTGGCGCTCGAGCAGCGTTGGTGTCACCCGCAAGGGAGGGCGCGGCTACCCGGACCCATGGACTGGGCCCAAGCAGGCCAGAGGGAGATCTGATGTCCAAGCCACTTTCCTGAATCTCACCTTCCTGGTTATTGGAGGAGCAGCAATGCCTCCATCAGGGGAGAGCACGGCTTCCAGGACCTGTGGACTGGGCCCAGGCAGGCGGGAGGGAGATTTCTGGGTTTTTTTAAATTCCTTTTTGTTGTGGTTGTTGTTGTTGTTGTTACTGGGGCTTGAATTTGGGACCTAAATTCCTAACCGTAAAATTTCTTTTTGTAATAGTAATTAGTATTTCTTTCTTTTTTTTTTTTCTTGGTTTTTTTGAGACAGTGTCTCACTCTGTACATTCCAGGCTAGCCTTGAACTGTGTAGCCCAGGCTGGCCTGGAATTCATGGCAAACCTCCTGCCTCAACCACCTGAATGCTGGGGAAATAGGCATGCACCACCATGTTGGGCTTGCAATTGATATTTCTTAGGAAATACAGTTTACTCAAATTATCAGATGTACAGTATTCACATTGACCTTTATATACTATTTTTTTTATAATTGTTTAGCTTTTCTTTCATAATTGGTTGTCTCTTATTCCTTAATTTGTGTTTTTGTTTTCTTTCCTTCCAATTTGTTTTTTCATAGAACCAGCTCTTAAATTTAAGCCTTTTTTTTGTTGTTATGGAGGGTTGAATGTGGGACCTTGCACTTGCGAGGCAGGTGGTGGAATCACTGAGCTAAACCCTCGGCCTGGCCCTTAATATTTTTAATTTTGTACTTTTTTCTCTTCTGTAACTTCTTTTTGCTTTTCTCATTCATTTATTTTACCTTTTCTTTAACTCAGTATATTCATTCCATTTTAAAACTGTAATTTAAATATTTTATTATGTTCATATTCAATTTTAGTAATGAAAATTTGTATTTTAAATTTCAGCTAATTGCTAATGCTTTTATTATTTTCTTGATTTATACTTTTCTTAATTTGTAATCTTTGTTCAGAATAGATTCTCTTTTAAGTTCTGAAGTTGTTTTTTCTATTTACTGTTCATAATTTTTAATGTTATTATGACATATTCATGTTTTCTGTAATACAACTTTTAAGGTGTAGTTTCATGTTTTGTAATTATTGCATTGGCCAGAGTTGTAAATGTATTTCACAGAACTTCAGTAATAAAGCATTCTTTTAGTTCTTACTTACACCTTCAGTTTCTTACACTAGAGAATCTATTCGGTATTTACCCATGTGTGTCCTTTTTATTTCACTTAAGAGTGTGGCCTCAGTGTGCATCCATTTAGCTATAAATGTCTCTTAATTTCTCATTTTTGTGGTTGAGTAGTACTCCATTTTATTTTTTTAAAACCCACATTTTCTTTATCCAGTCTCCAGTTGATGGGCAATTGGGCTATTACAGATTGTGCCACTATGAACAAGGCTCCGCATTTATCATGGTATGATTCTTTTAATTCTTTGGGAAGATACTCAGCAGGGGAATAACTGGGTCAAATGGGACATCCAGTCCTAGTTCTCTGAGGTATCTCATTATTGATTTCCACAGTGGTTGCACCGGTCTACATTCCCACCAGCAGTGGAGCAGAGTTCTTCTTTCCCCACTGCCCCACCTGCATTTGTTATTGGTTGATTTCATGATAGCAGCCATTCTTTCTGGAGTGAGGTGGAATCTCAGAATTGTTTTAATTTGCATCTCTTGATTGACCACTAATGTTGAACATTTTTAATACATTTATTTGCTATTTCTACTTCTTTGTCTGAGAAATGTCCATTCATTTCATATGCCCATTTTTGGATTGGGTCTTTAAATTTGAGAGATCTGATTTTTTAAAATTCTTTATATATTCTAGTAGGCTTTTGAGGAACAGCTGGTGAAAATACTTTCCCACACTGTAGGTTGTCTCTTAGCTCTGTTGGTGATTTCTCTTGCAGTGCAGAAGCTTTTTAATAAGAAGACAGATAATAAGTTTTGGTGAAAATGTGGAGAAATGAGAACAGTCATACCCTGCTGATGGGAACTTAAAAATAATCCAGACACTGGAAAACGGTTGGACAGTCCATAAAAATGTTAAATATGAGATGGGGAGTTTGACCCCAGTACCCCATCAAAAATGTTAAATATGGAGTCACCATATCACCCAGCAATTCTACTCCTAGGGATATGCCCAAGAGTATTGAAAATTTGGTTATGCATAAATGTTAGGATACAAGTGTTCATAGCAGCATTATTTATAGCCCAAAACTGGAAATAATTGTCCATCAAAATCAACAAATGAACAAAGAAAAATTGGAATATCTACACAATATTATATTATTAAGCAATTAAAAGGAAAACAGTTATTTATACTATAACATGGTGGCTTAATAATATTAACAAATAACGTCAATAACATGGTTTAATAACATTAAGCTAAGTAAAAGGCATAGTCACAAAAACTTCATAATTGTATAACTAGGTCTGGGGTTTTAATCTTGGGCAAGTTGAAACCCAGTTTTTCCAGTACCTTTTATTAAAGAGGCTGTCTTTCCTCCAGTGAGGGTGTTTGACTCCTTTGTCAAAGATGAGTTGGCTGAGTTTGTCTGGAGTTGTTTCTGCATCTTCTAATCTTTTCCACTGATCCTCGGGTCTGTTTCTTTGCCAGTACCATGCTGTTTTTATCACAGTAGCTTTGTAGTATAGTTTCAAGTTTGGGATTGTGATACCCTCTATCATGTCTGTGTTGGTCTAGAATGGCTTTTGCTATTCTACTTCTCTTCTTGTTCCAATTGAATTTTTGAATTGTTTTCTCAGGGTCTGTGAAGTATGCTTCTGGAATTTCAATTGGCATTGCATTCAGTCTATATAGCAGTTTTGGAAGTGTGGCCATTTTCACTGTACTGATTCTTCCTACCCTGGAGCCAAGGGATGTCTTTCCATTTTCTGATACCATCTTCAATCATAGAGATCTTTGATTTCTTTTGTTTGGTTGATTCCTAGGTATTTCAGTTTTTTGGGTACTATCGTGAAAGGAATTGTTTGCCCCATTTCTCTCAGTGAGTCTGTTGTTGTTGTACAGGATAGCTATTGATTTTTGTATAGGAAGAAAAGGGGAAAAGGGGAAAAGGGGGAAGGGGAGAAATGGGCGGTGTAGGGGAAAGGAAAGAAAGAAGGGGAATTAACTTGAGAAAATGAAAAAATGGAAACAAAGTATGTGTAAATAGGGAGGGATGAAGGTGTGGATGGGAGGGTAGGGGACTGAGGACAAAGATAACCAAGATAGGTTATATAAAGGTGAAAATTTACAATGATGAATATCATTACATTGTATACCTAAAATATACCAATAAAATTAATTTTAAAAATAAAATAGAGGCTATAACCCCCCAAATAAATAAATAAAGCATTCTTTAGTTTGTATATTATATCTTATTTATTGCATTCTTTTTAGTTTTTGTGCTTATAATCTGTCGGATTGGAAGATCTATGTTAAATATTCATTGCTGTTGTATCCTGTCAGTTTCTTGTTGTATTTTGATTTCATGGTTTTGTGTCTTAAGAGGGCCTATCTTTACTGTGGTTGTGCCCTTCATAGTTAGAGCATGCTTTGAGCTCCACCTTAATTTTTATTTACTGATTAAGATACTGTGACCCCCCCAATTAGTTGGTCTATTTTCTAATGCTTCTCTATTCAGCCTTTAGTTTTCTGCCTTTGAGCCATAATGATGTATGTCTGACAGACCTTACACCAACTTTTATATGTGTTCCACAGTGTGTTTCTTCTGTGAGTTCATTCCGTCGTGTTTTCCCATTCTTCACCTCAAGACACAACCACATAGGGAATACGTTTTTCCCTGTGTGTTCCATACTTCTTCTCCTGTATTTTCTAAAGGAAGTTGTTTTGGAGTTTTGTGAGTATATATTGTGCTTGATTTTGTTTTTTACATGTTACTACATGCAACTTCATTATTTCATTATATTTTATATGCATGTAACATAAAGGCACGTTTTTTCTTTAGACGTGGTACTGACAGAATCACCCAATAGTCTTTGAATTTCTCACAAGTCATGTTGACTTACTCTTACGAGGTTTTGTTTTGTTTTTATTGTTCAGAAGAAGTTGAAAACAATATTAGTAAAGTCACATTACCCTTTAGGGATAATGCCTAAGGATAGGCACATTTTTAGAACATTAGTGTCTTATATATGTAGTATTTATTTTGAGTCAATAGTATAAAAATGTTTTGAAACTGTATGAGGCAATATGATTGAAATATTTTCTTATTTAAATATACTTGTCCTCATGGTTGGTTGTTTGTTTTTTCAAAATTTGAAAATACACATTACCTTCAAATGCCAGCAATAACTTACAGGTACAGAAAGGAAATTCACCTTTGATATAGGCTGTTTATTATTTTTGCCTTCCCATGGAAAAATTAAAGTTTTTCAACGCATGACACTGCTCCAGGAAGCTATTTTAGTACCAGTCTCACAGGACAGATTGCTGTTTCTTCCCCACCCTCAGGAAACTAGGTCATGGGCTTTTGGCCCATCTCCATGATGGGAGATATATTTGATGTTCAAGTGTGCTGTCTAGAATAGTGATGCAGTGTCAGCAAGACCACTTGTCATTTCACAATCATAATTTCCATCTCTTTGGAAATAACTTGTTCCTTGGCCTGTTAATAGTTATGTGGATACTAGCATTTCAGAGGCAGAAGAAGCCTCTGGAAATGCCCATAGTCTCCCTGTTAGGAGATGAGACAAGGTTTCTTCTCAGTTTGAGGATTTGGCCTTTTGATTAGGTTGTCATTTTATGAAAACCAAGGAACAAACTCCTACCTGACAATTATCTGTAGGTCCTATAATCATTAATATGTAAAATAAGTTATTTTGAAGTCAGTCATGTATCAGTGTTTCAAAAAGAAATGAAGAAAACTATTGCAAACCACCTCACTTGATGTATTTGTGATATGGGCCCTGGAGCCAGGCTGCCTCAGTCTGACATGGCTGCCCTGCTCTGTGACCATAGGAAAGTGACGTGGCTCTGGTCTGCCCTCTGCTCTTTCATTGTATATAGTCCTTCATATTTTATAATGGCACTGTGAGAATGATGGGAATGAATGTGAGTACAAGGCTTTACAAGAGTTCTGCTGGGCTGGGTGTGGTGGCGCATGCCTGTAATCCCAGCACTCAGGAGGCTGAGGCAGGAGGATTGCTGTGAGTTCGAGACCAGCCTGGGCTACATAGTGAGTTCCAGTTCAGTCTCAACTATATAGTGAGACCCTGTCTCAAAAAAAACAAAAAACAAAAAAAGAGTTCTGGTGGGTAATTTGCATCCTGTTAGAAATAATGGTAGTAGTTATTATTGTTGTTTACCATGTTGTAGAGTCTTAAATGCCCCTTTTTGTGTTTGACAACCCTTACCCCCTCCTTGTCTTATAAATTGTTACTCTTCCATGTGCTTTGGTTACTTAGTTCTGATTAATTTCCCTGAAGGGACAAACTTGAGGAGTAACATCAGTGTGAGTTTCTCAAAGTGTATGATTCTCATAGGATTGACCATAGCTATATACTTTAGCATAATTAACAATAACTAAATTTTCATGAAAACATAAAGATTGGTAGGCAGGTTTATAAATTTGGAATCTTTTCTGTCATTCTATTTCCTATTCTTTCTTTGTTTCTTCTTTGTGTTCTTAAAGTTCATTTTCATGTTATTGTTAACTTACATACTGATTTGATGTGTATTATGCCCAGTTTTAGACACATAAATTAAGTGCCAATGTTTACTTGGCTTTTTTTTTTTTTTTTTTTTGACATGGTCTTGCTTTGTAGTTCAGGTTGGCTCCGAACTCACTGAGTATCCCAGACTGGCCTTGAAGTTGCAGCAATCCTTTTGCCTTAGCCTCCCAAGTGCTGGGATTACAGACATACACCACCATGCCCAGCAGCTCTTTCTTAATTTTTGTACACTTCTTTTTTTTTGGGTACCAGGGATCGAACTTGGGTCCTTGTGCTTGTGAGGCAGGTTGGGGCAACACTAAGCTAAATCCCCAGCCCTTCATTTTTCAAATTATAAAAATTTTCCACATTATTCATAAGCTTTACAACATCTCTTGGGAATTTGATGGAAAACAAGTATTGTAAAATCTGGAAGGGTTTGGATTTTTTATTGAGGCATTTTTAAGAGCATGTCATTTGGCATTGAAATAAGTAGCTCATAATGTCCTGTTCTTTAGTTTGCAGTTATATCTTTTCCCTGGTCTGATGATGCATCCACAGTGCCATGTTGTCATGGCGCTCCGAGGGAAGTAGTCCATTTCTTTACTCTTGTATCAACAGTGGCTAGCTTAGTGCTTCTTAAACATAGGTGCTTAGTAAACAGGAAGTCAGATGACTTTTCTCTAAATTTTGTGTTTTCTAGGATTTTAGGACATATGCAGAAGTGATGTTTATATGTTGTTTGGACTCATTTCTGCTGATAATAAGTATGTTTTGTACATTTGTGCTGTTTTGTTGCTTTTGTTCTACTTAGCTTGTTTTTAAATAGGCATGGTTTTGGTCCCCTTTAGGGACCAATGATTCAGATTCTGAGGGAACACATAGCAACTCTTTCCGACTGTGAGTGATACTGTCCTTGAAAAAAGTTTTCCTTTAGGTACCTCATTGGATGCTGGGTGAAGAAAGAGCAGAATGCCTTTCTTAAGCTTAAGTACACCTGACCAGCCCGCATCTGTTTTACACCTGTGAGAAGAGAGAAAGGAAAACAGATGAATATTCAAGAGTTCTTTTTGTTCTTCTGACTACCTAACATTAAGGGCAGCAGCCCTAAAGGGCTCAGACCCTTTTAAAAATAAAACCCCCAATTTTCATAAGTAATAATTGATCTGGAAGGGAGCCATCACCCTCCTGATGCCTTTTATTTGGGTCTTTGTCATTACATTTTGCTGATTTGCCTCATGAATGTACACATATGTATGGTAATTTTGTTGCCATAAGAAATATGTTTCAGTTACTAAAATAGAGTTTTAAAAATACTTTGGTTTGATATCTTTATTTTGTGAGACCTAATTTAAGTGTAGCAATTCTAATGCCAGTTAATATTGCAGAAATCTAAATTGCTGTTCAAGTATGTGCAGTATAACATATTAGGTTTTCAACTATTCTTACATACAGAGCTAATTACCAGCCATTTAACCTACACCTTTATACTAGCATTTAGATTAGAAGCCTTTAGGAAGAATTCCCTTACAAGTAACACAGGGAAGATCTTTCTCTGGTGTTTGCAGTAAGTGAAGGATTTGTGAATCATATGTATGTATGTATTTAATTTTTGGCCCTTTCAGCATCTGAAGCCCCCTGGTCCCTCTGTATAGGTTTGGTGCCCTGCTTGCTGAGTGCAGCCCTGTCCTCTATCCAGGGCAGCAGCCCTATGGCCTTGTGTCTATACTTTTGGTGTGGTTTGGGGCTGCAGACTTGGTTCATGTCATCTCTTGGTTCCTCTATTTTCAAAATTCAGTTTTTCAGCCTTCCTGGAAATTCTTGCTGCCACTTAAAACTCTCTCAGTATATTTTTTTCTCTGTGCACATGAGCCAAAGTTGGTTGCCATTGTTAGTGGCTAAGAAGCTTGACTGATACGGAGCTGCTCACTATCTGTGCTGCATCCAAGTCAGGGTGTATAGTGATGGTAAGTATCAAGGGTTATGTCCTCAGAATTGTGCTGCCTTTTTCTTTAGAGTGTGTTGTGTGCAGGGTAGGTCTTAGCCAGTGAAGTAGTCTTTTTAATTTATAGGTCTGGAAAATGCATGAGTATTTTATTGAGTGTCTTTTACATACCAGGCTCTTGTTATAGTGGCTGAAAGTGCAACAATAAAGAAGACAAATAGGGTAATATGTTAGATGGTAGTGACTGTGACGATAAACTAAGCAAAGAAGGAGAGAGGGAATGTGAACCAAAAGGCTGTTAGGAAGGAAGTGCTTTAAGAGGATCCTGATGTATCAGTAGGAAGAGTACTGGGCTGTTCTTCCATTTCTGCAGGCCCCATCCGGAGGCCCAGGAAGGCACCAGGCTCATTTTCAGCCTTTCCACCATCTGTCCTATCTGTCCCCATTGACTTCTGAGGTAGTGGGTGCAGGGTCTTGAGTTCCCATACAGAAGCAGCATTTAAAACAGCAGCTAGCCAGAGGCACATGGGACAACCTAGATTTACTTTGAGGTGTGATGAGATTAAATATGTGCTTTCTGTGGAGTGGAATTTTAAAAGTAAAGAGTATGAGAGTTACCATTGTAAATACTTTACTATAAAATCTTCAGCACATGGTCTGTTAAATATGCTAGTAATCCTAATATCTATTTTAGTTGTTGCACTACGCACAAAGAATGTGTCAGAGCACCTGGTTTTAGAATAACAATCTTCAGGAGAGCTGCTGTGTGTTTCCATATTTAACAGACAAAAGCACTAACACCCGATACATACTAATGCTGATTTCATGTATGTATGATGGTCTAGGAATTGTGTAGAATTAGAAGCATATTATCATTCTTTTTTTTTTGGTACTGGGGATTGAACTCAGGACCTTGTGCTTGCAAGGCAGGCAGTGGAACCACTGAGCTAAATCCCCAGCTGAAGCATATTAGATTTTGTATTTTATTGTGGAAGGACTAATAAAGTATTGTATTATATATATGGCTTGGTGGCGCATGCCTGTAATCCCAGCACTCAGGAGGCTGAGGCAGGAGGATCACTGTGAGTTCGAGACTAGCCTGAGCTGCATAGTGAGTTCCAGGTCAGTCTCACTACATAGTGAGTAAAAAAAAAAAAAAAAAAAAAAAAAAAAAAAAAAAAAAAAAAAAGGCTAATATGTATTTGTTGAAGTGATCATTGTAGGAAAAGTACTGTTGAAGTTTGTCTGGGGTCTACTTGCCTTACTTGTGCTTTTCACTAAATGCCTTTTGGTTATTTGTTTTTGTTAGTGTGAATGTTACAGAGGGGCTAAGCAGAAGCAATGTTAATATTTTGTTGATTACATTCCAGGAAAAAAGAAAAGGGGAAAAAAAAAGAAATGGCAGAATGTTAAGTCTGAGCCATTTGCTGTAATTACCCTGTGTGAAATGTAACTGGTAGCTGTCGGGCTGTGATTGAAGTTTACTGAAGGTTGATACCAGCTGCATGCATTAATCGTCTCTAAGCAGATGCATGTGCTGCAGCTACCATTTGGAGGCATGCTCTTTCCTATTAAATTTGCTGTAAGGTATTTTATGATGAGTTTGGATGAATGCTACTGTGAATTCAGGTTTATCTTCTTCACTTTCAGCAAGCAGAATTCCTTTTAGGAACCTCCGAAGGATTCTGTTAAAGTAAGGTTTTTACATTCTGCAATTCTAAGCTTTTGGAATAGGGGAAACTGTAAATATTATTATTTTAAAGAAGCATTTTGAAATATTTCTCATAAAGATTTATGTAGCTTCCTTTTTTATTAGTATTTAACCACGTGAACTCCAGTTTGTACATTAGTACTTTTTAAATAAGGGATTTGGTTATATTAGAACATTCCTTTTTAATGAGAAAATAGCAACTTTTAATTGTGTTTTTCTATAATAATATTTAATCTACGTAAAACATAGGCATTTTGAAAAGTGCTGAGATATGGCTGCTATTGTCTATATCAACGTGAGGAGTACCAGTTTGTGAGTTTGTTTTGTTCGGGCTGTGCCCCTGTGTATTTTGATGGGTAAATAACTGCAGTGTTTGATCTAACTGCTTTTGCATCTGGCACTAGGCAGACTATACCAGTCTGTGGAGTATTGATTCCTTATTCGTACTGGATTATTCATAATCTGGATTGAACAGACATTCTAGGTGGAGGCCAAAGTGTTTGTTCCTTTATCACCTTACAGAGAGTATCTGTATTGAGTCCTAAGGAGCCCACCCATGAATGTCTTTTGCTTCTATTTGAATACTTCTGTCAAGAAATATATTAGTATTGCTGGACTACCGGGGCTCAGCAGTGGACAGTGTTTTTTAAATTTTTGACAGCCCAGCATCTACCTCCCTTGAAAACACCAGCATTTGTATGAGAAAAGCACAGGGCCTGTTCCCCCTGTCTGAAGTGGAGCCTTGCATTTTTCCCCTTGACTCTTCTACAGAGTTTTCTACTGGGAAAGAGAAACGAAGAGGGCAGTGATGGCAGGGTAGTCCCTGCACTGGATATCTGGCTCTTCCCCTGGACACTGTTGCTTGGCCTTCTGGTCTCCAGCTTCTAAGGATTCTAATTGTCCCAGAATCCCCTTTCCTTATACTAAACAGTCAATTCTAGTTGCTTACAACCTTCACAAGAACTGGTTTAAGAATCATATACTGTTAAAATCTCAACTAGAATGCAGTTCTGTGCCAGGTCAGACTATGGTAGTTGTTCCTTCACTAGGTGGGCATCCCAGCCAGGGGGTGCTTTCTCTTCAGAGTTGGGTTTTCAAGGTGTGGTCTGTGAAGGGTTGGAGAGCCATTGTGTCCCTGTCTCTTAGTGTTTAAAGCCACAGTTGGTCACTGGATGTATATCCTTTGTAAAGTTGTGGTTGAACTAAAATATTTCTTATACTGAATTATTATGGAGGTTTATTAAAAAAATAAGTACTTCCTATTTTGCAGTTTTAAAGTGACACTGTTAGGGTTAGAAATGTAAGGTAACTAAATTAAAACATCACATTTTGAAATTTATTCATACAAAATAAAATGTTTTTTACCATTGAAAGAATTTGTTTTCTCTTGAAATTAAAATATTACTGATAGCCTCGTGTATTGAAAAGAAATAAAATCTTTCATTCTGAGTATGAACTGAGGAGCTGGAAAATGTGCACATTTGTATTTAGATCTATCACTGCATAGTATTAGTTCTGAGTCACTGTCACCTCTTTCCACCTTAGACCTTTTAGACAGCTCTTCTGAAACTTAATCCATCTTTTATGAGGGAGTTTGTGAAGAGTAGTTCCTCCGATATATGGAAAATGTTATTTAACTGAATCGTGTGTCGCCTCAGAAGGATGCATCCTGATAGTGGTATGGTCATACCAGCATCCTGTTTTTTGTTTGTTTGTTTGTTTGTTTTTATTGAGTTTATTGGTCCAATCTAGGTATACAATACAGTTACATTCATCATTGGGATTCTGTATCTTTACATAATAGGTCTTGATTCTCATTTTTTCCCCTTGTCCCTGCCCTCTCTTCACCCCCTCCTCCCCTCCCCATTTACAAACACTTTATTTCCATTTTTTCAGTTTCTCATATTTTTTTCCTCTCCCTTATTACCTTTCCCCCACCCTTTCTACTTCCCTCACACCTTTAGCCCTTTACTTCCTATTTCACATTATTAATTATCTCATTAGGATCCTGTGTACTATTATAGTTTTTCACACCAAAGAAACTATTCGGTATTTCAGTTAAAGAAATCTCTGTATGAACATTAAAAATAGGGAACCCTAAAATAAAACTAAAAAGGAAAGTAAAAGAGAAAAGGCAATGATGTAACATTAAAATAATCCTTAATTCTGGAGATGAAAATAGTCTCCGAACATGTTTAAATTGCTTCTTGCTCTTATAGTCTTATCTTATTCTTTTTTTCATTATTTAGAGAATACTTTATTAGTTTCTGTAATCAAACCCATGTAGATATGACCTTACATATTTAGTACGATGTGTTACCCCTGTACACATGGAAAAAAAAATAAATGAACATTTCTAGACCATTATGGCTGTCCATTTCTGTACAATGCCAACTCAACATAGTAAATTGGGATGACCTTTTCCAAAGTTGGCAGCACTGTTAAAGTTTCCCAAAATTCAATTTATATATATATATATGTATATATATATTTATATTTATATAAAAAGACTAATAATAGTATGTTATACATCGATAGCAGCAACAGCTTTTCCAGGTTCTTCAGTCATCTGAATAAAATTATAGACATTCAGCATATTCCATTAAAAACAAAACAAAACAAAACAAAGAAAAGAATAATATCCAGAAAACAGCAAAGTTCTGTTGCTGTTGTGGTACCTGGGACCATTTTTTTTTATTAGCATCTTAATCATCATCTGGAAAGAGAACATTCTAGAGTAATATCATTAAATGTAGCTCTGATAAAGCACAGTCCCTACTGTTTACATTCATAGAGGTATGATACAGTACCGTCCTACATCAATAATACTAGAATCAGTTTTGGTTTGAAATTTACTTTGTCTGCACCAGCAGCCTGTTTTTATCTTTCCTCTTGATGTATGCTTAGATGTTGTTTTATGCATCATGTTCTTGAACATGTTTAGGTGCATCACAGTTGTATGGATAGGTTTACTTTAAAAGAAGATGTTGCAATACTTACAGCTGATAAAGTAAAATCAAAACTAGAAGCATCAGGGTTTTAAGAAATATGTTTGTGAAATGTGTTTTCTTTGTGTGTTCCTTGCACATCGGCAGTATTTGCAAAGGCTTTAGATTTTGTGCTCTCCGCTCACAGCAGTACTTCGTGTTGGAAGGACTTTGTCTTAGACTGTGTCCCCTTTATAGAAATGACTCACAGAATAGGATGAGGAGACACACTGAATGGTGAGAATGCCTAATTTTACCCAAAGCATAAGTAAAGTCCCCTTTGCTTTCAACTATAAAAGCAAGCAATATCTGTGTGAATAAACTTTGGTGGTACATACCAACTTGAATTTAGAGTGATGTGGTTTGCTGTGGTTTCTGGCTCTTGCAAGGGGGTTGACACCATGGATATTTGGCCCAGTCTTCTTCTTACCTTCCTTGAGAGGTCCTCTGGGCATCTGGAGTTAATGTTTGGAGACCAGAGAGGTTCGTAGCTGAAGCTGGGAGTTTAGGGATGGCTGTGCGAGTACTGGAGTAGGCCTTCTGGTCAGGAATGCATTGTGAGGGGTGGAGGGGCTGGGACCAGCAAATCTTCACTATTGTCTTTCTTCTGAGAACTCATATGGAAAAAATAGTAGTAGCCCTCATGATTAAGAAAAGAAAATAGGAAGGAAAAGTGAACTACCTTCATTGCCTTCTGCCCTGCCTGTCCAGGGACCCAGAGCACTAGAGCATCATAGCCGTATCTCCCCAGGCGTTGGACCTGGGTTCTTTTACTGGGGTGCTAGAGAATCACAACTACATGTCTTCAGGTGCTAGAACTGGGCACCCTTAAGTCTCTACCTTAGAGGCGGGATGTGACCACAGAACACTTACCTTCACCTGTAATCACCTTCAGGAGAGTGTTTTGTGCTCCCTGTGGGGACTCATATCTGCTTTCCACTTGTGGAGAGCTTCAGGGCCCAGAGGAAAGTGCATTATATCCATTATAAGTGCATGTATCCATTATAGCTGTTCAGCAAGTCTAGGACACCAGGGGAAAGGAGCAGGTGAGCAATCAGTGAAACAGAGGACTAAGGAGCCTGGGTTTAAGCCAAACTAGTTTCATGACAGGTTACTTAGTTGTGTAAACTTTTCTTTCTTTGTAAAGTAAAAGTGGTAATAATGTCTGTATTAAAATGTTTTAAGGTTTATTAAATTTGCTGTCTAAAAAAGTTCTCTAATCTGTAAAGCACCATGTAATTCTGGTTACCCCTAGAGCTTTGTATTTGGGGTGGGGCGCCTTTCCAGTGCATACAGTGCCAATTCTGAGTGTGAGAAGTGCATCAGTGGGTTAAGCTGATGCTTCCTTTTCTGCTGTCTGGACTGAAAATCAAAAGATCTGGATTATGATTCTGCCACATGTTGATAATCCATAAAAATCTCATTTTTTAGTTTTAGGTAAAGTTTGCCATCAAGTCTATGCAAAATGTGTTTGAATTAAACTCTCTGTACTTTTACATTACCTCTGATTAAGATGTTAGCAAGGGTGAGGGAGCACTGCCTGCTGGGAAGGGAGCAGGTATGCACAATGAGGTTCCCATCTCTAGAGTTGGTTTCTAGGTTCTTTTTGTCTTGAACAAAGAATTAGTCAAGACAAGTGCAAATGGTAGCCAAGTTTTACATTTATAGATAGGAGAAGAAACAGGTCCTGCAGAATGCGTTTGGACCAAGTAAAATATTCTACAGGATGAGAGCAGGGCAGCAAGAGCTCAATGGCCACTGTCCTGTATTTCCCACTTCTGAGGTGGTATCAAGTCTCACCCGTTTGGAAAACTGCTTCAGTTCTTGTGAGAAGTCCATATGCAGGGCTTTGGGAACTGTTCTGCATATGTGTCCTGGGATTTTGTAATTAACAGGGCACACCTACTTTCCTAGCTAGTCTTAGCTACTCACTACCTCCTATCTCTC
This sequence comes from Fukomys damarensis, assembly GCF_012274545.1. Classification (NCBI taxonomy): domain Eukaryota; kingdom Metazoa; phylum Chordata; class Mammalia; order Rodentia; family Bathyergidae; genus Fukomys; species Fukomys damarensis. The sequence continues at coordinate 28,119,378 of NW_022900939.1, forward strand.
CAATGCTAAAGTAAAAGGTAGGGAAAGAAAGAGTATTTGAAATAACAGTGTCCAAAAATTTTCCAAAATTTGTGAAAATTAAAAGTTTTAATTTTGTAAGTTCTCTCTTGTATTTACCATTATAAAGAGAATTTGAAATATTTTGTTATCATCTTTGTAAATTATAAAACACAGTTACAGATCAGCCACTAAGATGTTAATGGAAATAGCCAACAAACAAGCCTCAAAGACAGAATGGAATACTAAAGTGCTCATCCCAAAGAAGATAGAAAGTAGAAACAAATAATAAAAGGCAGATGATAAAAATGGGGAAAACATCTAGCAAGATGTAAGTTTAAGCCAAGCCATATTGGTGTTACACTAAATACAGCTTTCCAGTAAAATACAGCTGAAAGGAAGAGATCATCAGGCTAGTCTGCCACCCAAGCACTAAACACTAAGCAAAAAGACTCAGTTATATGCTGTACATAAGGAGTGTTTTAATGATACACAATATAGGTTAAAACTAAAAAGATGGAAAAAGGCCACACGAGTAATAGATTTATATTAACAGGAAAAAATTGTGTAATGATTTGAATATTACAGAAAAAGCATTTGACAGAATTCAATATTGATTCATGATCAATAGAAATAAACTTCATAAGGGAGAAACAAAAACATTCTCAACTTGATAAAGACCTTTTACAGAATATGTGCAGCTAATGTGTTTAGTGATGAAAAACCGAACACTTTCCTGCTGAAAATGGAAACTCAACAAGAATGTCCATTCTCATTTTCTGTTCAGCATTGTACTATATAGGTTCTTTGTAGCAGTTCAGGAAGGTGAGAAAAAAGACCTAAGGTGTACAAGTTAAAGAGATTTGATCTTCTTTACATCCACAGATGTCATGATCCCGTTCAGAGAAAATCTCAAGAGTCTCCCAGAGACATTATTTGGTCTAATAAGTGATTTGAGCACAGTCAGAATAGAAAATGAATTGTATTTCTGTGTACTAGCAATGAAGCATACACTGTCATTTATACTAGCATTAAAGCCATGACATATTTAAGGACAGAATTTAACAAAACAAGTGGTGACTCTGTGTACTGGAAACAGCCCACATGTGGCTGAGAGATAAAGACTTAAATAATTGGAGAGACATAGCATATTCAAGAAGCAGAAGATGCAATATTTTGAATATGTCATTTCTCTCCAAATTGTCAGTGGATTTTTAGTTAAATCTCAGCAGCCTTTTTTTGTAAATAACAGGTAGTTTGAATTTTTATGGAAATACAGTGAACAAAGTTGACTCTTTTAGACTCTTTAACTTCAGGAGTTAGTGTAAAGGTACAGAAATCAAGACAGCAGGTCCAGGTATAGAAACAGATGCACAGAATACTGAGGAAGTGAGAAATTTCACAAATACAGGTTGCCTGTGATCAGGCATCCCTGGGGCAGTGGATTTGGAAATACCTTCACTCTTGGTCCCTTCCCTGTGAGAGAATGCTGTCCTCCCCAAGAGCCCCCCTTTTAAGTCCCAAATCCTTTGTATGGGAGTTGGGCAGAGCTCAGCTCACAAGACCCTGAGCCATTGCTATTCTCCGGGCGATGGGTGATATATGTCATGTCTCCTGCTGGCTGCTGCCAGGTCTCCTTCTGGTGCCACTCTGTGAGCTGGGAGCTCTGTCCACAGTTTTCCTGTGCCATCCCCACTGTGCTCTAGTGTCTCTAAGCAGAACCTTGGTTGTCCCCGGAAGCACATCTTTCTTCTTAGTAATAGTACAGCTGAGTTCTCCCTAGATCAGATCCAGCTAGCTCAGTACTACTCTTTTTGTTACTGGATAGTTCCTTTAGAAATGGCTCACCAATTAAACTTATTCCAGGTCCTTCTTACCTCAAAGAATTGGATGAGACACGCCAGCAACAGTACCAAAAGTTTATTTGAAAAAGGCAAAAGATTTATATGATCTGAAGACTAACCAGAGTATCCAAAAGTTTATTTGAAAAGTACAGGGTGGAGGGAAACTGGCTCTTCAAAGCAAACTTGGGCTGAACAAAAGAAAGAATAAAAGCAAAAATGAAAGTATACACTGGTCTCGGAAACACAGTGGGCTACTGTGAAGTCGTGGTAGCAGGCTGGCTATATTGCAGATGGGGATACATTGCCCATAGATGAGGGCAACACTTGGATTGGGGTGGGAAGAACTGAGAGAGAACCCAGGGATGCCATTAACAGGAGGCGGGTGGGGGTTTAATAAAGGGAGAAATGAGCTTCAGCATTTTTTAAGGTAGCTGTTAATTTCTTCCGCTGTATTTCTTCCTAACTCTGCTGTTCTCATCTAACAAGCTATAGGGGAACTTTCAAGACTGCTATATCCTAGACTTGGTAAGAGTAGAGGACAGGCTGTCGCCAGGATTCCCTTCCCACCTTCTTCCTGTGCTTTTCTTTACTCGGGTGAGTAGACAGAGGGACTAAACAGTAAGTCTGCCACCCAAGCACGAGGTTATCTGTGCCTGGCAGTGTCCTCATTCCTCACCTATGACCTTGGAGCCTTGCCCTCAGGCTGCACAGGGTAGAAGAGGAGCTTGGAGGGGAGGAAAAAGTCATGGCTTCTCAGGACTCCAGAGATTCCACTCTTGTCTCCTCCCCTCATTCACCTCCTACCTCAAGGAAGTGGCAGGATAATAATGGTGGGGACAGCAAAGCCAGCACAAACTCTCTTCCCTATCCTGGCCAGAGAAGCCGGCCTCAGTTGTCCTACCTGTCTTTGGTGTCTGGAACACTTGAGGTTCTTTGCCCCAGTTAGGTCACTCATGAAGTTGGAGCAGTGGGGCTGTCCCTCTTGACATCTCATTGTAGGAGGAGGGACTTTAGAATCATCTTGGTCACGGTTTCATTAAAATGTTAAAGTAGGATAAATTGCATAAAGTTTATTTTCTGCCACTAAATATATTAAACCATAAACTTGATTGTTACAGCCTGGGTAGATACATATTTGTTTTGCAGTTTAAGCTTCACTAACTGATTTAATAGGCTAGCCAAAAATAATTTCAAATACTTCCATATATTACACATGATCAGTCTTTGTTGTTTCTAAAATGAAATTGAAACAAAATGCTTAAATGGCATTATTTAAATTTGATTATATTTGATTCCTGTAAAATGGAAGATAAAATGCCAGAACTTAGTTTATTCTTTATTTGTTTTTAAAATAGAGCTGCATAATTTATAGTGCCTAAATTCATGAGCAATTAACTTAGCTTTGGAAGTGAAAAAAAAGTCATTTTCCTAGTTAATTTACATTGTACTTGGTTTTAAATAATAAAGGTCATTTCTAATGATAACTTTATGCACCAAGTTAATATTTGATAGTTTAAAATGGAAATTTTATCTTGGATTCTTAAGTTGTAAGTGACATTATGAGTTGCTTTTATATTAAAATAATGTAGGTATACATGCATAGGCATATTTAATCATTAAATATTGCTGGTCAAGACAGCCATGGAAACATTCTGTTTTTTTCAGATCTATTTTAGACGTATGCATCTGCTACTATATTTATCTTTACCTTAATCAACCCTTGCTGTGAGATTTGGTTTTTTAGTATAAGCAGCTGTGCAGTGCTTTTTCTTTAAAACAAAGAAAAAGAAAAAAAACCTGGACATTCTTATGTATTTTATAGTGCTGCCATCACTGAGGTTACACATTTGGGCAGCAAATTAAAAGTTAGTAAACAATAGAACTGGATAATGTGCACTTGACATCATTATACTTCCTGATAACTATCACACAAAAAAATCACTTTTGGGGGATAGTTTAAATTGAAAGTGTTAAAATGTTGAAAAAGAGATAAAGTCAGAAATAAAAATGAATTATCCTCCCAAGGTTGTTTTGAATGTGAAACTTGTTTTCTTAAGCTAAGCTCACAGTTATATTTACTATTCTAAGGATTAATACCGCCCTGGCATTTAGTCTACTCTGATGCTGAGGAATGTAAACACATTACTGTTCCTTTTTCGTGATTTTATAAGATTATCATATCTAAGATTCCAAATCTGTTGCCCAAATGGGAACTTGTGGAATACCTATATAAACCATATTTTAAACCTATATTGAAGCCTCATTTCAATTTTTGGGTTATAGTTTGAAACATTTTCCATTTCAGTTTGTAAACAAGCCTCAGTTGACCTTTGGGTCTGTGTCAGGTGGCAGGTCAGGGGAAGAATTCCGCCATCTCCCAGTTCTTCATGCCTAACAGGCAGATTACTCTCACGGCAAAGATATGAAAACTTAGCCTTAGAACCTTTCCAAGATAACATAGGTAATTAAGGGATTGTTGTCCTAGACTTTTTGATTGACTCATTCAGCTTGTTAGGATTTTGTTAGTTTAGAGGAATGCTGTGAACTAGGGAAGTCATCTTCACAGAGTAAGCTTGCTACATTGTTGACAGACACGTAGATGTTTGCCACTGTGGGCAGTTCTTGATGGTTCGGATTACTGAAAGATGTTGGTCAGCGTGCTGTTTTAGATAACTATGCCCATCCTGTGTCCTACCCAGTCTCTGCCAGTTGATATTCCTGCCATTTTCAGGAGGGCCTTTCCTTTCCAGATGCCCTGTCCTCAGAAAGATAGTACCTGGCCCCCTCCTATAGCCTTCTGCTTATGTCTCTCTTACCTGATACCTAATACTTTAGCCCCACAACAGGAAATTCAGGGAGTCAGCACAGGACTGTATACACCATCCAGAGATAGCCTTCTTTAGACATGCAGTCTCTCCTGTCTAATTTCTCGAATAGGCCTGCATGCTTAAGATGATCCACATTTACTTTGTTAGCATTCTTTCTCCTCGTTTGTTTATGGATGAATCTTTTGTATGCCAGAAAGGACATTAGTTTTATTTCCATTTTAATTAGTTGGAAATGTAATCGTTTACTTTCTTTGCTTTGCTTGCTTATTCAACTTCTTATATTAATTTCTTTCACCATATTGATATCGTCTCCTGGAATCATGCTGTATTTCATTACATTACAATATTATTTATATGCAGGGGAATTCTTTGTCTTTACACTTAGAGATATGCATAGACTATCCATTGCCTCTTGCTTCATTTAGATAATCTCAGGGGACTAATCTTTGAAGGCTTTGATCCTCCTCAGCTCTCCAGGAGCAGAATGCTGATCACAGAAGGGCCATACATCCATGAAAGCCAGTTACTTGTTGGACTGGAAGTGGTGAGATTCACTGTAAACAGGGAGGCGCTTATTCTGGGCCAGGAAACTCACTGTGAGAGCACACAGTGCAGCCTGAGGCCCATGAAATAATGTTTATGTTTCTCTTCTTGAGATTTTCATTGTCCCCTTACCTTCGTGCTTTCACAGAAGTTCTGAGGAATGTAACTTAACATAATAAAATATTTACAAGCTTAGTTTATACAAGTCAAAATTCACTGATAAGCATGAAGTAGTGTTAAAGTTATTTGCTCAATTCATATTGGCAAAGCCTGATTCTGTGTGTCCTGTTAAACATGGGACAGTGGCTGCCAAATTGAGTAAGAAGTCCTTTATCATATGTAGTCCAAGGTTGCAAAGCCTATTAGGTACTGACTTGCCTTTCATTCTGTATTTTTAAAGTGCTATTGTTGAATCTTGTTAAACCTAATCATTCTAATCAATGAAAGGACCTCATTTAAGGAATTGTTACAAATGGTGCACAAGAGGCCACTTGGATACAGGCTTTATGTGAGAAGACTGAATTTATTTGTAGGTAGGCTGAAATCTTGAATGATATCAGCAGCTTGCTGGGAGAGAAAGTAAGTTTTTATAGGTTTTGAGAAGGGGGCTATAATCTGAAGTGGAATGTTTAAGAATGAGAGTCCAAGGACAGTCAGCACAGGTGTGCATATAATACTGGACTCTGGTGCCAGGAAGACTGTACATTGTACATCTTCTCCCAAATTTTCTTTATGGCCATCTGTTCTATCTGTTGAACCTGTCGTTCACTGAGAATGGCATGTTTGCTGTGGAGGTATCATTCAGGCCAGGCGTGACAGTTGTGTAATGAATATTTTCTAAAGAGTGATGGGCCCTGGTGTACTTTCTAAAATTAAAAATAGTATATTTTATTTAAAGGAACGGATTTTAAAAAGAAAGCACCAGTAATAGCAGTATAGAAGCAGAAAAGTTTGCCTATTCTCATTAAACAAATACTTGTATGATATGTGGTTACAGTCCAGTGCTAAAAACATGAAATTCAAGATTATTTAGATAGCTCCAGATTAGAATTTTAGTATGAATAACTTTGTTTCTTTGCTGTGGAGTTTCATGGTACTTTCATTCTAATTTAGCTAAAATGTGTGTTATGTCCACGTCCAGTAACTTCTGCTCATCCTTTATAGTGGGTACTTCGGTTACCCTGCTTTGTTTCTAGTTCTGTCCTCTTTGTTCATCGAAGATACCCTGCCTGTTGTGCTCTCAACCCTGTGGAGTTAGGATTTTGAGCCTAGCCTTGAAAGCAGTTATCTGTGGACAGATAGAAGAGGTGTGGTGGCAGCCATGTGTGAACACTCAGCCTGCCATGCCTGCCACTGGGTCTGGATCCCACCTGGGCAGCGATTGTGGCTTCACCTCAAGAGTTGGTGTGGGAGTTACATGAGCTTATAAGTTCTTAAGACCAGACCTGGTATTTAATAAGTTTGAGGTACTTAGCCACAGCTTGCTGTTTTAGGTTTCTTTCCTAGGCATCATTATTTCCATGTAGCTGTTCCTTAATCATGTAGAAATTTTTTAAACAATGACTTCTGTTTTTTTCTCAAATAAATAAAATAGAAAATATTGATTGGAAGGGTAGATTGGTAGATTTTCTCAACAACTTTTATAGCTCAACCAGACATAAAAGAACTAATAGGATGTTGAGAAAATAACACCTTACTACACGAAGTCCTCCGTCCTCCCTCAGTATCTGTTGGGGATTGGTTTATAGCCCCTCTCACTCGCTGGACGCCAAACCTGGGGATGCTCACATCCCTCACACACTGTGGCACATAGGAAAATAATGTATATGTATGTATATATATATATCTATATATATATAGATATATATATATATCTCCTCCCTTACACTTTTAAATCATCTGCAGGTACTTATAATACTTAAGACAATGCAAATAATTGCTGTACTTTATTAGAGCATAAAGATAAGGAAGAAAGTGTACATGTTCAACAGAGATGCAGTATTTTTGATCCGTGGATGTGGAACATGTGGATCTAGAGAACCAGTTTATATAATCACCGAAATTACAAGGCAAAGTGAATTAGTCTTTGCGTTATCAGTGTAAGAACCTATACAGAATTGCTGAGTGGAATGCACAAAGGCTGTATGAGTATCAATAAATGAAAGAATGTTCAAGAATCACAGGAGTAAATGGAAACTTTCCTCAGTCCTGGCATGCACTCCACATTTGGCTCCCTTTTCCTTTTTTCTTTTACAGGCTCTTTGGGAGCTTTTATCAGTGGAAACCACAGCTTCTGGCTTTTATAATGAATACTTGATCAGCCATGGTTGACTTGTATTTACCATTCTTCAGTGGCTCCTCTCAGAAACGAAGCTCCTTTGTAAGTAGTACAGACCCCACCTGAGTCTCTCTCCTATGAGTGTCCATCCTCGGGAAACACAGCACAGCATATGTGTCGTGACAGTGGCCTCTGTATTGTGGAAGGGCCTGTGAGAGAAGGCGGCATTTCTTCACCAAAGGAGGATTGGTTTTCAAGTAGGACCAAAGAGACCCTGCTGCTGCTCTAGAGCTCTACTGCTGTTAGGGATGGGCCAGGAGGGGCTTGGGTAACCTCATGGGACATTCACGATGGCCAGAGGGTTCTGTATTCCTTACTTCACCAGAGTAACCCACTAGCTTCAGGGCTGGACTTGCAGGATGGCTCCCTCTCTCTTCCACACAGCAGAGGCCTCCATGGCTCATGGCATTTCACTGCCCTGAGGGAGGTTGCCAGTCTATCCCCGAGTGATTACTTCTCATTATCTGGCCTCTGCTTGCCTTTGAAGCAGGTGGAGGGGTGTAAGGAGTTCTGTAGAATGAAGAATCGCATCTCTGTCTGAGTGCAAGGGAACAAAGAGCACTTGGGCACTGGGTCAGCACAGGTGGCCATCGTGTCCAGCAGAGATCTGCCTTAGGAGTGATCATCCATCTGCTGTCATATGAAGAAGGGCATCAGTGATTCAGTCAGCATTGGAAATGTGAAACTTTTTCTTACTTAATGAGTTTTAAACTCATGCTGTTTTTCAGAGAGAAAAAAGCATTATACATCTTCAACATTTTTAAAAATTAGTTGCTTCAACAGAATAAGAAGGAAATTCAGATTACTGAGTTGTTACAGATATGTAGCAGTGACAGAAATACTCTGCAGTGGTTAAGAATCAAGCACTAGGAAAACATACGTCATAAGCCAGGCATCTGGCAGCTCCCAGGGGACACAGTGCGGGTGGAAATGGTGAGGAGCAGGTTCTCCTGGCACAACCAGTCCTCATACAGCACTTGCCAGGACCAAGACCTGTAAACATAAGATACAGGAATGAATAGTGTGCTTGCTCTCAGTTTTACAGTGGTCTGTGGGGCTCTTTGTAGAATAGTTCAATATGACTTTGCTATTAAAATAATTTTTTCAGGGCAGTAAGAAAAACTGGCACATTATGGCAAGCTAGGATGGGGTGTCCTGAGTGGGCAAGGTGGGTGTGTGTCTGGCTGGTATGGGCGACCCTGTGGCCACACAACTGGGAATTGCAGCTCCAAGCCTGGTAGCTTCTCTCTCCTTCCGCATTTGGCCTGGAAGCATTTTTTTTCTTGAACCTCAAACATTCTCTATTATCATATGTAAAAACTGACAAAAAAGGATCAGAGACCTAAAAATAGAAATTTCTATAATAAAGCTTCGAGGAAAACATCTTTGTAATTTTGAGTTAGAAACATAGCTACATAATGTTTTGTATCCAGGATATTAAAAGCATGATCCAAATGAGAAGCGACATGGAAAGAACAGCCAGAGCTTCGTATCTGAGTGCTAAAATTGATTCAGTTCTGAAAAATTGCAAGGTTTTTTTTGCTCTGTAAGCATTAT
>NW_022900939.1:28128597-28141933 GCF_012274545.1 Fukomys damarensis
TTTTTTTTTTTTTTTTGTACTGAGGATTGAACTCGGGTCCTTGAGCCTGCAAGGCAGGCGGCAGAAACACTGAGTTAAATCCTCGGCCCTAGAAGTAATGTTGAAATTATTTTAAGTATACAGGAAGATGTGCATAGGTTTTGTGTAGCTACCATGTCAATTTGCAGTGTGGACTTGAGCATTTACAGTACCAGAATCCATGGGCTCTATAACCAGTCTCTGAAAGATACCGGCTGTATTAGACTTCCATGTAAATTAAGAACGTCTGCGGTCAAAATCCAACACCATGAAGAGAATGGAGAGCAGGCCCCAGACTGGGATAAAATGTGTGCAGGTCAAATATCTGATGAAGGACTTGTGACTACAATATGTAAAAAACTAAAAACTCAATAGTAAAAAAGCTAAAAACCTAATGGAAAAATCGTCAAGAGATTAAAGCAGCTTCCCTAAAGATCATCTAGGGATGACAAATAAGCATATAAAAAGATACTCAGCATCGTTAGTCATTAAGAGACTACAGATTACAGGCACCGTGAACCGCTGTCAAATATCCATTAGAATGGCTAACATTTCAAGGGCTGTACTAACTGTTACCATGATGTAGGGCATCTGTATTTTTATCCGCTGCACATAGAATGTAAAATGGTACAGTTTAGGAAACGGCTCGTCATTTCCTTACAGAGGTAAACAAACACTTAACCATATAAGCCATATGGCAAGCAACTGGTAGATATGATAGTAGTTTATATAATTGTAACACATTTATTTTTACAACTGCATAGCTGTCTTCCTCCTTTTTTTTTTTTCCTTCTCGTTTGGTATAGATAGATACCTTATAAACCATTCAACCTGTTTTCTGTTGGTAGATGTTTGACTTGTTTTCCTTCTTTTGTCATTAAACTAATGTCACAGTGGGAAACATCTTCCACATGCCATTTCACATTTTCACTCATTTGTCCAGATTTCTAGAGTGCAGTAGCAGTCTAGATATTCTGAGGTACCACACCCCGCGTGGGAACACTGCTTCCCATCAGCCTCTACCTCCAGATACTGGGTTAGTTGCTACTCTGCAGATGAGCAGGGGCATTTGCATCGATATAATTTGCACCTCTCTTTATTAGCAAAGTTGGTAGTTCTCCTGTTTAAGGGGCAGCCTTTTAATTACCTGTTCCTAGTGTCTGACCTATCTTAGTCAGCTAGTCCCAAGTTTTAGTTATACATTTAGTTATGCATTAAGACTTAGTTCTCTGTGATTTTTATTTCCAGTTGTAAATATTTTTCTTCCTCTTTGCCATTATTTTTTTGTTGTTTGTTGTAATCTTGGGGTTTTTCTTTTGTTTTACGGGAGTTTTGTTTTTTTGTTTTGTTTTTAATGCTTAAGTGTGTTACTTTCTTTGATTACCTATGGGCATATTGTTAGACAGGATCTACCAGGCAGGTTTGGACCTTCTGGGCCCACTCTCTGCAGATGGTTAGCCAGCTTGAGTGGTATAGGATGACCCCTGGGACAGCCAGATGACTTGCCTTGGCCCACATACCCTCTGCCTGCAGGCTGGTGCAGGCATGTGCTTGCACAGGGCTAGAAGCAGCTGTCCTGCAGTTGGAGACCTGTCAGTACTGGTGACACCTATTCTTTGCATCCTGAGCCTGACTCTGTTTTGGTTCACATGTATGGGTTTGAGAATGTTGCTGGTGCCATTAGCTAGTCCGCTCCTGGTGACACTTTTAAACCAGGGTGCTGAACTATTTTTTAGATATTTTAAAATAGAGTCTCACTAAATTGTCCAGGTGGGACCTGAACTTGTGATCATTCTGCCTCAGCACCTTAGGTGCTGGGATTACCTATGCCATCATATCCGGCACTTCATTCTCTTTATTTATTTAAAAAAATTTTTTTTGGTACCGGGGATCAAACTCGGGACCTTGTGCTTGCGAAGCAGGAGGCGGCACCACTGAGCTAAATCCCTGGGCCAACTTCATTCTTTCTGAACAACAACTTTGTTTGAGTTTATATAATCCCTTTTTCTTTGCAGTTTTCCTTTCTTCCTTCTTTTCTTCCTTTCTTTTGAACTTTCAGAACAGATAATTACATGTTTTTTTCTTCATTGGTATTGTTTCTTCCTCCTCTTTCCTTCTTTCCTCTTTCTTGCAATCCAGTACTTTACGGAACTAATAAAATACCAGATGTTTCTCTAAGATCCATTGCTTCTTAAAAGTATAGTTTATATTTATTCCTGAATTCAAATGGAAGAAAGTAGTAACAGTGGTTCATACTTGAGCACTGCTTGTTCACACTCTATGTCCTAACTAAAGCTATGTAGCTGCCTTGGAAAACCCTCCTAGGCAGGCAGTGGTGGGGAGGCCACCTGTGGTCCCTGTGTGGACCAACACAGGGCCCATCCAGATTGCAGACTGACAGGGCAGCAGCTGCTGGCTCTTGTTTATAGAGACAAACTTTACCAGAAAAAACTTCTACACTGTTCGTAGCTTTATATGAAATTGCTTATTTTTATAATTCTCTCTTTTGAGGGAATACATTTCAGAATTACTTGGGGAATATGCTAAAATTTAACAAAAAAATAACTATTTTCTGTGTAGTATTTTCCTTCCTCCAAAAGATACCTTTTCATTCTCAAGTTTCTCATGTATCTTATTAATCATGACAGATCTACTACCAAAGTCAAAATAATACGACACATAAATTTTATTTTTATGAAATCAGCTCTCTCAAATGGGAATGTGTGACAGTACTGCTAGGTGGCCAAGTAGAAATCCTTCTTGTTTTGTTTTGTTTTGTTTCTTTTAAATTGAATTTATTGGTGCATTCTAGGTAGACAGTGCAGTTACATTAATTACTGAGATCTGGTACCTTTACATGCCAGGTCTTGGTTCTCATTTTTTCCCCTTGTCCCCACCTTCCCTTCACCCCCTCCTCCCCTCCCCACCTTCAAACACTTTAATTCCATTTTTACATTTTCTCATATTTTTTTTCCTTTTCCCTTGTTCCCCTTTCCCTATCCTTCTCACTGTCCCTACACCTTTGGTCCTTTGCTTTCTGTTTCACGTTGCTAATTGTCCCGTTAAGATCTTGAGTACCATTTTAGTTTTTCACACCAGAGAAACTATTCGGTATTTGTGTATGTGTGACTTATTTATTTCACTTAGGAGTATATCCTCAAAATGTACCCATTTACCTATGAATGAATCTGCTTTCTCATTCTTTATGGCTGAGTAGTATTCCATTTTATAGAACAACCACATCTTCTTTATCCAGTTTCCAATTGATGGGCAGATGGGCTGTTTCCAAGTTTTAGCTGTTAACAAACTGTGCCGCTATAAACATGGGTGTGCATATATCACTGTGGTATGTCTTGTTTTTTGTTGTTGTTGTTTTGTTTTGTTTTTTTTCTCCATACCAGGGATTGAACTCAGGACCTTGTGAATGTGAGACAGGTGCACTGCCACTGAGCTAAATTCCTGGCCTTCAGAAATCCTTCTTGAAAGACTGATTTGTACCTTTCTACTTCTCCTTGTCAGGTTTCTTATAATACACTATAGATCAGTGTTGTCCTTGACTTTTCACTGTGGAAAGGAGGGAAGCATTAGGACAGTCAGAGAGAAAGGGCCCTCAGTAGAAGGGACCAGCATTGCAAAGTACAAAATGTGAGTTACTGACACCAGTGGGGTCATTTTAAACAGCAGAATGGTTTCATCCTGCCTCTAAGCCCAGTGGCCTAGAGATGAGGAAAGGGACAACAAAATCCATCTGAGGAGATGGGAAGGTGTATGCATCTGTGACAGTGGGGGACAGGAAGATCTTACATTGTGTGGAAGTATGTCCGGCCACAGCAGGAGAGGCAGGATCTCACATGCAGAAACAAGGAGGCCTGCAGTGGCCAGGGAGCAGTCTGCACGAGGATGAGGGTAAGCTGCTCTGGAATTCAGGGTAGTGTGTTTGATGGAGTGGTTGATTTTTCTGTGGTGTGTTGTGCTGCCTGGATTAGAATCAGAAAAGGCACAGGTGTAATCAGTGCACAGTTTAAAGTTCACTAGTGATGTGCACTGGAGATGAAGGGAATGGCAAGTCAAGAGTAAGAAAGTGAAGGTCCTTGTAAAGCCTGGGGCAGAAGAGGCTGGGTAGAAGGGAGTAAAAGTGAGACTAGGCTGAAGGCTTGTTAGGGGATGAGACAGTTGTAGTGTCAGAAAACAGCCCCCCCAGAGCTTGCAGGAGGGGTTGGCACCTTCGTGGGTGAGAACTCTAGGGAGTAGAGCTACACAGCTCAGGGCCAAGGGTAGCAGCCAAGCAGCCATGCTCTTGCCAGACTGTGCATTCATTCTCCCCTTCAGATGCTTCCCTCCATAGACTGCTTGTCTCCTCCTAAGACTTGAGGGTGCTGTATTTCAGGAACAGAGCAGCAGTTTTCCTTGTGAAGTAGCTGTTGGTCTTGCATATCTGTTTTTTCCTGTTTATTTGGTTAGCTTCTGACTTCTTCTATGCATATACTACTGGCGTGGGGGTGGGGGGTGGGAGATTGAACCCAGGAAGCACTGGGATGCATCTACAGGCCTCTCCCTCCAAATTACTTTGAGACAAGGTTTTGCTAAGTGCCCATTCTGGCCTTGAACTTGATATCCTCCTGCTTCAGACTCTTAAGCTTGGGTTACAGGCAACTTTGTCACTCTCTGTACCTGTTCACCTTTAGCATGATTTCTGTCTTAAGCAGTGTATATTTTTTATGCTATTTCTAATTTACTAGTTCTGTAATGGTTGGGGGGGTCCTCAGTGTTTTTGGTAGCTCTTAATTTCACTTTTTATTTCACGCTCTTGGCTCGTCACCTCCTCTCTGAGCTGCATGTTTTGGTTTCATGTCTTCTCTAAATTGTCTTATATTAAACACACTTACGGGAGTCCCTTTCAGGGATGGCACTAAGCTTTCTTCAATACAGGACTGTGTCTTTAGTAGGTTTGGGCTTTACCTTCCTCAGTGAGTGGCTCTTTTGGTTTGCCTTGTGGAATAGGGAAAATGTCATGTTGTTGTATAGTTATCATACCATATATTCTCTCCCTCCTGTGTGTTTTCTGTCATGAGTCTCAACCAGGACTTCTGCTGCATCACAGAATGGGTGGGCTTTGGGCCACAGGCTCAGTTTTGCTTGGTTTTTGTTTTTCCCTGTTTTCTAAGAGAAAGGGAGCAGAGGAGATAAGGCTTGCAGTGTGTAGCAGAGGTAGTCCATGGTGCAGCTCCACAAGTGTCCTCCATGCCTGGGCCCGAGGAGATAGACACCCTCTGCTAGGCACCAGTTCCAACAGGTGACCCAGTGTTCATAGGTCCTGCATCAATCCTCCATTTCTTACACTGTTCACACCTTTGCTAGCTTTAGCCAGGAAGTATCAGTGTGGTTGATAAAAACAAATATGTGTTTGGTGGTGTGACAGTGGCTCCAGGGCACACTGTGTGGTGTCCCGCAGGGTAAGCAAGCTGGAGCTAGGGCAGCTGGCTGTGCCCCACAGTCTCTGGCTGTGGCCTCTGCTTCCTGTGTGAAGAGTTAGATGATCCTTGTGGCGCAGGTGGAAGGAGGCAATGATGTGCCGCAGAGTCATGTGGCCCTGGGTTCACTTCTGTCAGCACAAGGAATGGTTTTTCATAGACTCCTCACTCAGGCACTTTTCCTACTCAGTTAGCTCAGTTTCACTGAGCTTGTTTCATCTGCCTTCCTTTTTACTAAACCTTTGCCCAATAGTTGGAGTGATTCATGATTAAGTAATTGTATTATTTTCCGTCTTCTTTCTCCAGCTTACCTCTTAGCAGGTAAAAATCAATATGGCCATCTCCACATTCTGATAGACAGAGCGGCATTGTTTCTCAAAATGTTTTTTTTTTTTTTTTTTAAGCGTCTCATTGGGCCCCTTCTCACCCATTTTTGGTGGTAACATTGCCACTTCTCAAGATTTTGGCCATTGCCATCTTTGCCCACAAGGCTGCTGGGGCATTGGACCCTGCATTCCAGTGTTCCTGGGCACCCGGCCCTGCTCTAGACCTATTTTGTTGTACTGTTAACCACCTCTTCAATTACTGTGCTTTCTTCCTCCCACTCCCCCACCCCCCAACTGGTTTTTCAGCTAATGTTTTTAAAGCATTTAAAGAGAGTCTGGAAAGTGACAGTTAGTTCAGTGCCTTCACCAGAAAGATCTTTAGTATACATCCTAAATTTGTAATAACATGTTGTAGTTTCATTGTTTAAAGAGTTCACATTTGATTTACTGACAATTTGACATAATTTTAATTTCTGCATCTCAAGTTTTTGGAGGAACACTGTGGAAAATCCACAGCTTGACCTAAGCCATGTTTTATATAGCGATGGTAACAGATTTTGACTCATCTTGCTGGAACACAGCAGTGCTTGTCATGTCTAGAACCTCACTTCACATTTCCTCCTAGAGCAGGGAAGGGACAGGTGTCAGCCTCCACGGAGCTATGGCCGTAAATAAGGAGAAGTGACTGGCCTGACTTGACTTTTCCATACCCACCTGCTCCACAGGGAGTATAAGAAGTTGGTTGTGACATGTAGGTGGGAAGAAAAGGTGTCAACATTTAGACAGGTTAATTTCAAATAAAATTTACCTCTAACTGTGCCTTAAAATAGTTTGTAATATCAAAGTCTTAAAAACTAAATTAAAACATGTTTATTAAACTTGCAGCTCAAGTTTCTATTTATTTATGAGCAAACTTAATAACCAGGAAGACTACAGGTGGCCAGTGTTGTGAGGTGGTGGGGTTACTGGCGATTGAACCCAAGGGTGCTCTCCCACTGAGCTGTGTTCTCAGCCTCCTCATTCAAAATTTTCTGTTTTGCAATAGAGTCTTGCGGAGTTGCCCAGGTGGGACTTTAACTTGGGATCTTCCTGCCTCAATCTCCTAAAGTACTGGCAACCATTGCCTGGCTATGAAAGTTTTAACCAGTGCGATTTTAGCTGGTATTCTGTTAATACAGTCATCTTCCCCTTATCCGAGAAGGATATATTTCAAGTTGCCCCCCACCCCCATGAATGCCTGAAGCTACAGGTAGTACTCACCCTTAATCTTTTCTCTACCTACATACCAATTTAAAGTGTAATTTATAAATTAAGCACAGTAAGAGGCTAACAACAAAAACGACAAACCAGTACAATTATAGCAGTTTACTGAAGCAGGAGTTACATGAATGTGGTCTTTCTCTGACTCTTGCCACAGGCAGGTAGTAAATTCTGCAGGATCATTGCACAAAAAGGCACTTCATATCCTGGGCCAGACAGAGTGGGGATGGCATGGGATTCCACCAGGCTGTGCAAAACAGCAGTTTGAACTCAAAGAATTATTTCTGGAGTTTTCCATTAGTATTTTCAGACTGTGGTTGATCCTGAGTAACTGAAGCTTTGGGAAATGAAAAGAAAGACAAGAGAGGACCCTTGTATGGTCTAGTGACCATTGTACCAGCCAGTGGTGGGTGATTCTGGAAGCTAGCCAACAGCACCTGAATCGGTTGGATGGATAAAGTCCTTTTATATTTTTTGTGCCAGTTGAGTTGAGGGTTTTGGTTGTCTTGGTATGTTGTTTTTTTGTTTTTGTTTGTGTGTGTGTGTTGTGTGTGTGTTTGGTTTTTTTCATTGGTTGGGATGGGAGGGAAAGTTATTTGCTCTCTTTTGCTTGAGATATAGCTTAGACTTTTGAAAGTTAGATATATTTTCCAAAAATAATTTGTTTCCAGTACATTAGAGTTGCTTCATTTTGCTTGGCTGTGCTCTGAGAATGGCTCATCCCACTTTCATAATGTGAAACAGTTGTTGACTAGTTTCCTAAACAACAAAGTTTTCTTCCAGTGGCATTTAGAAGATGTGGTGATTTTCCTGTGAGGAGTAATTCTAACTAGTTCACCTTTACAGTGATAGTCACAAGATATGTTTGTTGTAATTTTATCATCTATCTAAAGTATTTTTTAAGTGGGGCACTCTACATGGGCTGCTTGTGAGCAGTACACCTCAGAAAGTGCTTGCTGGGAGCACAGCACATGGACAGGTCGCCTCTGCCTCGTGATTCATTCCACATCTTCCATACTTCTGACCTTTTCCAGTGGTGCCATCCCATAAAACCATGGGACAGGTGGAGGTGGCTCCTCAGCAGAGTGGAGAGAGGAGCAGGAGGTGGACTTGCAGGCACCTTGGAGAGAGGGAACAGGTACTGTGCATGCCATTCTGTCTCGTGGGCCTTGCAGGGTCTTTCATTTTCCTCCAAATTGCTTGTTCACAGGGAGTTAACTGCCTTGTGAACACTTTGCCATTGTCACTGACTGAGACACCAGGTGAGATGGGTAATGATTCTTTTTCCTTCTATTCTCCTTTCCCTATTCTGCTGTAGGCTGATTATTCTCACTGAGCACAGCTCTGCCACACAGAGGAGAACTGGGTAAGAGTTGTACAACTCTGGCCCTTGCTAGTGGAGGTAGTTCGCTATTAGGGAAGGCAGGGAGCTGTAGAACCAGCAGACTTCACCGCTACGAGGTTATTCTTGTTCATGGTAGAGTTGGTTACTTTGCCTCTCTAGCCTCTGGTTTTCTGATTTGTCAAATGAGGATCATAGTCATAGTCTGGGTTCTTGCATACATTGTAAGAAATACCATATTAAATCACATAGTGTATAATTGCTTCTCAATAAATGGTAGCTTTGTCTGTTCATAATGTTGCTGCTGTGCCGATATCTTCAGATTTTCATCATGTGACCAAGTCTTCATGCCAGTGCCATTCATTGTTTTTTCATTTTTAGGTAACATTAAATATTTTTACTTTTTCTTCTATCACTGATATTTTACTATTTGTATAACATCTAAGCTGTGAGAAGTATTTATGTAGCTGTTTTGTGTATATAGTAGAGAAAGACACTAGACACTAAAAGAGTTTCACTTGTATCTTAAGCCCTTTATCAGGACTCTCATTTAATGCAAACTATAAGGTCCAAATTTAATTAATTACAGTTTTATTTTTTATTGCAAAATTAAATTGATACACTTTACAAAGTAAAGAAAAAAACATTGATATGTCCCTTCCTTTACTTGTCATTATAAGTTGGCAGATACTATGTTTTTTCTGTGTGATGAGCTTTCCAAAAGAAATGTTTGGCATTCTCACTCCATTTTCCTTCATTATTTTCTAACATGGATAACATGTTCTGTTCACCTCCTTTTCTTTGTTTGGTTGGTTTTGGAAGTACTGAGAATTGAACCCAGAACTTTTACACTGAGGATCTCCCCTACCCTTTTTTATTTTTTATTCTGAGACAAGATCTCACTAAGTGGTCCAGGCTGAGCTCAAACTTGTGATCCTCCTTCCTCAGCTTTCCAAAGTGCTAGGATTACAGACATGTACTACCACATCTGGCTCTTTGATTGTGAGAGTGTGGAAACTGTGGGCTTTTGGGAAATTCTCTCTGAATATTCTGTAGGAAAAACACTGCTATTCAGTAAAGAAATTACATAGATCAGATGCCGTCACAGTGTGTTGCTTAATCAGTCTTTGTCCTGGCCACTAAAAAGTGGCTACATAGCCCCCTACTCAGTATTCTGCCCAGCAGTGTGGGGGCGGATATGCTGAGTCAAGTGGTGGGTGTTACCTCTTACAGGTTTCTCTTGTTCCATCACTGGGCCATGTCAGGAGGCAGTCCTGCGACCTGGCTTACTGGTACAGGACCACCAAGGTCTCCCTGAAGCCAGAGGGAGCCTGGAAGTAGAAGGGCTGTGGCCCGTTGAGAGAATTAGAGCCAGACGAGCCAGCCAAGCTTTTTGTGGACTCTTGATCTGTAGAATCCATGAAAGAATAAATGTTTTTGTTTTAAATGAGTGGGCTTGAAGTAATTTGCAATGCATAATTAATGACTAAGACAGTCCTTATCACTTAATCATTAAAAATAATGAAACTATTGCTTATAAAGAACTTTGTAAAGACTGCACAGTTTATGCTTTGCCATTTATACTGTGCAGTTGGGTTAGGAAATAACATTGCATAATTTGTTTTCAACATTCAGGAAATTTAGGCGGTAAAAAGTACAAAATGGTATAGCTCATAAAAAGTACAAATATGGTATAACTCATAAAGAAGCGACATCTGTAGATATCAAGGTGTAAAGTTTGAGAACTTATTAGTAAGGTGATTTATCTAGTACAGTAAATAGGAAGTGTATTTCTAGCAAACTGTCCAAATTAATCAGTAGTTTGCTTTAAGGCTGATTTATATATTTATATTAATATAACTATAATTTATAATACAGGTACTGATTTTAAATAACTCATACATTTATTATATTATTATCTATAATGTTGTCTGTAAGTAACTAGGAATTAAAACTGAACAAAGTACATATGTAAAAGGGACATCATTATAGAGACACTTTTTTTGGTAGAACTAGGATTGAAGCTTTGGGCTTTGTACTAAGCTCTGTCCCCATATGTGCCTAGCCCTTTAAATATTTTTATTTAGAAAGAATCTGGACAAATTGTCTGGGCTGCTCTTAAACTTAGCATCCTGCTTCCTCAGTCTCCCAAAGCACTGGGATTGTAGTGAGCACTTCCACGTTTTCCTACATGGGGCAGCTATGACACATTGGGTTTACTGTGGGGAGATTTCTGACGATACAGTTGTATTAAGCTGTCTGATACATACATGCTGCCACAAAGAGTAGATTCCATCCTTTACTCCTGTTAATTTTATGCTTCTGGTCTATTGTCATGTTTAATTTAAAGCAAATTTGGGATAAGTTTATGTTGAAAGCTTTTAGAAAGATCTCGGTTTACATCAACTTTAGGATTCTACTTTTCTTGCATGGCCAGCAGCTTTATTGTAAAATAATCATTTGGCTTCTGGATGTCTCCCCCTTCCTCAGGTCATTTTTATGTGGCAAGAGGTTTCCTTCACTTTAAGACACACTATGTCCCTAGGCCTATGCTGGTTCTTTAATACACACCCCACTCTTATTAGATGTCTGCTAAGTCTTTCCCCTCTTTGTGCTAAGCAGCCTCTTCCTGTCCAGACAGTAACACTGCAGGAATGTTGTACATGCCTTCTACCTCACCAGCAGCATTGACAAAGGTACTGCCATGTTGAAACAAACTTAGGTGCTGTGAAAGCTTTGGTTTTGCAAGAGAAATTAGCTTTGCAACCAACAGGGAAGTTAGGGGAACCTTGAGGAACGAACGAGCAGAGGCTCTGTCAATGACACTAGCTGCCACATGTGTCTGTTTTATGTAAATTCATTGAAATGTACTTAGTCACACAGGTCACATTTCAAGTGCTTAGTACCCATATGTGGTTGGTAGCTCCCATATCAAGCAGTATAAACCCAGATCATTTCCACCATCACAAGAAATTCTCTAGAAGCTTCCACTTGAATTTAGAACCCAGCCATGCCTTCCACTGTTCCATTCAAGATTCAAGTTGTAAGACAGAGTTGATTGGTTTGGCTTAAATCCTTTGTCCATCCCTCAGCTTTACTGAGTGGAAGAGAAGGTTGGGCAGGAGAAGCCTTTAGAAATCTGTTGAATCTACCAGGGCAAACACCTCAGTCCCCAGACCCTGACTGTACACACTGCAGAGGGGTAGGAGACGCTGGTGTTAAATGTGGTAGCCTAAGATGAACAGATGCATGCCATGTTTTAAAGTAAGATGTTATGTTCATCTCACTGGTAGATTGCTTGCCTTACTTACATGAGGCCCTGAGACCAGTGGCCAGCGTGGATGAATGCACATGGGTAGGAAGTAGTATTTAATAAAGATGTAACAATGGTATATAAATATTTTCCTAACAGTATATAGGTAGTACTAGAAAAGCCTTTTCATAATAAACACAAAAGCTAAAAAGCTACACCACAAGGCTTTTAATTTGTTCACAAACTACTTGATTTGCTCTAAAAAAATAATTTTGATATCCAGCTGTCATGTCCAGAGGGATGAGCAATTCCAGGATTTGTAAACTTCGTATCAGTAAAGGATTAAACATACAAAGTTTAAGGAAAGGAAGATATTTTATTGGACACTTTATTGGAAGAGGGGAATGAGGAGAGATAGTTACCCTGCTAAATCAGAGTAGGGGGCTCCGGAAAGATGGAAGACCTGAGGGCCCTTTGTTCCCAGCCCTTTTTATTAGTGTGACAGAAAAGACTGTGTCCTGGAGTTTGTTACAGCCTGATTAGCTATTTCAGGCCCTAAGACCCTTAATTTGGGTATCATCACCTCTACGTGCAAATTCTCACATGAGCCTTATTTGGCTTTCCTTTGTCCTGTCAAGGTCTTATCTCTAGAATTTATGGAGGCCTTACATACAAAGCCAGGTTAGCAATTAAGTAAAGGGGCTAGTGCACTAGTGCCCTAGAGTATATGTGTGTGTGTGTGTGTGTGTGTGTGTGTGTGTGTATTTATATATGTATATATATGTATGTATGTGTTTTAATATACTAAATAAGAGCTTCCTTTTATGTGGCCACCCCTTGTCTCCTTTGCATTTTATAAGATGTGGGCAGTGTGGCTACCTGGCTTCCCCTGTGCTCTTGTGCCTGTCCACCTCCCCTCTTGCCTTGTTAATTGCTTTCTCCAGTGAAGCTATCAGTGTCAGCTGTCAGGATGGGTCACAGCCTTGTTTGATCATGTGACATGGAGGACATTTATTTTTCTGGTGACCCTCTTTTTAGCACAGTGGGTATTCGTTGACTTCTGTCCTCTGGAGTCTAACAATCTTTTTATTTAGGAGGTTGGGGATTCCCCAAAGTTGTAGGATCCTGTAGAAAAAGGTCCTCTCATATCCTGGGTCCTTGCTGACTTTGGAGGGCCAGGGCCAAACCATTGCTTGTCCTCTGTTGTTGAACACCAAGCAGATTAGTATGTTTAATTTTATGATTTTATTTAGGTATCAAGCTCCTTCAAATATATAGTATGACCAAGGAACTGTTATTTTCTTACAAATTTCAGTTGTTTTTGTAAAGTTTTACAGAGAAAATTTGAGATCAAGGGCAACATGACATTTTAGTGTGACAGTCATGATGTCATGATTTTACTATAACCATTAGATTGTGTCATTATCTTTGAAATACACATTAAATGTCTTAGTATAGAATAACTTCTTAGTCCATTATCTTTATTACATGAAATTTTATCTAAATTTGTCATCCTTCAATAGGATATTGTAGAAGGCACCAGCCAGGGGCCGGGGATTTAGCTCAATGGTTCTGCTGCTTGCCTTGCAAGTTCAAGGACCTGAGTTTGATCCCCGGTACCAAAAAAAAAAAAAAAAAAAAAAAAAGAACCAACCCAGAAGCACAT
>NW_022900939.1:28141956-28229676 GCF_012274545.1 Fukomys damarensis
GGAAAAAAAAAAAAAAAAAAAAAAAAAGAATGCACCAGCCCATAGATGTACCTTGTATGTAATTAATATATAGGCTTTAATTTTTAATGTAACATTGAATCACACAGTGTTTGAGCACCTCTGAGTGTTGTAACACATACACAACACACATAATCACGTAAGTCTGAAAAAACATCATGCTAGGTTGACATGTACACCTTCTCACAAGTAGGTGGAACACAAGTAAGAGAAATAGCAGATATTTGAGAGTAAAAGTTTATCAAACAGTTTTAGCCTTGAAATCACAGTATGATGAAATGTTTTGCATCCTTGAAGACCTGTGCATTTGGAAAAACACAAATACATTAAATATGCCATGAAGTCATCAATAACAAGTGTCACAGATATATAGATATCTCTGTACACATCTTAGTTTTTACTCCTAAAACTCCTTTTAATAGGTTTTACAGTGTGCAACTGCATTGACAAGAATCGAACACCCTTAGAGCTCCTGTAAATCTAGAAAATAATGTTTAAACCCAACAGACTATCTGTGGTCATGTCTTGAGAAGAATTTAT
Source organism: Fukomys damarensis (assembly GCF_012274545.1). Lineage (NCBI taxonomy): Eukaryota > Metazoa > Chordata > Mammalia > Rodentia > Bathyergidae > Fukomys > Fukomys damarensis. The sequence continues at coordinate 28,142,515 of NW_022900939.1, forward strand.
TTTTCTCTATCTTTATTTCCCTAGGTCTAAAATTTATATTTCCCATTCTCACTTGGTATCCATGCCTGAGTTTGTTGTAACCCCCTCTGAGGAAGGTTCTTTGTGCACCCTGAGATTAAGGTCCTCTCTATTAAATTTGAGGGTCTAATTCTGGAGGAAGAGAAAGACTAAATGAGAGAATCTTCTCACATCCCTGGGTGTCTCCTGTTGTAGAAGATTCCCTAGTTCCAAAGCCAAGGTGGTAGAAGGCTCTAACCTGCCTTATTGCAGGTATCTACCTCCGATAGCTTCAATCTGACCTGCTCCATATTTCTACTTATGAGATTTTTCCTTCTTGCCTGGCCTTTAAAGAAAGTACAGAATGCTGTCCAAGTGTGACCACAATCTCCCAACCTGGGCCCCTATCACCTCTGAGATTCATCTGCATTATACCCATGTGTGGATTTCGGGCTGGGATCCCTAATGGGTCTTTCTCTTCAGGGAATTGGATGTCTCTAGTAATAATGATGTTTAAGCACCAACCTCCCTAATAGAATGGAGACTTTTTGTGTACCTTGAATTGTTTCTCTGTAATTTAACTCCCGTCCAAGACATGTCTCAGTCACACATTTGATCCCCAAAAATGTTTTGACAACGAATAGACTCATTACCCAACACACAAGTGTGACTCATCTGTATAACAAAATGTCTCTTTAATCAAAACTCTTAAAGTTCAATTTAAGTAAACAAGGGCCTAACAGTGGAAAACATGAGAAACCATTCTAGAATACACAACCTTTCCCTTTTTAAATATAGTTTTATAAATTTAACCAAGAGCATATTTTAACAAGAAAACCTCATTGCTTTACTCATAGAAAATTTAACCTTTTGATGATAATGTAAATATATTATGATAATATATTTAATAATGCTTTGTGGGGTATATCTCCCATAGTGCTGTGAAAACTACTGGGAGTCTGATTTCAGGTAAGTATTCTTATTCACCAAAGGAAATCTCGTCCAGTGGTTTCTCCAAGCTGAAGGGATTCCCCATTTACTTATCCAGTTTTCCTGATGGCCTGTGAGAACCAGGTCATAAAATTGTTTTTGACCAATAAAAGACTCAAGTTATTGTATACAGACAAAAATAGGCATTGAATTTATAAAACCAATTTTTCACTGATATCGTCTTGATTAACAGTCTGAGTGGAGGGCCAGGGATTTAGCTCAGTGGTTCTGCTGCCTGCCTCACAAGCACAAGGTCTCAAGTTCAATCCCCAGTACAAAAAAAGAAAAACCAATTTGAATAGAAACATGTCACCAGTCTTTATAATATCTTTATTCTTATCACTTGATTTAAATCACTCCATTGTTAAGCCACACACACTCGAGCTGATACTATGAGTGTCCACTCAGCTATAAGGTAACGCAACAGAACATATGTTTGAAAACTTACATATAGAAACATGCACACTAGTTTAAATCATATATAAACTTTATTTTCTCACACTGTAAGGTTTTTATTTTTAAGTCCCATGTGAATTTGAAATCTCTTAACTTTCATCCTGTAACTTTTTAAAATGGACTTAGCTATTTCTAAAAATTTAGATAACCAGGTTTTGTTTTGTTTTTTTCTAAGGGTGGCATGGAGTCAGAGAGAAAAAAGGAAAAGAAAAATTAAAATTAGGATGAGCTCAAAAAGTTTTCATAAAGCAGCTTTAGATACCTTAAACCATTTAAACAAATGAACAAGACACACAAACTATTACTTACAGATCAGAGTGCTCTCTTAGAAGTAGGTTCGTTATAAATTGACTAGTTAGAACCTTTTTGGGATGACCAATTAGCACAGAGATCTCTTTCAATAAGCTGACAGTGATGAGGAGAGAGAAAAAGACTTTTTTACACTGTGGAAACCAGAACCGTTTAAAGAAGGATTAGTCTGATAGTTTGCTTTAATCTTGAAACAGCCTTGAAGGCTCCTCAAAATCCTCTCTTTTTTTGGTTTTGTTTTTTTTTCCCCCATACCAGGGTTGAATTCAGGACCTTGCACTTGAGAGGCAGGAACAGTGCCACAGAGCTGAATCCCCTTGCCCTCCTCTGTTGTTTTCATAGCCACAGCTGACCTCCAAAACTGTTAAGGCCAGGTTTGGTTGGGAACATGTTATGAACTTTGAGAGATGGACAAGCACACATAAGAAAGTTGCTTTTAAACCAGAGTCCACTAAATGTATAGCTGTAGCATCTTCTATGAAGTAGCCAGCAATTTACTATTTTAATTCCTGACATAACCTATATCTGGAACTGTTCTTACCCCTTTGCTCCCCCCACCCCCCGCTCAGCTTTGCTTATTTTATGTGGCTGGGTCACAGCCTGTGCTTGCAGCTGAGGGAGGAAAAGAGGGGGAACATAAGGGAGGGGCCCTTGGAATGGGCAGTAGCAGAGGCTGCCTTTGTCTCCACCTCTGTCTTTTGTCACTATTTTAGGTCTCTCCCTGTCTCTTCTCAGCATAGGGGCGGAGCTGCCTCAGGGAGCTGAGTGAGCATCCTACCAGAGGCACAGGGCGTGCTTCTCTAGCAAGCAAAGTGGGTACAGACTTGGGAAATAAGGGGAAGAGCAAGGAACATTTCCCAGTGACTCCCATGTTACCCTTTCAAGTGTCTGTGCACCAGGAGGCTGTGGCCAAGTAAATTTACAGAGAAGGAGAACAAGCTGACTCTCTCAAAAGCTCACATGTAAATTCTCTAGACCCTGCTTAGTTTTTTATTTTTTCCTAATTTTGTCTACCACATTTTGGCGAACTATAATATGCTTCTTAGTTAATGTTTACACAAAAAAAGTTTCATAGGAAGAAGCTCCAACACAGGAGAGATTAATCTGTATTGTCTCAGAAGAAAGGACCAAGGGACCATGCGGCCTGAGGTTTAATCACCAGCTCTGCTCTGTACTGCTGCACAGTTCAGGCCTTGGTGCGGATGACAGGCACTCCCTCTCAATTCTCTAATGGCAAGAGTCTTTTGGGGAAGTGAATAAAAGACTACCAATACCCTCCCACAGGGTTCCAGGAATAAATAGTCACTAGGCTATTATAAGATGTGCACTACCTAAAGTACGCTATTACAAGTTTCCTCCTATCTCCCACTCTTAGGGGTCAGCCTTGGAGGGTTAGTCACAGCAAATTTGTGGCCAGACCTTAGGGCTGGGTACTAACCATGTCCAGTAGAGTCTATCCTTTCTCATTTCCTGGTCAGAGAACCAAATATGTGCATCCAGGGGGATGAGCACCACTGCCCACCTCTGCTGTGGGTGGGCAGCTCCAGGATTTGTAAACTTCGTATCAGTAAAGGATTAAACATACAAAGTTTAAGGAAAGGAAGATATTTTATTGGACACTTTATTGGAAGAGGGGAATGAGAAAAGATAGTTACCCTGCTAAATCAGAGTAGGGGCCTCCGGAAAGATGGAAGACCTGAGGGCCCTTTGTTCCCAGCCCTTTTTATTAGTGTGACAGAAAAGACTGTGCCCTGGAGTTTGTTATTTCAGGCCCTAAGACCCTTAATGTGGGTATCATCGCCTACGTGCAAATTCTCACATGAGCCTTATTTGGCTTTCCTTTGTCCTGTCAAGGTCTTATCTCTAGAATTTATGGAGACCTTACATACAAGGCCAGGTTAGCAATTAAGGGGCCGGTGCACCAATACAGTACCATAAAGTGTATGTGTAAATGTAGGTATGTGTAAATATGTGTGCATTGGTGTGTATGTGTTACTAAATAAGAGCTTTCTTTTAAGTGGCTACCCCTTGTGTCCTTTGCGTTTTATTGGAATTGGGTGACAAGTGGCTACCTGGCTTCCCCTGTGCTCTGCCTGTCCACCACCCCTCTTGCCTGTTCATTGCTTTTTCCAGTGAAGCTTTCACTCTTTCTAGTCAGAATTAGCCAGAAAGCCCAATGAGGCCTTTCCCTATTTACAGATCCCCTTTCCCTATACAGCCTGTCTCCTCTTTTTTCTAAATGCTGCTTTAGCATAAGCCACACAGTTTACACTGGTATATTTCAAGTAGGCTTTTCTGGGGCTCAGCCAGGTAGGTAGGGTTTTCTCCCTAGATAGTCCTGTCTTTGGGTGTGTGTGTGTGTGTGTGTGTGTGTGTGTGTGTGTTGTGTTATAGCATGCTCAAACCCTTAGGAATAGAAAGTACTTTAACAGTTTAAGCATAGTCACAAGTTGAAGGATAAATATTTTCATGGCTTTTGTATGATTGTGACACAGTCTAAGAACAGTAAACATACTGTGTTTGCTCACATAGCTCACTCCTCTTTGACCTGGGGCTTTCATAAAAGCCGGAGGAAGTTAGTTTTGTAAGCACTGAGTCCTGACCTGCCCAGAAAGCTCTTGCCTAAAGCCCTCTGACGCAGAGTCCCACAGGAGTTAGTTACCAAGGGCATTGTAATCCAAACTGGTGTTCACTGCAGTGTTTCCTCCCACAGCTCAAGGAAAAAATAACCTCATGTGGTACTTTCTGTTTGTGAGATGGGATTTATAAGTAATTAAAAATGATATTTACTTCTGGAAGTCAAAGGTCACTGCTAATCATACCAGTAAATACCCTTAATCCAGTGTCTGTGTAACTTTGAACTTGAAGTATTTGTTGTATCTTTGTTATTACAGAGTTTTGCCCTGTGAATTTATACGAGAAGGGAAAAGATGAAAGCTAAAACAAAACCTGATATTATCTACCTTTCGTTTCACTAAAATGTACCTTGTAAGTTGTGTTCGGTTATTAACATAGTATAATTGTGAAATGTCAAATTAAGCTTACTCTAAATTAGTATGTGTAAATGTGACAAAGGAAAAGTAACATCAGTATTTGGTATTATTTTCCATTTTGAGTTTCTGACTTGGAATTCTCATGTTACTGGCAGCACCTCCCCACAGCCTTGAAGGTCTGCATTCCCAGGAGCAGCAGGGAATGGGGGTGGAAACATCATTGGTGTCCTTTTTTCTTCTTTTTTACTTTGTTCCCCCAGTTTTGTACTTTTGTTGACCTCACCGAAAAATTTTTATTAGTGTATGTTTGCAGTGCATTATGATTACATTCATTCATCATGGGGAGTTGGTACATTTATGTAACACATATTAATTCTTTTTTTTTTCTGTCCCCTACCTCTGCAATCCCTCCCTGCTTCTTTCAGTTCTTAGTCCCTTCCCATTTGCAAAAGCTACGCTGTATTTCCATTTCCTTTCTTCAGTTCTTTTTTCATCCTCATTCCCCCATCTCTTCTCCCTTCTTCCATCTCTTGTTCCCCTTCCCATTTGAAAAAGATCTCCCTACTTCCTATTATCTAGCTATTATTTTGTCCTTCATTTATATTTTGTATTTGTCATATAGGAGAAATCATGTGATATTTAAGTTTGTGTGTCTGTTTTATTTGACTTAGTTTTATGGTCTCCAGTTGCATCTGTTTACTTACAAATGCCTGAAGTTTATCCTTCTATATGGCAGAGTATTACTCCAGGTATATACATACCACTTTTTAGCCATTCATCTTTTGATAGCCATATTGGCTGTTCCCAAGATGCAGCTATTATGAATTGTGCTGCTATAAACATGGGTATGCATATATCACTGTAATATAATGTCTTCAACTCTTCGGAAGGTACCTAGAAGAAGAAGCTGGGTCAAATGTGATTTCCAGTTTTCATTTTTTTGAAGAATCTCCATATTAATTTCCATAGTGGTTATAGAAGTTTACTTTCCCAACAACAATGCAGAAGGATTCTTTTTTTTTTCCACAACCTTGCCAGCATGTTATTATTTGATTTCTTGATGATAGCCATTCTTTGTGGAGTAAGATAGTGAAATTGTTTTAATTTGCATTTTTCTAATGCCTAGCAGTGTTGAACATTTTTTTCATGTATTTATTGGCCATTTATACTTCTTAGGAAAAATAATCTATTCATTTTAGGTTCCCTTTTTTTTTAATTGGGTCTTGCATTTTGGAGGATCTAATTTCTTTATATATTTTAGATGTTCTCGGTGTGAAGAGTAGCTGTCAAAAAAAATTTTTCCCCCATACTGCAGGTTGTCTCTTTACTCTGTTGGTTGTTACCTTTGCTGTACATAAACTTTTTAATTTAATATTGTCCCATTTGTTGATTCTCAATATTATTTTTTGTGCCATCATTGTATTCTGTTCAGAAAGTCCTTGGTGTGCCGATGTCTTCAAGACATTTACCTATTTTATCTTCCAGCATATTGTTTCTGTTTTAACATTTAGATCTTTGATTCATTTTGATTTTAGTTGAGTACAGTAATATCTCACTTCATGAACTTAATCTATTCCACAATTCTGGAAAAGATGGCCACATTTTTGTTCCTATGGGAAAGACGGCCATGTGTGTGTTTATCAGCTGATGCAGAATTTGCAAACAAAAACAGAATTTTGCCAAATACTGTTTGTGAACCATATTGTTCACAAACAGTAGCATTTGTGAATTAAAATATCACTGTACATGGTAAGAAGTATGGGTCTAAACTCGATCTTCTGCATTAAGATTTCCAATTTTCCTAGCACCATTTATTAAAAAGGCTATTTTTCCTCCAGTATGTGTTTCCAGACCCTTTGTTAAAGATTAAATAACTGAATTGCCTGGGGTTGTTTCTGCTTTCTCTACAGTATTGTTCCATTGACCCACGTCTGTTTTTATGCCGTTACCATGCTGGTTTTGTCACGGTAGCTTTATAATATAACTTAAAGTCTGGAATTGAGACTCCTCCTGTTTTGCATTTGTTATACAGCATTGCTTTCTCTATTCTGAGTCTCTTCTGCTTCCATATGAATTTTAGGATTCTTTTCTCTAGATCTGTGAGGAATGCTGTTGGTATTTTGATTTGGATTGTGTTAAATCTATATATCAGCTTTGGAAATACAGCCATTTTTACTATATTGGTTCTGCCTATCCAGGAAAATGAAATATCTACCCATTTCCTGGTGTTTTTGATCTCCTTTTTCAGAGTGATATAATTTCCGCTATGGAGCTATTTTCCCTTCTTGGTTAGATTAATTTGTAAGTATTTGATTTTTCTTGATGCTGTTTTGAATGGTATTGTTTTCTTATTTTCTTAGGGAATTCATTGTTAGTGTATAGGAACGCTGTTGATTTTTGTATGTTGATCTTTTATTGTGCTAAATTGCTGAATTTGGTTATTACTTCTTGAAGTCTTTTGATAGAATTTTTTGGGATATTGTAAGTAGATTATGTCATCTGCAAATAATGATACTTTAACTTCTTCCTTTCCTGTATGCAGCCCTTTTATTTCTTTCCCTTACCTGATTGTTCTTGTTAATTTTTCAAGGAATGTGTTGAAAAGGAGTGGTGGTAGTTATCCAGGATTACTTTTTCTATTCTGGGTCTCTTCTGGAACATCTTTGTCTTGTTCCTGATTTTTAGAGGGACAGCTTTCAGTTTTTCCCTATTTCATATGGTATTGGCAGTAGGTTTGTCATAAATGGCTTTTACTATGTAAAGATAAGGTCCTTCTATACCTAATTTCTTCAAGGTTTTATTCGAGTAGATGTTGAATTTTGTCAAAGGCTTTCTCTACACCTATTGATTATGTGACTTTTGTCCTTGGTCCTGTTTATGTGATGGATTATATTTTTTATTTACTTACGTTGAACCATCCTTGTGTCCCTAGGATGAAGCCTACTTGGTCATGTTGATGGTGTGTGTTCTTCTCGATTATTTATTGCATTCTGTATTGACTTCCTGTCATAGTATTACTTTCCTACTGCTACTTCTCTTTCTCTCCCTTCTACTTAACTAACTACTCATTCTACCTGGTATGTTCATTTTGTTGGACCTTTTGGCATTGTTAGCTTTATTATCTCTTTCTAGAGTATGCTTGAGAATTCTTTTTTTTGAGGGGGGGAATGCTGCTTTAGTGGTCGTGAATTTCTTTAGATTCTTTTTATCATGGCAACATCTTACTTCTCCCCATCAATTTTGGAAGATAATTTTGCAGGATATATCAGCCCTGGTGAATATTTTTTCTTTTAGAGCTTGAAACATTTCACTCCATTCCTTTAAGGTTTGTGTTGAGGCATGTGCTGTGATTCTGATATGTTTTTCTTTATAAGTGATTTGTTGCTTTTCTCTAACAGTTTTTAAGATTCTGTTCGCCTTTTGGATTTTTGGTACATATTTTGACAATGACATATCTTGTAGTGGTTCTTGTCTTATAATGACTTTCAGACTCTTTATGCCTCACTAATCTTGTGTGTTAAATTCTTTTTCCATGTTTGGAAAGTTCTCTGCTATTCTGTAAACATGTTTTTCATGCCCTTTTTGCTGTCTTCTGATTTTCCACTACTTCCACTTAATCTTAGATTAGTGTTTTTTACATCTTCTAACAACTGTTGGATCCATTTTTTATGTTCTGTCATTGTTTTTAAGGTATTTCTCATTAACTGATCACCTGTTGTGGCCCTGTCTTCCAGTTCTGACACTGTCTTCACATTGATCACTTCTGCTGCCCATACTAGAATTTTTTGATCTCTTGGATTTCTGCTTGGAACTTTTTATAGATTCCAATTATTTTCTGTGCTCAGCATTTATACTTTATATTTCTTTCTTTAGCTCTGCTAATGTTTTTTAAGGGTCTTCTGTGGGTTCACTGATTGTTTCATTAGAATCGTTATCTGTTTAGTTTTATCTTCTTTGAATTCAGTATGCACCTTATTTATCTGTTTTGTTGCCTTCACTGTTATCCTTTCAGATACTTCATATGTTTGGCTTTTTATTTCCTCCCTCCGGATGTCCCTTGGATTGGATTTGGAGGAGTTAGGGGTTTGGGGGAGGCAATTTGTTTCTTTGTTTTCTCATTTCTGTTTGTTTGTTTGTTTGTTTGTTTGTTTGTTTTCTGGGCTGAGGCATGCTGGTTGACTTTTTTGGAGTAGCTTTATTGCTAGTATGAAGACTTCTTTACTTAATGTCTGCTTTGCTGAGATACCCTCTGGGCTTGGCTCTCTATTGCCCCTTGCCTCTGTCCCAGAATCCAGCCGCTTCCATTTATTTGGGAGGGGAGGTTGTAGCTTATTTGGCTTAGTACCGAGTTCTTCAGAGATGTGCCACAGTATTGTGTATGACTCCCAGACAATCTAGATATTGGCATTCAGAGAAAACCAACTGAGAGCAACAACTGTGTCACTTTGGCTTTAGTAATAAAATCACTAACCACAACAGCATCAAATACAAACTGGATATTGACTCTAAGAATCAATAATGTACCACCCTTAACCACAGAAAAGAAATCTGTGATTACAGTATGAAGTCTAAGATAAACCGATACTTACCTATAGTAAATATCTACTCAGTGCATCAACTTTACCTCCATTAATACAACAGTAGGGCCGGGAATTTAGCTCAGCGGTTCGATGGCCTGCCTTGCAAGCGCAAGGACCCAAGTTCATTCCCTGGTACCAAAAACAAAAAATCAAAAACAAAACAGTACAACAGTGTTCAGCCATAGTCATAGTAAGATGTAGTTATCTATTTATCTGTAGTTTCATAAAGCTAAATGGTTATACTAGTAAGGTCGAGGTTGCATCGAGTGGAAGTGTGAAAAAGAATTTGAAAAATTAAATGATGAAGGATGAAAAGAAGGTGATAAAAATTAAATAAAGGATCCTATTAAGAGTTAAAAGGAAATAAATATTATTGGACAAAAGTAACAGAAGCAGCCATCAAGGAAATGGAGAAATAAGAAAAAATAGAGTAAACTTAGGGACTAAAAGAAGAGAAAAATTAAAGGAAAAAGCAAAAGAGAACAAGAAAAGATAAAATGGGTCCAAATCAAACAGAGATAATAATAAAAAGGGAAAAAACAATAGGAAATAAAACTCCACATATCCTCCCCCAATAAAACACCCACTAGAGAAGAAAAACAGTGGGTCAGATATTTCCTCCACATTTCCAAATGGGTGGTTTCCTTCCAAGACCTGCAGTCTTTGGAATTTATCAAGTCACATTCCTCTCTGCCCTACTTTATAGCCTTTAGTTTGTGGAGTGATCATGCTTGAGAAGTAGCTCCATCTATTAGCCCCAGATATGGCAACTGTCCAAGCTGAGACACACCCCTGCTCATGTTGTTACACAAGGAAGCAGTCAGACCACTGATCTCTGCTGGATATAGACAGGAGACCAGGGCTTGAACAGACCACTGGACTCAGTGCCATCACTTTTAAAGCCACACCTTCAGAACCTGGGCTCCTACAGTGGAGGCTCCATGTCCTTCCTGGCCTTAGTTTGAACTTCTCAGGGGATCTGTGTCTAGCCCTCACCCTCTCCATGGCTGTCTCACCTGGCTGTTTCTAACTCAGTCTCCGTGGTAGGGGAACATTTCAGTCCTGGAGTGAAGCTGTATTGTAGGTGTTCTGTGGATCAGTCCTGGATAGCCAGCCCCTTCCCAAACAGTGTCTGATTTAAACTCTGCCAGCATGCCAGGTACTGTGTTGGATTTCCTCTTGAACTCTTTCACGTCACAAAGTCACTCTTGGGGTACAATCCCATTTCTTTTTTTTTTTTTTTTTTTTTTTTTTTAGTTTACACTAGCTATGGACTTTTCTTGGGGCTAGTGTTGCTAGCCCGTCCATTATTTCTCTCTGAAGCGACTGACTGTTTCAGGCATAATTCTTTGGAGTGTTGGCCTTGATCTGGATCAGGTAGATTGTTTAGTTGTCACCTCTGAGGCCCTGTGGGCCCAGAAGGATGGAGGTGTGGGAACCCAGGTTGCTTTCAATTGGCTGTCGTAGCTCTTTGTGTCACAATTCATCTTCCCCAGGGAGTCTCTGCTACCTAATGTTGCGGTGATAGAGAGAGAACCCCAAGCCACCATTTATTGCTCTTCTGCATATGGGGCTCTGGAAGTTATCACATCATTTAAGATTTTTTTCTTGCCTTCTCTTGCAAATGTACGCTTCTCCTGTAAGAGGTTGCTACTTTAAAAGTGACTCTTAATATAATGTCAGGAGATGATTATCTAGGAAAAAATTTTTTCATGCCTCCCTAGAATTCTGTATAAGTCATGAAAAAAATTATAAGTAGGTATGGGACATTTCAATTACCTTTTTACTCTACCCAAATAATTTTCATATGTGAAAACATTAAGTCGCTTAGTTTTGCAACCTATAGTAGTAATAAATAGTAACTTCCCTCCCATTTTCATGTTCCCTTAGTAATAGAGCTCATTACTAAGAGCCCTGAGTAATAGAGTACTTAGTGAGGAAACTATATTTCCTAGTCTCCTACAGCTACATGTGACCAAGTTCTAGCCAAGTTATATGCAGGCAGAAGTTATTAGCCAGTACTTAATCAGTATCTGAAGATGGAACACATTCTGACCCTTCGCCTTTTTCTTTCTTCCTACTACTTGGTTTATAGACATAATGGCAAGGCTTTAAGCAAACCTTCTTGGCCCATGAGTTAATCTAGAAGATAGAAGATGCATTGTGGGGTTACCAAAAGAAATTCATCAAGGAAACCTGGTTTCTGACTTCATGGAGTAGCAGTTTATGATCATTATGCAGCCTTGAGAAAACTGGTCCCAACATTTTGTTTTTCAATTTTAGGTTTCAAGAAAGTGGTTAAATCAAAGCAGTAAAGATGTACACCATGTTACATATTAATGAGGCTGGATTTAGTGAAGTGGGCAGTGGAAAGGTTGAAAGGGGTATAACATCACACAGTGAAATACTGATTACTGAGAAACTGGCTTCCCATGCACATTCACTAATGCTTGTTCTTGATCCTCACCTTTTGTTGGGAAAGACAAGCCTTAAAACTCAGTATAAAATCTTCACAAGAGTGTTCAGAGCATGCATGTGAAATGGTAGCTATTGTAAATAAACTTGATGCTATATGAGTAAAAATTGTACATTTTAAAATATACTCCAGCAAAACAAACCAGGGTCTAAGGAGGAAATACACAAAATGAACTGGAGCATTTGGTGATACCAGATCATTAGAAATTATCAGACACGCCTGAGGCTTGTCACAGGGAGTCCAGAGCCATTTTTAAGTAAGTTCTCACTTGCCTGAGATGGGTTGTCATGGCAGTGTTTAGATGTCTCCCCACAACCTCATGGGGTCATAGGTGGGGCTTTTCAGAGGTGGCTGGATCTAGATTGTGTGATACTGGATTGACTAATGGATCAGTACTAGGCTCAAGGGCATTAGGATTAAGGGTTTGAGTCCTGCACACTTTAGGTAGCCTGGATAAGATATAAGGGATAGAAAGAGTTGTAGCGGTCCCTTGTTGATTTTCCTGTCTGCTGCATGCCATTCTGCCTTGGAGCTAGCCAACTATGGACTGAAACCTCTATGGTAAACCAAACCAAAACAAAATAAAACCTTTCCTCCCTTAACTTAGGCATGTCGGGTATTGTATCTCAGCCATAAAAGAAATATAACTAACAGAGAATTTGGTACCAGAGAATTGAGGTCCTTGCTGTGACTATACCTGACCATGTCGTTCAGAAACCTTTGGGATTGGCTTGTAGGAAGAGTTTGGAAAGGTTTGGAGACACCTGTTTAAAAAGTACAGTTGGAGCACCATAGACTTTACTCAATGGGAGATTCTGGTCAGAGCTTAGAAGACCAGAAAACTGATAGAAATGCCAGAGAAGACCACACTTGGGTGGTTTCTGCTAGAAGGAAAGACTGCATTGACTGTTAGACTCCAGAGGATGTGTGTTATGGCTTGGCAAGTTTGTCTGCATTTTGGTCCTGTCCAGATACTTTGCCTGAGACAGATTAAGGGCATTGGACTAATTTAACTGGCAGAAGAAATCTCAAGGCAGTCTAAATTTGAGGCAGTTGCATGGCTATTATTGGGGGCTTTTAGCTGGATTTATGTTGAGAATCAAGAGTAAAGTTTCCAGTAAAGTTCCAGCCTGCAGAGATAGAGCAGAGGAGATCTTGATTGCTGAGAAAGAAACAGGAAAATAGAAAAGATAGCCCAATGGCATCACAAGAAGCAGCAGGAGTCCACCCTTTGCAGACTCAAAATTGTAAAAGTGAGTCTGCCTTGAGAAGACAGCCTTAGAGCACTGTGTTCCATGATGGCATGGGCCTAGAGAATTTGTTCCTTGGAATTCGGTTCAGTGCTGTGATCCAGGCACAAGGGGCGGGGCGGGGGAGGTGACTACTGCTTTGGCATCATACACATGGTGTTAGTAATGAAGACATGGGTGGTTTGAGCTTCAGTAACCCTAACTGCTTGGGATTATCATGCATCAAATAGGTTAAAATCTAAGTTAGTAATGATTTTCAAAGATTAAAAACTGGTCACCTTTGAAGGATGTTAAAACTACTCTGATTTTTAAAACTGGAAAATAACCATTGAAAAGCTACAATTACCAACTCATTTTTGTACTCTTGATAAAAGAAGCAGAAAAAAATGTATACTTATTTAGAGTGCTTTCATCTGTTACTTTGTGGCTTCAAATTGTGGTTCAGGCTATTTCCTTTGAGAATCTTGAAAGCCAAAGAAAGAATTTGTTTTGTGTGAACTGTTTTAGGATAATTACAGTTCTCTTCACCTTTCCCCAGTGTCCAAATAACTTGACTCACCAGAGACCAGCTGGCTCCTCCCATCCTGATGCCACCGTCCTATTTTCACTAGATAAATAAACAATTTAAAAATTCTTTGTTTCGCTAAGCATTGTTGGCATTTGTCGTTTATCTTTAACATGATGTATTTTAATATTTTCATTACATTGTCTTGTTTAGATCCATGTAGGTATAAGTAATTCATACCTGACATTTTTGTTTTCTGCACATGCATGTGCCCCCAATGAATTCATTAATTAGGCAGTTGATGTTAAAAATTATAAGTAATATGCAGTAATCATGGTAGACCAGTACATAATAATTTTATGTTGCATTTCCTTTTTGTTTATTTATTTAGTACTGGGGGGTTGAACCTGGGCCTTTGCACTGAGCTACATCTTATAATTTTTTTTTTTAAGATTTTGAGACAGGGTTTCAATAAATTCCTAAGTTGCCCAGGCCACGCTCAAACTTACAATCCTTTTATCTCAACTTCCCAGAGTGCTGAGATTATAGGCAATGTGCCATCCCACCTGGCTCCAACTATTTTACTGGTATTTGGAAATGGTTGGACCTTTTGGATGGGCTACAAATATATCATTTTTCCCATTTAGAATGATAGGCTCCCAGTACTCAATTTTTTGTAGTCAGTAGATTTTAAAACATAAAATGAGGGCTGGGGATTTAGCTCAGTGGTTTGGTGGCCTGCCTTGCAAGCGCAAGGTCCCTAGTTCAATCCCCAGTCCCCCCCAAAAAAAAAATTAGTTCTAGAAATAGTGATAAGTACTTTTATACATTATACAGTGCACAGAACTGAATTTCAGCAATCTGTGATTGCATCTGCATGGCTTTTTTCCTGCTTCCCAATTTCAGCCCAGTACCCCCTTGACCTTAATATCGTGCACAACGGCTCCATTCTGAAACTAGATTTCCCACCTCCTGCCCTGAAGTATCCTGACCTTCTGGTTCTCCCTACACTTTACTGGGTCATCAGGTCCAAATGCATTCCCATTGTCCATTATCTCTCTCCTCTTTTCTCCAAATCCTGCTTAGATCTCAGTCTTTTGTGATGATCACTTCGTTACAAAGGATCTGAGCTATCTTCCCACCAAGCTCATAAACTGTAAAGATTAAACGAGTTAATATCCTTGAAGCAGACCAGTTAATCTAATATTTGTTACATAATATCTGTCCAATACATGTCAACTTTTGCTATTACTTTGCTGGCCCTCCCATTTGTACTTCTGTAGCAGAGTTCCACTTTATCTGCCTATTCTGTCTGCCCCCAAATAGCTAGAAATTGCTAGGGAGATAAAAAGATAATTCTATTAACTTATCTCATGATAGCATATTTAAAATGTGTAGTTTTGCAATCCTACCATATTTACCTAGTGTATTTACTTTCCCATTGTCCAAAATGTATGCTCAGATATATTCCTCCATCCAACTATACATCCAAATATTGTTGGATACAAATAACAGGTTTCATCTGACTTACAGAATAAGAAAGTACCTTGTAATGCCACAGAAGTCGCCAAATATTCAGGGTTGGTGAGTTCAGTAGCATAGTGACATCTTTCTGCTATGTGGTCTTCAGTTTGACACTTGGCCTTACAGGCTGCCATCATAGTCACAAGGAAGCTGCTGTGACTCTAAGCATCACTTACTGATACAGTAGTATCATGGAAGAAGACCTGTTTGTTTCTATGGCCCTTATTTCAGTAAAGAAACTCCTGGAAGATTTGCAGATTCACCTTCAGTAAAAAAAGAGAAGTTGGGGTGAGAAGTTGTGGGGCAGGTGGCTTATTAAACATGGCTGGCTGAAGGCTTATACACTTCACCCCTGTCTCAGTGAGCACTTCTCATGGCCTTGCTAACTTCTGTGCCTTTCTGTCTAATCAGTCTCCCCAGGGATCTTGTCCAGGCCCATCTTAGAATACCATCTGTATGACCCTGAACGTGAATAAGCATTGGAATCCATAACCATTCACACACTGACTGCTTCATTTGCATGCCTAGAAGACATCTTGTACTTTGGTAACATGGCTAGTGTATATCTCCCTTTCCTTCACGCTTCCCAAAGTGAGACACAGCACCCATGCAATCAAGCCAGACATCTAGGCATTAGATTGATTTTCTTTTTCCCTGCATTAATTTCACTAGTAATTTCAGAGAGCAATTATCCTAAATTTCACATTTTCTTCCATATCCTGCCCTACATCAACCCAGGCCACCATGTTGCTCTTGAATGACAGTAGTAGCTTCTGTTGGGCACTTAGCTTTGCCTTGCCTCTGTAATCTATTCTCTGTCAAGTTTACAAAGGATCTTTCTGAAATGTATATCAAATTATGTCACTGATTGTTCAAAACCTCCTGTGCCTTTGCATCACTTTGCTAAAGTAAAATGTAAACTTTCATCCTTGCCTATCCAAGGTCTCTTCCTGCCATTCCCTCATTCTTTACTATAAGCCACATTGGCCTTCTTTCTCTTAAATTTGCCAAGCTCAGACTCATCATAGACTTTGACTTTTTGGCCTTCACCCCACCTGAACTAATCATTGAGTGCTCTTCTATTTCTACCTCATTTTCAGTTTTCATACAGACATGACCTCTACACAGCCTGAAAATACCTCCCATTTCACTTCCTATAGCCTGCTGCTCTTGATTTTTAGTTTTTTCTTCCCTCCCCCACCTGCTGGATGGTAAGATCTGTTTGTTCAGCACCTAGGACAGTGCCTGGCATTGTTGTCCCTTGGCCAGTAAAGTATTAATGGAAAAATTGTTCTCTTTTGTTTTTCAGAGTAAAACAGACAAACTTGCATTCATCTGTTTTTAAGTAATTGAGAGGAAGAATAATTGTTATTGTGTCATATCTGTTTTTAGAGAGTAAGTAAAAATTAACACTGGCTACCCTAAGTGGAAAAGGACATTTATCTATCATATAAATTCTGGAATCAGTAGAGGGATAGAAAATGAGGTTGGTTGCATACACTAGAATACAAAGGCCTTGTTCCCAGACATTGTGCACATCACTGTCCCTGTGTTGCCTGTTGCCCATGAGCACCTCTAGCCCCCACTCCGCAGCATTATTCATTCAGGAATTTAAGTGCTGGGAAATAACATCCAGCAGTCAGACTCAGATTCTGTGCCTGCCTTGCTGTGTCAGGACAGAGAAGAAAAGCATCTGACCCCTGGCTTCACTCGCCAGGGATATCTGTGTCCAGTGACAGTAGAGGGGTCAGAAGGCTCCAAGTGCTACACCAGAACTTCAGTAGGGCAGTGGCTGTTGAGCTATGAAAACATGAGATTGAGAGCATTTGAGGAACTAGTATGGAAATCCCTTTCCTAGCTTGTTGGAGTATAAAACACAAAGAATATGAAAATCTACCTATTTCCTTCATCTTCACAGCCAGTAATGACTTTAACTCTTCCTCAGACCCAAATATGCATTAGAGAATGGCAGTCCCATACCAGGATTTCTCAGCAACTGCCTTCAGGTGCTCAGTGCTTCCTGTCTACATCAGAGCAGACCTGAGGCCTTTCTGGGATCTAACCCTGCTTTGTGCTCCAGCCAGACTAACTTCCCCATGACGAACAGGACCTGTGTAACACGCACCCTTTTGGGAAACCCATTGCTCAGTCCCATGTGACACTTCTGGCTTGCTTCTGGCCTGGGCTCTAGGATCACCTACTCGAGAGCCTCTCCTTGGCTGTCAATCTAAACTGTGCCCGCCTTATGCCCAGTCTTTCCACTCTCACTGCCTGGCAGTAGGTATCTGCTTCCTGTGAGGCTTCTCCACCTGTATGGGGCTCCAGGGGAAGGAGTATTGTGTTGCTCCCAACTGTATCCTCATGCCTAGAACATGTCTGTCCACAGTGATGCTTTAATATGTGCTTGCTAAATGAATGGACAAAGATGTCACTTTTGAAATTAGTTCCTAAAGAGAAATTCCAGAGTGGTGCTCAGTGACATTGATATAGTGATTGTGAGTACTCATTTGGCTTTCTAAATCTTGATACTTTGAAATAAGAACATCTTTTCCTACTTTGTATTCTACTGCAGTAGATCAGCAAAGTTCTAGCATCTCAGCTGATTGTTGGGGCCCACTAGAAATGCAGAGCCTTGGGCTGCTGACTCAGACCCATGTGTTGACCTAATCAAGGGTAGGAGCCTCAGATATTACCTGGCATTTGGAATCAACATAGCCTATAGAAGGGAAAGGGGCAGTAGCCAAGATGCTTCTTTTCTTCATCACAGAGTGGAACTGGAACTTGGTTTCTACTGGCTAAACAGACAGGTCATACACTACCCCTGAGGGCCTTTATCTGGTGAGTGATGAAGGGACTAAGAAGTAGTTGCTCTTTAATTTTTTTTTAAAGTGCTATAAATGTACTATCCTGAGGAAGATGTGAGGTGGCTGCTGTTTTTATTGTTTCATTTTATTTTTAATTAGCAAATAATGTGTATTTAGCAATTAACAGTGTGATATTTTGATGTATATATTGTGGAAAGATTTGGTCAAGCTAATTAATGTATATATTACCTTACCTTTTGTTGTTGTAAGAGTGTTAAAGTTTTTGAACACTTTTAAGATACAGCATATATTATTCACTGTGGTCAATGTGAGATGCTTGCTTTTGAGCAAAAGCCTTATGAACTCTCAGCTTATGTTCCCCGTACACAGACACTCACACCCTGTATTCAGTAGTGCTGTGGGTTGCCCGCAGGAGTATGTTTCTGGCTGGTATCTGATCCGAGTGTGTGGCTATGGCCCAGGGATCCTCTAAGCAGAGCTTGACCAGGAGTCGGGTCTTCGTTGGATGCTTTTAGGGTGGATAGTGGTGTGGGTTTAAATAGGGTGTCGTGGAGTTCTGAGGACATGTTAAGGCTGCTGTGAGCCTGGGATGATTTTAATTCTACTCAGGACAGACCTGGTTTTAATGCCACTATTTAATTTCTTCAGTCACCAAGTCTGTCAGTGCTGCTGTCTGAGACCTCAGGGTTGACTGAGCCAAGGACGGATAGAGCCTTAGACATCACCTGGGGATCCTGAGCTTGGTTGCCTAAGGGAAGGTCAACAGGCAGAAATAAGACACTGTCTTCATTTTTACCTAACTCTAAGTTAATATTAGAATTTAATATTCATAAATAAAAGGTGAATTGAAATAAATTTTTTCTAGTATTTGTCCTTGCATTTGGAACTTACACTTAATTAAGCCTTATATCTGTACCACAGTTTGAGTGGCATGTCTTGTCTTTTAGTTTAGAATATAGTGCTGCGTTAGACCTTTGTTCCCTTCACCAACGGGAGTGTTGAGTTTTACTTAATTTTGTAATAGCTGCTGATAAACATAAGCTATACTGCCCAGATGAGGCAGCTTATTGGCACAAAGAGTTTTTATTACTTAAGCTGTAACAAATATCGGCTAACTGTATTTGTAAAAATTTGAGATTCCCTATCAGTCATGTTTAAATTTTTGTATCACATTTCATTGTGAAGCTTTTCTCTCACACTGCCATTTTAAATTTAGAAAAGTAAATAGAACAAATCATACTTTTTTTTTTTTTGGTAGTATTATGGATTGAACCCAGGGGCTTCACATTGAGCTACATCCTTAGCCCATTGTTGTTGTTGTTGTTTTTAGATAGGGTCTTGTTAAGTCCCTAAGTTATCCAGGTTGGGCTCAAACCTAGCCATCTTCCTGCCTTGGCCTCCCACAGTGGTAGATTACAGATATGTGCCACCATAACCAGTTTAGATCATACCATTTTTATGTGGTTTGAAATCAAATTTTGTATGACTAGGGGAACTAAATGGGGCTGCTCCTTCATTTCCATAAATGTAAAAATATAATGCAGGCCATCATTCTTTGATTTTTACAGTTTGATAACAGCACGGAAAGGTAGGATAGATTTTTTTTTTAACCAGAGAAATTTTATAAAAATAAAAATTTAGTGGAAGTGAGTGATTCCTGTTATATATTCATGTATTCTAATCATGTATTTGTATAACTATTTAAGAAAGTTTCTTTTGACAAACTGAATATGTTAGATCATATACAAAATGGAACACAAAATGTATCAAAGACCTTAATGTAAGAAGAAATAATAGTTCTAAATATACATGCACCAAATATTGGAGCATTCCAATATATAGAGCAACTATTAATAATCCTAAAGGGAGGTGGACTTCAATACAAAATAGTGGACTTTTATATAGTGATTTCAGCTGTGTACAGATCTTTCAGGCAGAAAATGAGTGAAGAATAAGTGGTGTTAAATTGTACCATAGACCAAATGGATGTGATGTGCCTCCACAAGACATTTCACCCAGCTGCTGTAGAAACATATTCTCAGCAACACAGAAGTATTCTCCAGGATGGATCAAGTGATAAGTCACAAAACAAGCCTGGGTCAAAGTTGAAATTATATTAGATATCTTTTTCTGACCACAAGCAAGTAACATGGAACACTTTGGAAACTATAAAAATACATGAAAATTTAAAACTCACTCCTGAACAACCAGTGGATTAGGAAGAAATGAAGGAAATGTAAGCATTTCTTCAAGCAAATGAAAATAGAAGCAACATACTAAAGTCTGGCATACAGCAGAAGCAATGCTAAGGGAGAACTTTATAGCCACCATTGCCTATAACCAAAAAAGGAAACGATCTCTGCCTGTCATTGCATCTGAACTAAAAATACAAAAACAAACTCTTAGTTACTTTTCTTATTGCTGAGACAAAATACCCAACACCTAAAATTAAAAGAGAAAAGATATTTTGGCTCACAGTTTGTAGAAGTTTCAGTATAAGTAATAATTGTCTGGCTCCAAGGCAGAATGACATGGCAGGGGGGCATCGCAGAGAAGAAACAGTGCAGGTAAAAAGCAGCAAGAGCAAGCAAGCAAAGGCAGTAGGCCTCTTCCTATCCCTCTGTCTAGGCGACATGCCCTTAAGGCAGGTAATACTCAGGGTGAGTCTTCCCATTATCCATACCCGGAACTATGCCAAAACAATCAGTGGACTAATTTAGTAGTCACACACCCTTAACCCAGCATCTCACTCTAGGCTTTGGGTACATGTAGATACAAGCCATAACACAAACAAAGCCCCAAATTAGTACAAGGAAGAAATAAATAACAAAGACTAGAGCAGAGTTATATGAAATAGAGACTTTAAAAAAATACAAAAGGTTAATGAAACAAAGAGCTAGTTCTTCCAAAAAATAGACAAAATTAACAAACCCTTAAACAAAAAGACTGAAAATTAGAGATGAAAACAGACATGACAGTTGATATTACAGGAATACAAGGGTTTATTAACAATTATTATGAAGAGCTGTGTATCAATAAATTTCCTAGAAGAAAGGGACAAATTCCTGGATGGATACACTTTACCAAGATTGAGTCAGAGCACACACCAAAAGAAGAGACCAAAAATAAGTAAGTAGTTTGAAACTAATAATTTAAAAAATCTTCCACTGATGAAAAACCAGGACCAGATGACTTCACTGTTGAATTCTACCAAACATTTAAAGAAACTGGATGTGATGGTGCATGCCTGTAATCCCATCACTTGGGAGGCTGAGGCAGAATGATTGCCCTGAATTTGAGGCCAGCCTTAGTTACTTGGTGAGATCAAGGCCAGCCCAAATCACTGAACCTAGTGAGGCCCTGTCTCAATTAATTAAGTTTTTAAAACCAAAAATATAAAAAATAAAGAACTAAGATTGATTCTACGTAATTTATTCTAAAAACATTGGGGAGGAAGGAATCCTCCAAGCTCTTTTACAATACTAGCATTACCTTGTTACTAGAACTAGACAAGGACACAACAAAAAAGACAGTTATAGGCCACTGTCCTTGATGAACCCTAGATGCAAAATTTCTTAAGACTAGCAAAGCCAATCCAATAGCACATTAAAAGAGTATTCACTATCAGCATATGAGATTTCATCCCAGAGGTACAAGGATGGCTCAGAATATGCAGATAAAAACATGATGTAACACGGCAACAGAATAAAGGATAAAAAATTATCTTCATAAGTACAGAAAAGGCATTTGATAAAATTTGTCCTTTTATGATAAAATTCTAAACAAGTTAGACTTAGGAGCACACCTCAACATTGTAAAGGACATCCATATTTGTGTGCACACATACACAGTAAGTCAGTGGTTTATCCCGGTGTGGTGGCACATGCCTATAATTCCAGCACTCAGTCTAGGGCAAGAAGAACATGAATTCAAGGCCAGCCTGGGCAGCATAAAAAGTTCAAGGCTGCTCTGGACCATTCTGTGTGAGACCCAGTATCCAAAAACAAAACAAAACAAAAACATACCAACATAAAAATAAGCCAACGGTTAACATACTACTGAGTGCACAAGGGTTGAAAACTTTCTCTAAGATCTAGAAGAGCACAGTACACAGCGATACTTAATTTATCATAGTAAGCAGATCATTGAGGAAAGAGAAAGAGAGGACAGGAAGCCAACGTGGAAAAGAGGGAGTCAGATTGTCACTGTATGCACATAGACATGATTTGGAACTAATGAGCTACGTCAGTAATGTTTCAGAATACAAAATCAACATAAAAATATCAGAAGCTTTTTATATATACTAATAGCAAATGACCTGAACTAAAAATTGAGGAAATAATCCCATTTATAATACATGTCTAGAAATAAATTTAACCAAAGAGATGAAAATTTGTGAAAGGATAAAAGAAAATAGAAACCTGATGTTTGTGGATTGGAAGACTCCTCAATATTGTTAAAATGTACTTACTACCCAAAGTAAATCTCCAGATTCAGTACAATTTCTTTCAAACTACCAATGAGATTGTACACAGAAATGAAAGAAAAATTATAAAATTTGCATGAAAGCACAAAAACCCCAAATAGCCAAAGCCAACTTGAGCAGAAAGAACAATGCAAGAAGCATTATAATCCTGACTTAAAGTACATTACAAAGATGCAGTAATCAACATAGTGTTGGCATTAAAACACACACATAGATCAATCAAACCAAGCAGAATAAGGCAGGAAGTAAACCCATACGTTACCGTCAATGATTCTCAACAATGATTCTCAGAACACGCATTGGAGAAAGGCAGTCTTTTCAATACAGCTGGGGAAATTGGATCTTCATATATAGATAGAACAGTCGGCTAAAAATAGGTTGAAGACTTACATATGAGACTTGAAGCTGTGTGATTACTAGGGAAAGGGCTTCAGGACATAAAAATTGTGAACAAAGTTTTTGGACAAGATCCCAAAAGCATGGGAAACAAAAGGAAAAATAGACAAATTAATCCCATCGAACTTAAAAGATGCTGTACCAGGTTTGGGGGTGCACACCTGTAATCCCAGTACTTGGGAAGCTGAGGCAGAAGGATTGCCTTGACTTCAAGGGCTGCCTGGGCTACATAGTTCAAGCATAGCCTGATCTACACAGCAAGACCCTGACTCAAATAAAAATAAAATAAATAAAAAGCTGCTGCTTAGCAAAGGCTACACAGAATAGGAAAATTATTCACAAACTACTTCTGACAAACTGATTGCTATCTAAAATTTATAGGGAACTAAAAAATCTCAATAGCAAATACAAAATAAAACCAAACCACACCTGTGCACACACACACACACACCCCAATTTTGAAATGGGCAGTAGATCTAAGACATTTCTCAAAAGAAGACATGCAAATATATGAAATTATATGAAAGATACATGAAATAAAATGTTCAACATACATGAAATAAAATGTTCAACATCAGTTATCAGGAAAATGCAAATTAAAATCCCAGTGAAATGTCTGAATTTAAGAAGAATGGCTATTCTCAAAAAGACAAATAGTGATTGCTAGTGATGATATAGAGTAAAGGCAACCCTTACACCTACGGGTGGGAAGCCATATGGAGCTTTTATGGGAAATAGTAACGGAAGTTTGGAATTTAAAAATTAAAAGTAGAAGGCCTGGCATGGTGGCTCACGCCTATAATCCCAGCACTCAGGAGGCTGAGGCAGGAGGATCGCTGTGAGTTTGAGAGCAGCCTGGTATACATAGTAAGTTCCAGGGCAGTCTCAACTACATAGTGAGACCCTGTCTCAAAAACCAAAAAATAAAAAATAAAATAGCTACCATATGACCCAGCAGTCCCATTTCCAGTATATATCTAAAGGAAATGAAGTAAGATAGCTATACTATTATGTTTATTACAGCAGTACTCACAGTAACCAAGAAATTGGCACAACCAGGGTGTCCATCAATTCATGAATAAAGAAGTGGTTTATATATGCCATCAGTTAAAAAAATAAATTGTAAAAATTTTTTTAAAAATATTGGTGAGTACAATTTGTGGATAAATTGGAATTCTTGTTCTCTAATGAGATATACAGTGATTTTAACCACCTTGGAAATTTTCTAAAAAAATTAAACATATTATTGTATGATCCAGTGATGTGCTTCTAGTTATAACCCAGAGGAATAGAGAGCAGAGTCCAGAAGAAGTATATGTCCACTCCTCTCTTACATAGCAGCTTATTCATAGTAGTCAGAAGATAAAGCAGCCATGTTGCCATGGCCAGATAAATAAGTAAGCAAGATGTGGTATGTAGGTACTGTGGCACGTTATTCACCCTTGAAAATGAATAAAATCCCAGTATATACTAAAACATGCATGAACCTTGAGGCTACTGTGCTGTGTATAATTTTCCATGCACAGAAGACAAATACTGTGACTTCATTTCTATGATATACTTCGAGTAGATGGCTTATGCTGTTACCCAGGAGATGGCCAAGAATTAGATTCCATGCTCCTTGGCAAGTCATGTTGAGGATTTTGCTTTGGATCCTGTGATGCCGTTATCAGTGGACCAGAAAGTTCTCTTAGCTCCGTGCCACTGACTTTCATGTGACTTCCTCTGGTAGAATGTTGTGTAGTGCATCCACCTCATGGAGCAGAACAGCAAGTTTATACCAGCCTGAATGAAGGGTGTGGTGTTTTATATTATCTTCCATCTATATAACCCTCACTTCAAAGTTTTGCATATTTCTTCCTCCTGGAGAATGGTTAATGGAAAGATAGGATAAATGGGCAGTTTTGTGGACTGTGAAATGTTGAGTTTCACTTGAATAAAAAGTGTGGCATTAACAAGGGTCATATTTGTGTATTTTGACAAGTCTACATTAAACTTTTTACAGAACACAAATGCAAGTCATTTGTTAAAATGTTGCACTCCTTATAAATACTGTATAAATGAAATTCTTCAGTCTCATCACAGTTTTCATCAGCTCCTTGAGTACATACAGATATCTGGGTTACATGGTTTATATCTGTGTTCTCGATACCAAGCAGCATTGTCCCCTGAGTTCTCAGACCTCTCTTTACTGCACTGATCAGCATCATTGTTTACAGTGTATGTAGATTTCGCAGTACTTCCTTCTGGATCTCCTGTTTAGTGCTACAGTGCAAGGCTGAGGAAAAAAAAAAAAAAACTAGAGAGAACAACCAGTGCTGGTGCAACTAGGTCAGTCTAAGCCACTGATTTTTATTGGTAATCAGTTGGGGTAAAGGCTGAACTGCATACTAAAGGGGAACTGTGTGCAAGGATGTGCAGTCATGCAGTTACTATGGATGCTAATGCAGGCATGTAAAGGACAAGACAAAGCATTCAGGAATTAGGAACAGAGTAGACAAAATACAGGGTTGTAATTAGAACCTTGTCCTTCTAGTTAAGAAGGTTTTAATTGTGGAGGCAGAATTTGGGTGCAAGTTATTCTGACCTCAGCACGTAGGCTTCAGCAGGACTCACTTCTCAAACCAAGCCAATTAAGGAATTAACTCTTTACAGCTTGCACTGCTTACAGCCTACTTTGGGCATAATCAGTATTGTGTTTCCCTACAGACATTAGATTCTGTTCTGAAGTCATTTTCCAGTGACTACATTTGACATACAGATTTACACTCCTGGTTTATTCTGACAGAGGAGCTTATGAAGCAATGCAGTGTTATACTAAAGGGTTTCAGATCATTGCCTGCCTTGCCTTGCAGGGGGAACGCAGCGATTACCACGTGCCATCGGAATGTCCCTGGCCAAGGAACTTATTTTCTCAGCACGAGTGCTTGATGGCCAAGAAGCCAAAGCTGTGGGTCTGGTTAGCCACGTGCTAGAGCAGAACCAGGAGGGCGATGCTGCCTACAGAAAGGCCCTGGACCTAGCAAGAGAGTTTCTACCTCAGGTACCGCTAACCGGAGCTCCTTCGTTTCATATCCTACACAATGTCAAAGTATAGTCTCACATACCGGTGGTGTTTTTGGCAGGCCTGCCAAGCAACAAAATGCATGGTAGTTGTAAAACTAGGCATAATATACTGGCTTAACATTATGATCCTTCAGAATTAAAATTAAGATTTGAGGATAATCTGAAGGCCCTACTATAGCTACATCTTGAATATTTTTACAAGAACGATGTTTAGCACATGTGACAGAGAATTGTTCTCAACAGAGTGGTAGGTGGGTTGTTACACTGGACCGTCCCTGAGTCCAAATACGTCAGCATACACTATTTCTGAAGGAGACTGTAGTCTCTTATGCCTACCTTGGCCTTTCCCTGCCATGGCTCTGCGTGAGGTGGCCTGCTCGGGAAGGGGCAGCTGCATATTACATCGCATGTGTATTTATGGTGGTTTCATCAATGTTTTCATTCCTCCTTCATCATACTCTTTGAAAGTCTGGAACACACCACAAGTGCTCAAGCATGGCTGTGCCTGAGTGGCACTAACAATAGTGCATTCATAGCTCTGTTTTAAGAATTCTGAGTCATTCAGGTGTGTTTTTCAAACATTCCTTTGGTCTCAAATCAGAGAGTAAGGATTTTACCTTAAGAGGGGGAGTTTCCTTTTGCAACTAATGATAATCCCTTTAACCCTAACAGAGCTTAAAGTTTTATGGCTCCCTTGGCTAACCATTTCTGAAGTCAAAATATGTTCTTCTCAGTTACTAACCCGAAACAGGATTCATAACCTGTTTGGGGGCCATAAATCCTTTAAGAAATATCATGAAATCTCCAGAAAAGGTGCATATGCCCCACATTTATTCAGTTTTCTACCTGGTTTGAGAAGGTGTTCTTGGCCCTCAGCATGAGCAACTTGCTGTCAGAGCAAGGCCCTGCTTGGCTGTGGCACACTTGTCCTGAGAGTTGTTGGGTGGGGCCACACCAAGGACATGAGTCTAAAACCATGCTGCTGGCTGCTGAGGTTGCTCTGCTTCTTGGTAGCTCCGGAGCTGATGTCTCTACCAGCGCAGTCCCTTCTGCAGTTTTCTTTCCATACAAAAGAACTTCAGCCTTGGACTCTCTCGAGGCTGAGTGCTTATTGAATTGATGGGCGGAAAGCAGATAGAAAGATGTGTACTCCCTTTGAAAAAAGAGGGTATTTCTCAAATATATTAGGATAATATCCACCTACAGAGAGATAAAGTTACAAGTGTCAGGGAAAGTAGTAGTTTAACTACATATTGGTTTAATGACTTCCCTTGGCTTCAAACTTTATGATAGAACATATTTCCATTGAAATCAAGGGGTACGTTTCAGAGAGGATGTGGCACCCTCTACTTCTGATTATCCATGAGTGTTCGGCTCCATGCTCCAGAGCTCCATCCACGTGGGAGGCGCTTTGCTGCCTGACGTCCAGTTTACACTCTCCTCCATGATCTTCTGTGCAGTTTATGCTCTCACTGTCCACATCCCCTGCCTGAGAACATCAGCACTGTCCTCCTTCTGCCTCCTCCTCTCCCATTTCCAGTCTGCCACTGAGCACTTCTTAGCGTTTTGGACAGGCTTCATTACCCTTCATCTGAAGGACACTCCCGGGAGCATTCATGGTTAAAATTAATATTTCTCCATGTCACACAAATGTATCAGAAATATAGAATGACTTCAGAAAATGTGTGAGTTGGGAAAACTGTATACACCCATGTGTTAGTTACTTTTCTCATTGTTGAGACAAAATACCTGACACCCAACGTTAAAAGGGAAAGGTTTATTTAGCTCACAGTTTGTTGAGGTTTCAGACCACAGGTGACTTCAAGGCAGAATAGGAGAGGGGCAGCAGTTCATGGTGTAGGAAGGAAGCAAAAGCCACAAAGGGATCTTAACAGCATCTTTCTGGCAGACTACCAGGATTAGGGCAATACTAAACCAATCAGTGTACTAGTTTAGTAACCATAGTAAACCTTAATCCTGTCATCACACACACACAATTCAGCAGCCTCTGAAAAAGCCACCTATGACCAACTGTATGAGGCCGTGGGGGACCTCAAGACCCAAACTGTAACCAGTTACCAAAGGAAATTTAAATGGAAGAACCTTTTATTTTTATGTTTGTTTCTTTACTGAGTAACTCTTCCAAATAATTAAAAAGCTCATATAAAGTTAGTATTTATATAGAATTTAGATAGGTTAAACGATAAGAAGATCTGTAGACAGGAAAAACTGGCATTTTAATGCACTCATCCATTTCTCCATTTGTAAGAGTCTTCGGTGTACCTGTATTTTAGAACCTATCATACATTTTTATTCAAGAGACCAATTTAAAAAGATGTCATTGATTTCCTCTTTACTACCTGTGAGCAGAATTTCAGAAATTAGAATGATATTGAGGTATTAAATTCCATCTAGAGAAGAGGGCTTTCTCCAGGACACTTTGCTGAGAGTTTAGCTTCTGTAAGGCAGAGTTGTCCTTCTCATACCAGGTACCCTGTTCTCTCTGTGATGTGGAAGCCCTGCCCTTAGGACATCTGTGTAATCCACCAGCATCATGGTTAGTTATTGCTGCCAAAGGAGGAGAGATGCAGAGTCAGGTCTGACATGGATAGTCCTGGACCTCACCTTAGTCAGTGGTGCCAGCCCCATCTGATGATAACCACTACTTCATGGTACTGAGCCACAGACTTCCTGTTCTTCTCTCCCTTAGAGGAAGATTCACTACAGAATGTTACACCTTCGCCTGCACAGGCACTGTCTGATGCTTCTTGGATCTAGAGTGGTGATAGTGAACCATTTAAAGATCAAGTGCCAAACTGCAACTCAAAAGCCACTTATTTATCACAAAATGCTAGCACTGCAGTTAAACCGGAATACTGAGGTTTTAGTTTAGAAACAACTCATGAATTAACATCTTGTCTTAAAAGAAAAACAGTAGCCGGGCATGGTGACACACACCTCTAATCCCAGCACTCGGGAGGCTGAGGCAGGAGGATCGCTATAAGTTTGAGACCAGCCTACATAATGAGTTCCAGGTCAGTCTCAACTATATAGTGAGACCCTGTCTCAAAAAACAGTAACATGTATGCTATAGGTTCTCCACCAGTAATCTAGAGTTTACTGTATAACAGAACCCTGTAACATCTAAAGTTCACTGATGCAATTCATTTGTCACAGATGCTGTTTGAGACCTTGCAAAACTAGAAAAGCAATTTTTCATATAGCATCTTACACTGCTGACTGCCATGGATCCAGTCATGCGAAGTTTTGAATTATTCTGAGATGTACAACATAACTTACATAAACAATAAAATTTGTTTCTTTAATTTGAATTTCAGGGACCTGTTGCAGTGCGAGTGGCAAAATTAGCAATTAATCAAGGGATGGAGGTAAGTTCCGTAATGCTCAAGTTTGTGTGTGTGTGTGTGTGTGTGTGTGTGTTTTGAGACAGGGTCTCACTAGTTAGTTGAGACTGACCTGGAACTCACTTTGTAGCCGAGGCTGGTCTCGAACTCACAGTGATCCTCCTGCCTCAGCCTCCCAAGTGCTGGGATTACAGGCATGCGACACCACGCCCAGCCGTAATGCTCCAGTTTGTTGTTAGAATGTAGTGGAAATTTAATCTAAGCACACCATGTTTAGACTTCTGTCTTATTTTTAAGCCCTAAAATATAGGTGTTTGAATCCAACTATGACTGAAGCCTCTGAGATTCTTTTCATGTGCATCATTAATTTTGTTTTGCTTATTGGTTATTGCTGATTCAGTATCATAGTCACAGAATTCAGAAGTGCATCATTGCCCTGCAGCTTATGACATGTTTCTTATCTTTGCCATTAAGATGGATTCATTGGCTAATCGTTCCTAGAAAACATCATACATATATACATACATACATACATACATACATAAATACATCGCTTTGCATATGTTCTCACTGTCACGGTCACACTATAAAAGCAGTCCAAGGAAAACTTGCCAGCTCCACTCCGTGTCCAGCTATCTTCACCTTTAACTTCTCAGTGTGCTCTTGCGAAGAGAAGCACAAAGTAGGTGAATCTGTAGGGCATTTTGTGTCCCCGAGAGAGTGGGGCCCTGGGTCAGGGGCAGAACGCACTCATGTATCTTGGATCTCTAGTGGTTCTGCAATGAAAACTGTTACATTTTGTTTAAATTAGAGAACTTTGAAGAAAGTTGCTTTCTTTTTTATTATATGTGCTGCTGAGGCAAGCACAGAAGTTGCTTTCCTGTTGAAGTCATACAAGCTTCTATATCTTCCTTGACTTTATGCCAGTAAAGTGAGATTGAATTTGTTAGTTATAATATAGCATTATAAACTTGCAAATATTTTATTGGATTATTTCAGTCCTTTTATAGTAGTAACAGTATTAATAACAACACTGTGTATAGCCTTTACTTTGTGCTGGCTTTATGTATATCTATCTATTAGAGGCTTTATAAAGGTTTCACCCAGATTAACTCCTTTAATCCACACAATGTCATTCCCCCATTCAGTGAGTAATACAATTAGTTCATTGTTCAGACACTCCTTTCCGAAGCACAGAGAGGTTAAATAGCTTGCCCAAGTGGTAGGATCAGAATGTGAACCCAGGAAGGCTGGTTCATGGTCTCAAAGCTGTTCATACTTCTGATCAGGTGTACTGCATTGAAGGAATCTATTTTTGGAATAGGACTGTTAGACTTGAATTTATATTAAATATACCGTCATTTAAAAAGTTATTTCTGCTGGAATGAATTCTTTTTATTTTCAGGTTGACTTGGTAACAGGATTAGCCATAGAAGAAGCTTGTTATGCTCAGGTATGTATGTATACAGTCACAAGATCAGCAAGGATGTACCCTTCCAAATCCTGTGTACCTTCTGTGTAATTCAAAGGAAGTATGTATCACTGAGGAAGATTACCATCATCCCCATCCCCAAATCACACAAATAAGTTAACATTAGTTTTTTCTGCCAAGTTCACTATTGTTAGCTTGTGTAACTGATACTGTTCTGTAGACTGATGACTCTTAGTCCATAATTTAGAAAACTCAAAATAACTAAGTTAGTCCCATTTATGCCATCGCTGAATGTGTAGGCTTATGCTGTCATTTAGAGGTGTGGGCTTGGCTCTTCCCTCCTGAATAGAGAGGTGGGACAGGGGGTGGATGTGTGCCTTTCATGCATCAGTGGTACTTGAGACTCATTGGCTTTTCTAAAGTTCTGATGCTTTTCTTCTGACCACTGAAAGTTCACTAGTAAAGTGAAGTGATACTTTTCTTTTTTACATACAGCTGAGTTCTTTTCTTCCAAAAAGAAAATGCTTCTCACTTCCTCAAAAGATCTAAAATAGCTACTTTTGTTCTACTTTTCCCGAGAATGGAAATTACATCAGACCCTATTTAAATGTCACCCTTAATTATAGAAGCAATATCTAGAATATCTGTATCTATTTTGTTTATATAAGTAACCTGTTGTTGATGAGTAAATGCCATGATTTAATTAAATTAGGAATGTCCTCAGGCTCAAAAAGCAAAAGTACACATACACACATACTTAAAACACATTTGAGCAAACATTTAAGGAAGAAAACCCATTTCTCCATAATCTCTTCCAGAAAGTAGATGCAGAATAAGGTAAACTCCTAACTTACTCTATGAGGCCAGCATTATCCCAATACCTAAACCAGAGGAAGACATTATTAGAAAAGAAAATTAAAGAAAATGTCTCTCCTGAATGTGGGGCAAAAAAACTTTTTTTTTGGGGGGGGCGCTACCAGGGATTGAACTCAGGTCCTTGTGCTTATGAGGCAGGTGGTGGAACCACTGGACTAAATCCCCAGCCCTTTTTTTTCCCCAGAAAAACTCAATGAAAAATAATAAATTGAGTCTAATAAAGTATAAAAAGATTTAAATTCCCAACCAATTTGCATTTGAAAATCATCCCATGGAATCTATCACAAACATGCTAAAGAAAATATTACATGATCTTATGAGTAAATGCAAAAAAAAAGCATTTGATACAATTCCCATTTATGATAAAAGCTCTTCACAAACTATGAATGTATTAGAATTTCTTCAAGGTGATATGAACATCTATAATAAAACCTGGTGACATCATACTTAGTTGATCAGGTAAAACTAGACAAGCCAGGAACAAGGCCAGGATGTACTCTCTTGATGTGCCCTTTTGACATCAGATGGGAGTCCTTAGCCAATGCAGTAAGACAAAAAATAAAAATTACAAAATAAAAAATGTACATATTGAGAAGTAAGATTGTCAAACTGGGAAATCCCAAAGACAGTAAAAAACCTCTTTAGCAATTGCAGCAAGATTATGTGAAGGAAAGTGAATATGTAAAAGTCCTTTGCTTTCCTAAATATCAGCAATAAAAAATTGGAATTGGAAATTTAAAAATACACCACCATTTATATTAGCACTCAAAAAATGAAAAACTTAGGTGGAAATCTAACAAGACAAGATCTCTATGAAAAAATTATGGAGCTCTGGTGAAAGAAAGTACAGAGACTCAGGAGAGCCAGAACAGTACTGCCAGAAACAAAATTTGGGGGCTGACATTACCTGACCCTAAGGATTGCCACAGAGCTACAGAAATCTAGACATTGAGGTACTGGTGAATGAATAAATAGATCAAGGAACAGAACCAGAAGCACATTTGCAGACTCACACAAATATAGACAAGTTATATTTTGACAAAAGAGCCAAGGCACCTTAGTGGAGAAAGGACAGTCTTAAAGACAAATCATGATGGAACATGTGGACAGTGACGTACATGAAAGTGGTCTAGACACCTTATACTTTTCTCAAACTGTAACTCAAGATGAATCAGAAACTAAATATATGGTGAATAGCTGTAAATTTCACAGAAGATAATGTAGAGAAAAAGCTCAGTGAGTTTGGAGTTGACTTTTTAGGTACAATGTCAGAAGTACAAACCATAAAATAAAAAATTAATGGCTCTATTAAAGTTAACAATTTCTGCTTGTAAAAAAATACAGCTGAAGGAGTGAAGAGACATGGACTGAGAGAAAAATCTTTTCAGGACACATCTGAAAAGGTCTCATGTCCAAATATACAAAGAACTTTCAGACTCAGCAATGGGAAAGTAACCCAATTAAAAATGGATCAAAGATTTAAATAGGTACCAAAGTAGATAAATAGATGGCAAGTAATCATATAAATTATGTCAAACATAATTGTTAAAGAAATTGCAAATTAACTATTTTGAGATGCCATTTACAACCATTAAAATGACATAAATCCAAAACTGAATGCACCAAGTACTTATGAGGATATGGAGTTTATAGAAACTGATTCACTGCTATCAGGAATATAAAATGATTTGGACTACTTTTCTAAGACACTTTCACAGTTTCTTGTAAAACTCATTACACTGTCACCATATGATCCAACAGTCATGCTCTTTGCTATTTATCCAAATAAGTTGAAAACATATATCCACACAAAACCCTGCTAATCATCTTTATTTACAATGGCCAAAATCTGGAAGCCATCATGATGTCCTTAAGCAAGTGAATGGATTGACTGTGGTACACCTATTCAGTGGAATATTATAAAGCAATATAAAAGTTACTATTATGTGTCATGATATGAAGCAACCTTTAATATGTATTGCTAAGTTGAATTCAATTTAAGAAGACCAGGAACTCTTGATTCTAAATTAGTGATCTGAAAAAGGCAAAAAAAACTATAGAGAGAGTTTTGAGAAACAGGTCAGGGATAAACAGGATGTGCAATTTAGTGAGATGGTTCTGTATAATACTGTAATGGAGAGTACATGCCATGTATTTGTTAAAACCTGTAGAAAGTGCAACACAACAGTGAACTGTAATAGAAACTGGATTTTAGTTAATAATAGTGTATCATTATTGGCTCATCCTTTGTAACAAGTATGCCACACAGACACAGGATGTTATTTTAAAGTATATTTGAAATGAAAGAAACATTTGGAATAAGGGTAATGAATTTAGTCAAATAATGAGAATTATTCAGATAACAGATTTCAAGATTTTAGAATGAGCATCTTATTACTTTTCATAGGTAATGCTTGACAGCTTTTTATCATTGTGTTTTTAATTTTTGGTGTACAATGTTTTGTTTTTCTTAGACCATTCCAACAAAAGACAGACTTGAAGGTCTTCTTGCTTTTAAAGAGAAGAGGCCCCCTCGCTATAAAGGAGAATAGAAGCTGCAGAAATTCTTACAGTACCACTGTAATAAGTGTACTTCTGGAAGTGTCTTTCAGATCTGCTCTTTGCCTCAGCTTATGGGATCTCTGTGACCAAAGTGAAGAGTGAGCTACTCACCATGTCTGTGAAGGAAGCTTCTGGAGCCAACCCATCTTCACGCTGATGTGTATCATGTCTTTTCATCCAGATGTATAAAGCTAGTAGCTCTACCATCAAAAACAGGTTAAAATTAGGTATATGTTTGTAAATATTTCCTGCATATGAGGCTTTCCATTCTTAATTTTTTAATGTGAATAATTTATATATTGCACACTCTAGGGAATAATACAGGTTGTATATCTACTGTGCTGTGTTAAAAAAAATAAAATTATTTCTGAATACCAAAAATGTGAAGTTATACCAAATAAAGTTTCAGACTTATTACATAGGAACACACACATACACATACATCATCAAACTGAAAAAAAATGAATTGATAAGATACTCTGGGTAAAAACTACCTAATACAAATAAAATTAGTGAAAAAGAAATCTTGGGAACTTTTCTCTTATCGTTTTTTTTTTTTTAACAATAAATCATTACATGTTGGACTTTGGAAGAAATTTTCCCATGGTGATTACATGAGGCAACCTCCTCACATTGTCCTAGAACACAGTATTTATGGTGTAGTGTTAATCCAGTCAGAGATAAGAGCCAAAGAGCTTGTGAAGCCCACAGCAGTCCATACGGTCATACTGCTAAGGCCTCCTTCCAGTGTGTGCCTGGCCCTCTAGCGTTAAGAGTCCTGGCCAGCTGACAGGAGAAAAGTGGTGCCTACAGTATTGAACCCCTGAGATGGCTTGGGGTAATGGACTGTTCTCTACTTTTTGGCCTTAGTTGGTGCATGTGGCAGCCCATTCTCTTCCAATAGACACAAGATGCCTTCCTGTAGCAGGGCAAATTAGGAGTGCCCCAGAGGCCTGAGTGTCCATAGCCACAGGATGGGAAGACACACAGATAAAGAGGTATGTGAAAAATGGGAACTGTGGAATTTACTTGTCATTTTTTTTTCACTTTTCTTTGCATATGCTTTATGAATGCAGACTGCCTTCTGTGGCGGTACCCATTTCTGACCCTGGCCATGCTAGGAGCAAGACTTGCCCTTGGTGTATCTGTTGGCCTAGACAGACCCCTCTGCAATCCAGATGCTTCCCACATACGCCTTCCTCCACTGTCTTCATACCCCCGCACCGTCTTCAGTTCTGTTTTAAAAGCATAGACTTAATTCTTAAAAGCCTAAAGTTTTTAGCATTTCATTTGGGAAGTTGAACTCCTGTAATTCTAAAGTTTTGTAAGAGACAAAGGTGGACAGGCCAGTTTCTGTTTCTCCTGACAGAGATGAGTGGCCATCTTTACCAAGGTGTGCACACCACGATGAGGGCTATTTTCTTACCACCTTAGCTGCTGAGACTGCAGATTTATGATGAAAGCTCAGCTGATCACCGTAACATAAAAGGAGCTTATTAAAATTTACTTTGAGCTCTCCAGCAATTATATCTGATAGTGTGCACTCTTGTTTACTGATAAAGTTGCTAAGCTGTTCATTTCATATATGACAATTTCCAAAAATGTAGTAGTGCCTGACTTGATAGGCCTGTGAAAGTTCCAGGGCTATTTTGTCCCATTCATGGCATGGTAAAATGCCACTTCCATTTTAACAGTAGGAGATAATTGGAATTGTGGGAAAAGGGTTATGAGAGTGTGCTGAGTGACTGTCTTTCCTAACTTGGACTCACAGGCCAGTCTGTTGTTGCTGACTGACCACTGTTTAGCTTCCTAACAAGTTCTCGTTAAGCCATGGAACTGTGTATGAAAATAAAAGTCCTATGGTGATGTTAGATATTACAGGCTTCATATAGCAAGAGGAAAGTGAGTTTTTGTAGAAAGTGTAGTTTTTGTAGTCTTGCTGGTGAGTTCTGCTATGCACCCCAAGCCTGGGAGATGGGGTGGGGGCGTGGCATGCTTCTCAGTTGCTCCAGTGAAGTATGGGTCCTTCCTCTGAATCCTGTCAGTCCTGGAGCTAGAGATAAGTTGATGCGTTGGGTGTGCTGGATGTAAACATATGTTCCGATTAGGTTAAAGAAGGTTCAGAAGGGGAGGTGGATAGATCAAGCACAATCGTAATTCGGGAGGTGAAATCAAAGTGGAGAGGAAAAGTATTTAGATTATGAGATCTAGTGGCTGTAGTTCAGTACTGGCCAATTTATAACTTACCTACAAATGAAAAAGCTCTCCGGATGACATGTTCTCAGGTGAAAGAATTCTATTAGCAAAAGAGTCTGCTTTTCTGTGGTTCATTTCTGTGATTTAAAGCATCATTTTAAGTTTTCTGTAATAATGGATCTGGGTGTCCCATCAGTCAAGGCTACCTTCTCTCTCTCTCAGCTATCACAGTCGGCCTGTCCAAAGTATTGCTTTGCCAGCAGTGCTTAGGAAGGTGCTTTGTACTTGAGCCTAGATAGTGGACTATCCATTCTTGGATACAGTACTTAGAGAAAAGATAGGTTTTCATAGAGGCTGGTTGCTGGCTGACTGTTGGCCCTTTTCCACCTGTGGTGATGTGCCCTACATTTGCTCCTATGGGATCCAGAGATCCTGGCTGTAGACTTTTTTTTTTTTATTTTTAATAATCTGACCTTTATTTGTCTACCATCCTAGTTAAATATTAACTGGTATTTATGTCTGTTCATTGGGCTTTATCAATAGCAATAGAGATTATTTTTCTCATGGGCTACTAAAGAGTTGTGTCATAAAAGAAAAAAAGCATTTTGATTATTAAGAACCATTTCTTTAAGTGAATCTGTACATGTGATTTGAGTAATTTGGTGGGTGTGTCTCAGGTGTAAAAATCACTCTTTGAAATATCTTTCTTTGAATTTTCATAGTCTTCTTTGGGAACTTCCAAAAACTGAGCTATCCCTTAATAGCATAATACCTATTCTCAGACATTTTAGGCAGAGTTTGCTTTTCAAAATAATTCTCAGAGCAGCATGAGAAAACCAGGGTCCTAGTGGGGGAAATTAAGGAAGTAAAGGATTACACACCATGGCCATGAACAGCCTGGGCACTTGTCCTCAGTATTCAGTGCATCAGGCACTTCCTGGGTCCTCCAGGGAGGCTGGCCCTTTCTCGGTAGGTAGCTTTGCACAGCGAAGGTTTCCTTTTAAGGTCCTAACAGAGGAGTGTTCAGCTGGCAGTGTGGCTCAGTGGTAGAGCTTGTCTTTTGCATGCATGAAGTCCTAGGTACTGCAAGTCTTGGTACTGCAAAACATAAGAAAACACAGTATTATGTATTTTTAAGAGGTGGCTTGACACGATCACTGAACATAACCTGAATGAGCTGAGCGAATAGAGACTGGTTATTGTGACAGTAATGATCTTGTGAAGCCCTTTTTTCCTAGCAGGTGCTTTGCAGGGATTTTTACTTACTGTCCACAACCTCCCTGAAAAGATACATGCTGTGTTTCTTCCCATGAGGACTAGAGCCTAGAGAGCTTGCTTGCTTGAGCCCCTTAGCAGGGATGGGGTGGAGTAGGGATTGAACCCACAGCTATTGACTTTCATCACTAAACCTTGAAAACACCCAAACAGTGACATCACCAGAGGCTGTGATAGGTGTGTTTCTGTCAGCCAGTGTCCTTTGACCTGGTTTGTCAGTGATTATCTTGTGACTTGGAGAGATAAGGAAAATTTGCTTATCACATGGTCTGGTGACATAGAAGCAGATAGGGTGGCAATCAGAAAGCACCCCTCAGCACTTCCTCAGTATGAGGTACTGTACATGTATTCACTCATGCTCACCAAGACCTTAAGAGATATCTTTATTGATTACTAATTTAAGAAATGGAGGCAGAAAGCGGGATTCGCATTGGGCATTCTGTGTCCAGGGCCCCATCTGTATTCAGTGATGACACCATGGAGTTTAAGGAACGGTCTTGATGAGCATGAGGGGTGTATCAGCAAGATGCTGTAGTGATCGTTTGATGCCTTACATCTCACTGTGCCCCAACATGCACCATTAGAGTGCATATACCATGATTTGATAGCAATACTTATCAAGAGGGAGCCAGGGTGAGCTCAGTGTGGGTCAAGACTCACATGCCTTTAGGGAACAGTCACAAGCATGTCTCCAGGTCATGAGGCACGAAGTAGCCAAGAAAACATAGAAAGAAAAGGCCTAATGTAGACCAAATTTCTGAGTTAAAGCCACCTTCTGAGTTAAACATTAACCAGAATAGCCTGGTCTAAATACAATGGGAAAAAGTAGCTAGGTAACCCAGCTCATACACCACAAGTGTAGGCATGCATCCAGTGGTCTTCACACCTCTTAGCTGGCATCAGCCCTAATCACCATGTCATTGACAATGCAGTTTTGATACTTTCACTCAGTGGTCCACCACCATCCACTGGAGGGGCAGAGCCAAGCCTATCTTTGGCAGTAGCAAAATCTCATTCCAACTGCTGTCAGGTAGTTCCTTTAGAAATAGCTTGCCAATTTAAAGCATTCCAGGACCAGGGATTTGGCTTAGTGTCCACCACCTGCCTCACAAGTGTAAGGGCCTGAGTTCGATTCCTGGTGCCAAATATATATATTCCAGGTCCTTCTTGCCTTAAACAGAGAATTGGATGAAACAAGCCTAAAATAGTGCCAAAAATATTTTTGAAAAGTGAGGTGAAGGGATAAAGGAAGAGCTAGCTCTATAGAGTGAACTTGGGCTGAACAAAAGAGGAAAGGATAAAAGCAAAAATAAAAGTGCACTGCCCTGGAGATGCAGAGTAGGCTACTGTGGGCTTCTTGTAGGTCTGTGTCCTTAGACATCCATGTCTCATGGGAGTCCACAAGAAGTTCCACATCCAGGGTCCCGGGAATTCTGGGTGCTGTCTTGGGATCTTGTAATTGACAGGTTCCACTTGTTTTCCCAGCCAGCTTTTCTTACCTCCTGTATCACAACCCTTTAATCCCACCCCAAACTCTAATTCTTAAAACCCTCGATACCAAGCCTCTCTGGGACCATGAGGTCTTCTCACTAGCCCAGTCTCACTCTATGAAGTGTACTTGCATTTGCAAAAAAAAAAAAAAAGAAATCTTTGTCCTTGTTGCTCCTTTTAGGTATCCTGCTCAATTCTTTGTTCAGGACATCAAGAAGCTGGACAAGACCTCTGATCCAGTAACAGTTGGACTTGCCTCAAGTCATGTGTTTAATACCTAACATCACAGAATTCAGTGGTCACAGATTCATGGTTTTCTAGAGGGCGAGTTTCTAAGTCCATGGGCAAAGCATCTTCAGTTGTAATTCAATAGTCCATCGTCATTGCAGACACCCAATCAGATCAGATATAGCCTATTTCAAAGTGCCTTATAATTTGTGAGGTCTCATACAGCGGTGCTGATGCCATTTTATTTTATATTTTAGAAGAGACCCACTGGGTTGAGGTAGATTTCATGTTCATGGCCAGTTGGAAGTATGTCCAAGAACCTGGGTTGTTCACTCTGGAAAAGAGAAGTCTTAGGAAACGTGGCTACTGTCAGTGGAACTGCGGCTTGAATCTGGAATTTCAGAAGCTGAGATGGGGCAGGAGGAAGCTGCAAAAATACTCCTTTCCTGCTACTCTGCCACAAGTCCAGAGCCACAACAGATGAGGATGAAAATCAGTCTTGGAAAAAACAACAAAAAGTCTTGAGACTCCTCCTTTCCTCTAGGATGCTAGTGCAGAAAGCAGCTGTTTTGGGACAGGGCTGCTGCAGTAGGAATTCAGAGGAGGTGGAGCTAGTGAACAAGTTTGTGAAATAGTGCAGCTGTGACGTGGTGAATCTGAATGACGGCCTTCCTCGAAGGTGCCGGTGCATAGTGGTCTGGGCCCAGAGGGAGAGAAAACAGGCATCTGCCTGAGAGCTGGCTAGCTACCATGGCCCTTGGGATAGCCCACAGCTTCAGGATTATCTGTTTCTTTCATATATTTTTTAAATTGTGCCCGAATGCCATATTTATAGTACAGATAGGGATGATGGATTTCCTTGGAAAAAACCCATTTGCTCATCTTCCTACTGGGTTTCCCATGTATGTCCTACTGCCTCCCCTATTAGGAGTGGCAGAGGCCAGGCCCAAAATCAGACTGGTCAGGTGAGAGAGGGGTCAATTAACTGCCTAGGTCTTGGTTCCTTCATCACATGGTGCTGCCACCATACCTCAGTAGCTTGGCCCCTAACACGTTTAGAAGGCTGATGTGTCCTGTGTTCTCTATATGCAGTTTCACGAACCACCTCACAGAGTGTACCAGAACCTTCCAAGAGAAGCAGTGAAATCATTGTGTCATCAAGTCATAGCTTGGGACTGCATAATTTTAGTGATGATGTTCACAAGGAAAGGTTTCAGAGAACTTGAAAATTGATACCCGCACTCCTGACCTTTTCAGAAACAGTCTTAGTCACTTTCGCTTTCAGCCTCTGCACCAGGCTGAATGAAGCTTTTGTACTGTTCACAGAAAGTTAAGTATTTGGCAAGTGAGATAAGTTCCAACTCCTAAGAGCCTCTCTTGCATTGACTCATATTTCTTTTGTGTTGCTGATTAAAACTTTTCTGAAATACACTTTTTATGAAGCCTACAACTTGCTTAAGAATGCCCATAATTTGAATACTTTAAAAATGTAAGTACAAGATAGGTGTGACATGCTTCAAGAAACAGGAAATAGCAGCATTTGACTTGGCAGAAAGTAATTCTAATTAGTTTCTTAATACCAGTCGGTGGCTCCAGTAGTTCAACACCAATACAAACACATGGAGACCATGGGAAAGTTATTTTCTTTTCCTCTGGTCTGTGGGACTGTATGGTGTGAGATGTGATGGATGGTCCACTCTCCTGAAATGACCCACACGGTGCTTATCCTGGTCTGGTTCTCCTGAGATCAGTTAGGTGTGTGATCTTTCAGGGAACCCGCCATTACCCCAGGCTCAGGAAGGATTGGGAAACAAAACCCTAAGCCCATGCAGTTAGCGTGACTTGCAGTTTACATTTATGCCCACATAAGCTTCATGTGTGTTAAGACACATTTGCATGTGTAGATATGAAGGTGTACATTGAATTTCCTACAAAAAAAAAGACTACATTTTAAATTATGACCAGTGTCTTCCAGGAATAAGTTAATCTTTTAAAGTAGGGTTAAGGCTCCACTGTGATAAAAACAGCATGGTACTGGCAAAGAAATAGGCTTGAGGATCAGTGGAACAGACTGGAAGACACAAAAACAACTCCAGATGTGCTCAGGTACCTCATCTTTGACAAGGGAGCTGACCATCCTTAGTGGAGGAAAGATAGCCTCTTTAATAAATGGTGTTGGAAAAACTGGATGTCAACCTGCCACAGATTAAAACTAGACCCTTATCTTTCACCATGCACTAAATTAAAATCCAAATGGATTAAAGATCTAAATATTAAAACAGAAACATTAAACTTGCTGGAAGGTAAGTTAGGCAGAACTCTGGAAGACATTGGCATAGCAAAAGACTTTATGAACAAATCCTCTGTAGCACGGGAACTAGCAGATAGAATCAACAACTGGGATCTCATTAAAAAGCTTCTGTACTTCAAAAGAAACCATCAGCAGAACTAAGAGACAATCTGCAATGTGGGAAAAAATTTTTACCAGCTGTTCCTCAGACAAAGGACTATTATCAAGAATATATAAAGAACTCAAAGCAGTCAGCCCCCCCAAATATAAAGACCCGATTCAAAAATGGGCATCCGAAATGAACAGATATTTCTCAGACAAAGAAGTAAAAGCAGCAAGTAAATATATGAAAAAATGTTCCACATCACTGATCATTCAAGAGATGCAGATGAAAACAACACTGAGATTCCACCTCACCCCACAAAAAATGGCTGCTATCAAGAAATCACACAATAACAAATGTTGGCGGGGTTGTGGGGAGAAAGGAACTCTTCTCCATTGTTGGTGGGAGTGCAGACTGGTGCAACCACTATGGAAATCAATATGGAGATATCTCAAAGAGCTTGGATTGGAGGTTCCATTTGACCCAGCCATCCCTTCTGCTGGGTATTTTTCCAAAAGAACTAAAAGAATCATATCACAGAGAAGTATGTGCACCCATGTTTATAGCGGCACAGTTTGTAATAGCTAAAACTTGGAAACAGCCCATTTGCCCATCCATTGGAAACTGGATAAAGAAGATGTGTTTTTTCTATAAAATGGAATATTACTCAGTCATAAAGAATGAGAAAATAGATTCATTCATAGGAAAATGGATACATATTGAAAATATCCTCCTAAGTGAAATAAATAAGGCACACGTGTAAATACCGAATAGTTTCTGTGGTGTGAATAATCTACAATAATACAGAAGATCCCAATAAGATTACTGACATTTAGAAATGGGAAGAAAGGAGCTAAAGGTGTAGGGAAGGTGGGACGGGTAGGGGAAGGGTAATAAGGGAAAAGAAAAAAATGGTGAGATAATGAAAAGATGGAAATAAAGTGTTTGTAGATGGGGAGGGGAGGAGGGGGTGAAGGGAGGGCAGGGACAAGGGGAAAAAATGAGAACCAAGACTTGTCATGTAGAGGTACAAGATCCCAACAATGAATGTAACTGTACTGTATCCCTAAAATGTACCAATAAACTCAAATAAAGCTGAAAAAACAAAAAAGAAAGAAAGTAGGGTTAAGGTACCCGGAAATAGAACCAGGTCTCATCACTGGCTCAGCCTACTTCTCTTGTTCTGTGACCTTCAGCAGATGTTGTGTGGAGTCCACATATGTAAAACACACCCACCAACCAGGATCAGGAATCCAGAGGTTTGGACACCTGGACCAGGAATCCTTAACATATGTTCTTGGGCTTCATTTCATAACTTCAGAACATTGTTCTAGGTTGTCAGGATTAAGGAAAAGCCACTTTGGTCATTTTTCCTTTCTGTTATCTCTCTTTTTCCTTTCTTAGACCTAATTTATGTAATATAAGTCTCTCAAAGCATACAATTCAGTGTGTCTTTAGTATACTGAGAGTTGTAATCCATGCCCACTGTCTAATTCCATAATCTTTTCCCTAGCAGTCGCTCCTGATTGCCATGCCCCCAACAACTACTAATCTACAGATTTGCCTATTTTCATTTCATATAAATGAAATTATACAACAGGTAGCCTTTGTGTATCAGATTTTTAAACTGAACATAGTATTTTCAAGTTTATCTGTGGTGTACCATGTATCCGTACTTCTTTTATATGGCTGAAAATATTTCATCACTTGTAAAAATCACATTCATTCACCAACCGATAAGCATTTGAGTTGTTCACACTCATTGGCTGTTATAAATAATGCTATAAATGTGTATAAGTACATGCGTGGATATGTTATTTCTTTTGGGTATGTTTAAAAGAGGAATTACTGGAACATGTGACAACTTTGTGTTTAACTTCTTGAGGAAACTAGCCATCTGCACCATTTCATAATCCCACCAGCAGTGTTTGAGAGTTTCAGTTTCTTCCTGTCTTTGTCAACACTTGTTATTGACCTACATTTTCAATGTAGCCGTCCTAGTGAGGGTGAGGGGTATCATATCGTGCTTTTCCTTTGCTGCTAGTTCCCTAATGACTGATGATACAGAACAGATGTTCCATATGTGTGTAGGTCATTTGCATATCCCCTTTGACTAAGTATCTGTTTAAGCTCTTTTCTTATTTTT
Organism: Fukomys damarensis; assembly: GCF_012274545.1. NCBI lineage: Eukaryota > Metazoa > Chordata > Mammalia > Rodentia > Bathyergidae > Fukomys > Fukomys damarensis. The sequence goes on from NW_022900939.1 coordinate 28,186,332, forward strand.
AATTGGGTTGTTGTTTTATTACTAAGTTTAATATTTATAAGGTAGTCCAGATATGAGTCCCCTGTGAGTCATAGGATTTACAAACCTTTTTCCTCATACTCTGTAGGTTTCCTTTCATGTTCTTGACAATGTCCCTTGAAGTATGAAGGTTTTTAATTTTGGTGAAATCCAGTTTTTATAGTTTCCTTTGATGTTTATACTTTGACATCATATTTATAAAACCACTGCCTAATCCAAGGTGATAAAGATTTATATTTTTTTCTAAAAGTTTTATGACTTTAATTTTTATGTTTAGATTTTTTAAAAATCAATTTCAGGTTAATTTGTGTGTAGTGTCCACCTGCATTCTTGTGTGTGTTGGTATCCAGGTGTCCCTGCACACTATGTTGGAGAGACTATTTATTCCCCCATTGAATTATCTTGCCACCCTTGTCAAAAATCAAATTAACCATAAACCTATAGGTTTATTTCCAATTTGCAGTTCTACTCCATTAAGCTTTACACCTGACCTTATACAGTGCCATACTGTCTTAATCCCTATAGCTTTGCATTAAGTTTTGAAATTGGGAAATACAAATCTTTCAACTTTTTCAGGATTTCTTTTTCCCCATTCTGGTTCTCTTGCATTTCCATATGAGTTGTAGGATCAACTTGTCAATATCTGCTCCACTACAAAAGGCAGGGAAGGTTTTCTAGGATTTTGAAAGGCATTGGTTAAATGAGTAGATCAATTTGGGGAGTATTACCTTGTTATGGCTTGTATCTAAATGGGCATTAGAAAAGCCCCGAAGACTCACGTGGACATAGGTCAGAGGTGGCCGGATCTAGAGTGAGTATTGCTGAGATTAAGGATGTGATGGTGGGATTGATTCACCGTACAATGCTAGGATTAAAGGTGCCCCGCCCTAGGTGTGAGTGCTGAAGGCATGTAGCCTGGGTAGAATATAAGAAACAAAGAGGGCTGCTGTTGTCACTTACTGCTTGCTGATTGTTACTGCACTGCTGGCTGCCTTCTGGTCACCCTGCTTTGCCATGGACTGTTTTTCCTCTGTGATGCCCTTCTGCTGTGCCACCTGGCCCCGGAGCCAGCTGTCTATGGACTGAAACTTCTACAGACTGAGCCAAAATAAAACTTTTCTCCTTTAACTTGGGATCCTGGTTATTTTGTCTCAGCAACAACAACAACAAAAATGTAAGTAAGACATACCCTTTTAACTATTATTTTCTAACTGATGAATGTGGGGTTTTTTTTCTTTATTTTTAGAATCATTTGGATAGGATTTGTGCTAATTATACTTTAATTTCTTTAACTTGTGCTTTGTAGTTTCCCACATATGTCTTCAACTTACTTTGTTAGTTTTTTTTTTTTTTCAATTTTATTCTTTTTTTGAGACAGGATCTTGCTTATATATTTCAGGCTGGCCTTGAACTCACTGTGTAGCACAGGCTAGTCTCAAACTCATGGGAATTCTCCTGCCTCAGCCTCCCAAGTGCTGGGATTACAGGCATGGGCCATCACACCCAACCTTATTCTTTTTTGATAGTAGTATAAAGAGAATAGTTTTCCTAATTTTACTTTTGGATTATGTCATTGCTTGTTTATAAACTTACACTTGACTTTTATATCTTGATATCTAGTAGAACTAGAATGCCTTTACTCTGAACAAATGTGTTCAAATTATTTTTTTAAAGTAGGTTCCTTAGGATTTTCTATAAGCAGTATCATATCATCTGCAAAGTGGTAGTTTTACTTCCTTTCCAATTTGGATACCTTTTATGTCTTGTTTTTTAGTTGTTTTCTTGACAAAAAGCCCTAAGGACAGTGTAGAATAGAAGTAGCAAGACTGGACATCTCATGTTATTCCTGATTTTAAAGAAAAAGATTTCAGTCTCTCATGATCATGAAGGATGTTAGTGGTGGATTTTCTTGTACATTCTCTTTATCAGATTAAGGAGGTCCCCTTTTCTTGCTAGTTTATTGAGTATTTATCATGAATGAGTCTTAGGTTTTCAAAAATGAATTTTCTGCCTCCATTGAGATAATTGTGGTACTTGTTTTATATGGTATTTATAATATGGTTATTACATTGATTGATTTTCAGATATTAAACCAACTCCAGCTTGCATGGATGGGATAAATCTCTTGATCCTGGTATGTACCCTTCTGTTACCATTTTGTTTAGGATTTTTGGGATCTGTGCTCATAAGAAATTTTAGTCTGTAGTTTTCTTGTGATTAGGATTGGTAGTACTGGCCTCTTAGAGTTATTTAGGAAGTGTTCCCTTCTTTATTTCTAGAATCATTTGGATAGGATTTGTGCTAATTATACTTTAAGCATTTGGATAGAAAAGTCATCTGGAAAACCATCTGGATCTGTTCTTGTCTTTGTTTTTTGTTGTTTTTTTGGTGCTGGGAATTGAACTCAGGCCCTTGCACTTATGAGGCAGGCAGCAAAACCATTGAGCCAACTCCCCAGCCCTTGTCTTTGTTGATTACTCACTCAGCTTCTCTTTACAGCTCTTCCTATTTCATTGAAGTCTGATGGTGTGAACCTTTTAGAGACCAAGTGCCCACACTGCAACCCAAAACATATTTATTTATTGCAAAGTGCCATCACTGCAATTAAAGCACAGTGCGTGGCTACTGGGGCGATATGGCCTGCATGCTGACAGAGAGAGCTCTGCGTGCCTGCTGTGGCACATGTGCCGTAGGTTCGCCTCCATTGATTTTAGGTTATCTAATTTGTTTACATATAATTAGTCATAGTTTCCTTTTTATTTTTTTTAGACAAACCCTTTTACTCTTGATGTTAATAATTCACTCATTTTTCTCCCAATTGGTCTAGTCGGGTTTATAAAATTTTATAATCTTTTTAAACTAACTTTTCATTTCATTGATTTTTCTTATACTTTGCTTCATTTATTTCCTTTATAGTCTTTATTATAGGCTTACTTTTGTTTGCTCTTGTTTTTCTAATTTTGTAACATGGAATATTAAGTTACTGATGTATGATCTTTCTTCCTTTTCATGTCATCTGCAGCTATTCATTTCATGCTAAGTACTACTTCAGCGGCATCCCATACATTTTGGTATGTTGTGTTGTAGAAAAGAATTAACATAGTGAGTCTGAGCTGCTGTCCTTGCGAAGGACTGATTATAAGGTTGGCTCTTGGCTGGCATTTGGAAAGTTAGGCTTGGGAGATTCTCACTATTCCCATTCTAAGAAGAGTTATCCTGAACTATTTGTGTAAACAATACGGTTTATGCTAAACTTCTGCTTTCCTTTTAGGATTATGGACTTTGGGTATTTGCCTGGCAGAGCACGCCACTTGGCAAAACCCCAGCAAAAACCCTTAGGCTCTCTGTCTCTAATGAGGTGTTGGCAACACCTTAGGTTCTTCCTAATTCATCACTTGGGGAATGAATGCATCCCGTGTGACCCCACTAGAAGATTCTTGGCAGCTGGACTCCCTTGATCTTCACTCTGCCCTGTTTTCCTTTGCTGCTTATGCTTGGCGTCCTTTTGCTATGATAAACCAGAGCTGTGAGTATGATCATGTGCTGAAGCCTGTGAGTCCTCCTAGAGACCTAACAGTGGTCCTGGAGATCTCCAGCACTTGGAGCTCTTGTTCATTTCAAAGTATCTTTTAATTTCCCTTGTGACTTTTTCTTCAACTCTTTGTATATTTTTTGTTTTTGTTTTTTTATTGTTGGTTTTTAGGATTGTGTTTTTTAATCACCCTACTTTCCTTTTTTACTGATTTCAATGTTAATTCCTTGCATTTGGTGAAGATACTTAGAATTAATTCAGTCTTTTTAATTTTATTAAGACTTGTTTTATGACCTAATCTATGGTCTTTCCTGGAGAAGATTATGGGAGAAATTGTATATTCTGCTGTTGTTAGATATAGGGTTCAGTAGATGTCTGTTAGGTTCAGTCGGTTTATAGTGATGTTTTGTTCTTTTATTTCCTTTTTGATCTTCTATACAGGTGTTCTATCCACTTTTGAAAGTAAAGTATTAAAGTCTGAAACTGTTATTGTTGTATCATTTATTATTCAACAATTAATCATTAATGATCTATTATTCTTTTAATTCTGTCAGGCTTTTGCTTCATATATTTTGGGGCTTTGCTCTTAGCTGCATATATGTTTATAGTTTTTATGGCTTCTTGGTAGAATGACCCTTTTCTTATTATAGAACATGCTTCTTTGTATTTGGTAACTATTTTACCTTGAATTTTATTTTTTCTAGTATTTGTAATTCCATACACTCTCTCTTCTAGTAAATATTTGCAAAGTACTTTTTTTCATGTCATTTCTTTCAACCTGGCTGTGACTGTGACCTCTAAAGTGTATCTCCTATAGATAGCATGACATTGGTCGTGTGTTTTTTATTCATTCTACCCATTCTCCCTTTGGATTTGGGTATTTAATCATTCACAGTTAGTGCAATCACTACCAGAGTAGGATTCATATCTGCAAATTTGCTGTGCATATTCTTCATGTCATGTCCTTTTTTGCTTTCTTACCTATTACTATCTTTATGTTTAGGAGGTATTTTCTAGTGTACTAAATTTTTTTGTCATGTCTTTTGCTGTACATTTTTTACTTGACTTAATGACTTACAGAATCCATTTTGAATTAATGGCAATTTAACTTTAACAGAGTACAGAATACATTTTTGCTTCTGTGTGGCTTTGTACCTTCTCCCCTCTTCTATGTTATTATCATATAAATTATATCTTTATGCCCCATAGGGCCATCAGAACAGCTTTGCAATTATTACTTCATGAAGAAAAAGAAGTTACAAATGAAATGTATGTTCACCTTTTCTTTTCCTTTCTCAGTGCTTTTTATTCTTTGATGTGATTTTGAGTTACTCTCTAGTGTCTTTTCAGTTGTGCCTAAAGGACTCCCTTTAGTATTTCTTGTAGGCAGGTCCCCTGGAGACAAATTCTGTTTTTGTGTCTTGGAATGCCTGAATTTTCCATTCTTTTCTGAAGGATAATCATCTAGATAGAGGATGCTTAGTTGACAATCTGTTTCCACAGCCTTTTGGCCTGAGTGGTTTCTTATAAAAAAAAAAAAAATACTGGCTACCACCCTTACTGAGAATCCCTTATACATAATCTTGCTGCTTATAACAGATCCTCTGTCTTTTGATGATTTGCAGCATGTCTCAACATGATTGTCCTTGAGTTGGTCCTATTTCACTGAGCTTCTTCAGTCTGTCAGTTCATGTCTTTTGCCCTGTTTTGGCTGCTTTCTTTTCAAATAGCCTTTCTAATCACTTCTCTCCTCTCCCTTCCAGACTCCCATTATGCAAGTGTTAATGTCCTACAGGTCACTGAGACTCTTCATTTCCTTTTATTGTTTTCTCTTTCTACTCTTCAGGTTTGATCAGTTTGTAATGATAAGTCTTCGACTACTTATTCTTTCCTCTGCCACCTTCAGTCTACTTTTGAGACCCTCTAGTGAACTTTTCATTACAATTACTGTGCTTTCAATTTTAAAATTATTCTTTGGTTCTTTTTTGTTTTCTCCCCAATTTCTCTATATTGATATTTGTTTAGTCAGGTGTCATTGTCATACTTTTTTTTTAATCTGTTGAACATATTTTGAATAGTTAAATCTAAAATATTTTCTAGTAATTTCAACAACTGGGCATTGTCAGGAGTAGTTTCAATTGTGTTTGTTTGTTTGTTTGCCTAGCTAGTGATGTTTTGTTAAATAATAGGCTTTTAAAATAATATAATGTAGCAACTCTGGAAATTAGACCTTTTTCCCTTCAACCCAGTTTTATGGTTACTGTTTGTTGTTGCTGCTATTTATTTATTTAGTTTCCTACTTCTGTATTCTTTATTTAGTATGGCCACTGACATCTCTGTTTGTTTAACAGGGTGGTCAGCTCATGACTGAGCTCTGCTCTCCTGGGGGCTGTGTACATATTGAGGTGTGCTGGCAAGGGTTTGTCAGGCAGTTGACAAGCTACCTTAGCCTTCACTTGCTCCTGTGCAGAGCCTTAAAGTCAACCAGCAGTAAAAGCTGGAGCCTCCATAGGGCTTTCCTGCATAGTAGCGCCTTGGCACATGCCATGGCTTCTGGATTCCTGGCACACTGATGTACTTACACTTTCTGCCCCCAGAACCATGAGGAGCAGATCTCTTCGTTAGCTCCCTCGTCTCTGACATTCTGTTAGAGCACTAAAAAGTAGGCTAAGATGCATAGTCACAGTGGTTGTGAGAGTGTCCATCTTCAGTGTAAATGTGACGCTGGGAAGGGGCTATGGAACAAGACGAGTTAAAATGCCACAGTGCTTTGTGTTCTTACTCCAGTTCCACCATTTTCTTGAATAAATGCTTCTTGGATCCTTACAAGCTTTTGGCTAATTTCCAAGGTTCTGAAAAGGTTTTGACATGTTGGGGGTTTTTTGGACAATTTTCCCACTGTTCTCATTGCTTATACAGAGAAGCAGATTTTTGGAGGTTTTCCCTGCTGGGCGCACCGACGTCCCTTCCCATCCCGACCTGATTCCAGTGCGACCATGTATATGTCCTGGCCACTGTTGAGAAACACGGTGTGCAAGCCGGCTTGTTGACTTCTGGCAAATCACAGCTGGCATTCACTGAATTATTATTACTACCACTTAACATATTTAATATGCCTTATTTCCCATAGGAAAAGTTCAGTTGTGATCAAAGCATAGGTGTCTTATAAATGTCTGCTCTGAGGATATGCTCGGGAGCCAGAAGTAGACTGCTCTTGCCAGGCTCCTTTGCCCTGTCATGAGGTCAAACAGTCTGAGGAGTTGTGCTCATTCAGCCCCCAGTGGCTACACAACCATAAACTAAAGCAAATTGGGCTGTAAGAAAGCATTCAAGTTAGTAACATTCAGAGGCTAATTATTGCCATTCCAGCATTTATTAGTGTTCCATGTTTTACAAAAACATTTTCTGCCAGGCTCAGGCATTTTCTACTCAGGCCCTACTGCTGCACATTTATACGTTCATGACATTGTAAAAATCTGCTGCTTATGGAATCTAAAAGACCGTTTCTTAAAAAAAAAAAAAAAGAAAAGGCAAAAATTAGATGCAAGTTAATGATTTTTTATTTCTAATATGTCTTAGGGAATAGCAACTGGGTGAAATAGACTACTGGAATTTCCAGGTGGCCCCTCTGCTAGGTTTGAGAAGAATTTGCAGGTTTGGGTGTGACTGAAAACAAGCCCCCTCCACTCTGACCACTCAGGAGGTAGAGGACTGCAGGGAGTCATTGCGCTTCCTGCTGCCTCTCAGGGCTTCATAAACACAGTGCCCATTGTTACTAAGGCTAATTACCAGTCTCTCCAGGAGAGCAAGAGTTGGTGTTGATCTTACAAAAACAGTTTATGCTACACAAGCTCCCTATTCATGTAATAATTACAGCATATTTGTCTTAAGTGTTTCGCAAGTGTTCTCTTTGGATAACACTGGTGAGATTAAGTAAGTTTTTCACTAACATCATTGCTCAAGAGCATCAAACACGATGGATTGAGATTTCATGTATTCTCTGCATGTCTTCAGCTTCCAGCATCTTTAACCTTTTGCTTTTGTTACATATAAAATAATCTTATTGTGAGGTGGTGTCTGTTGTTTCCAACACTAATGCCAGGAACTACTTAAGCGAAATATTTTATTTCAGTGCTAAAAGGATGGTCTTTACAATGTTGAAGAGTAAGACATCAGAACAGGCCACCACAGTGCCAGAAACCAGGGACTGTAAAATATCTTCCTTCCTGAACTCTGAAGGAACTGAAATTTCTGTTTCTCCCAATCATCCAACCTAATGATTGGCAAAAGGCCGGTGTTAGCAAGAAGCAGGCATCACATGGCTTTAGTTCTACTTTGGAAAAGGTCAGTGGGAAGCACAAACCCTGGCCTGCGTTAAGCGGCTGTGTACTCTGATCCCACAACACGTGCTTTGGGGTGCATTACGCAATGCTGCACCCTGATTAACGACTGCTTGCACAAGAAGTTTCTCATTACCCGGCTGCAAGCATCCTGGAAATGATTAACACTGTGACATAATTCTGCTCGCACAAAGGTGGAAGAGCCAAACACTGCCTCAGAATAAAGTGCTTTGGAAATAACTAAGTGTGTTTTTGGCTTCTTAACGTGTACATGATTAAGAACTATTGTGAAGCAACTGGGTGAAATAGAAAAGCCTATTTGGGATTATATTTTTAAGAGTGGGATTTTCCTATAAGATTGATTCATATGAAAGCACTTCTGTGTATTGATTGTACCTTTTGCATATTCTAGTTTGCTATTCAAAGTGTCAGGTTTGTTTCACAGTGCCCCTTCTGATACATCTGTCATATTCCCACACAGTGAATAGTTACGTGGTGGCTGAGTGCATATAAGTAAAACAGTAAATGAACATACTGCATTTGGATAAATGTTTGACTCTTATAAGTGCAGTGTCTTATATGCTGAATGCTTTAGGACTCTTTGCTGTGAGTGGCAGATGCTCAACCAAAGTAGTTCAAGAAAAAGGAAATTCACTGACTCTAAGCCCCTAACATAAAAAGACTGGGAACAGCATCCTTGGGAACAGTGGAACAAGGGTCTCTGGGCTGTAGGGACACTTCCATTTCCCATGAAGTGCAGTTTAATGTGTAGCTTTGTCCTCTAGGCCTATCAGTGAAGACTGACTCCACCCAATGGCAACTCCCAGCCCTGTGCCTTCCTGGGCTGTGCCACCACCAGGAAGAAGGGGAGAACTCTTCACTCAGTTCCAGCTCAGATCTTCTTGGAGAGACCTCTGGTGGACCTCGTTATGATCATATGTCCCCTGTGCTAGGAGGTGGCCACTATGGAGAAGGGGCACTGCTGTTCCAGCCCAAACACTGCCAGAGCCAACCCTTTACACCATCTGCCATCCTTTCCCCAAGATGTCCCCACTTGCTTTAAGGTGTTTCTTGTACTGTAGCACAATTGCCAGCACCACCCCAGAGCTCTGTCCAAGGTCGGATGTGACTCCAAAGAATTCCATAACCAAGGCCTCCTCGTCACTGAGTTGCCTCTGCCCACTGGGGGAGAGAACCTGCCAATATAGGACATACACACTGGATGCAGCCCACCCGTCCTCCACACAATAGGGAGGGGCTTGCCAGGCTAGCAGGGCTCAGAAATCCATTTGTTTGTGGATGGATCACGCCATCCCTGACAGTGAATTGAACCCCTCAGCCCATCCCCATGTGGAGGTTCCTGTGGATTACTTCTTCCTAAAGGAATATTGTAGGGCGTTACTTGGCTAGGGTCTTTACCATCTCATTGTTCAAACACCACCTCATTCTTGTTCATGCAGTTTTAGAGCATCCAGGGGGTGATCCAGGGAGAACAGACCCTTACAGATTTCCTTTAGCTTTCCATAAATACAAGGCAGGAAGTTCATTATTTAATATCTAATTGACATTGACTCTAAATTGGGTGGACTCTGTTGCCTTCTGGGAGGAGAGGACTTGAAGGAGCTGAAGGAGTTGCAGGTCCCCAACCAGCAAGGGTGCAGACCAGGCAGGAGAGGTGAGAGCTCCTTGCACTGTCACAGAATTGGTCTACTGTGGGGATGAGGACATGGGGAAGGTGCTGATGCCTAGATCCAAGCTCTTTTGGTTCAAGGAACAGAGACCTGGCTGAAACAAAACTCACTGAGGAAAGGGAGTCCATGGACCAGGTTCTCTAATGTTCCCTGGATTCTGTGCTCTCTCCTGTCTCTCCTCTGCCATCCAACTGAGAAAAGGGTACCCTTGCCTCCCTGGAAATACCTGGAATGCACACAGACCCTGAGCTGGGGTGACATTCTTTTGTGGGAAGCCCTTACTGGGACCCCTGACTGGGTGCCCACCACACTTACCTTCTAATACCAGCAGTTAGCAATGTGGGGAAGTTGACCCATCCATGATCCTGTGTCTCTAGGTTCCAAGTACATTTCTTTGTTCCCTTCTGCACTCACAGCATAATTAGAATACCATTATGTGACTTCTGGACCCCCCAGAAACTTCTCAGCCCTTGCCTGTCATTATCCTTGATGCCACCAACAGAGTAAATTTGTTTGGCACAGATACACTGCCATTTTCCCAATGCCATGAGAACTGTTGAGCTTCACAAAGTACCATTCACTCTAAGTTATTGTTTAAGCCATACTGGTTATGTATTGCTCTTTGCAATTTCTCAAGAGATGATCAGTGTCCAGTTCCTGTCATCTTGGACTACTCAGAACTTTCAGAAAATTTGGAGCCCCTTTTTTCTGATGCTCGTGAAACTGTTCTGCTATTTTCTGCTGCTAGATTACCTTGGGGGAATCCTGGGTTTCCTGTGCTAGGCTCCATTGAAAGCCAGCAAGGTGGTTAAACATTGACTTTTGAGCCAACGTGGGGAACCTGAGATCTCACCCCCAGCAGCTAGCATGGGCACAGAGCAAAGGCAGCTGGTCCTCAGCAGCCCTCCGCTGCCTACGTGCAGAAACCCTGACAAAGTGCCGAGCTGCTTCCTGGAAAGGACGCAAATAAGAAGCCGCTGGCTGTGATCCGGTTTCAGATGAGCTCTGCTGTGGGTTACAAAACCTGTGTCATAATTTCACTCTGGACGTTTTCTGCTGCTTGTTTCCCTAAGGAGGATCTTGGGGTGTGTGTGTGTGTGTGTGTGTGTGTGTTCGTGTGTGTATGTGTGTGTGTGATTTCTTTTTGGTAATTGTTTTAGAAAACACAGGAGCTCAAAATAGTGACAAGCTCCAGCTCTTCCTTGCTGTGCCCTGGGGTCTCTTGCCGTTGGCACACAGGGGTTATGCTGAGAATCAGCCAGGGCCACCCAGCAGTGGATGAGGGTTCCCAGAAGCCCCTGCCAAGCCTCTGCCAGCTGAAGGGATGTGCACTGGGTTGGGTTTATTATCTGCATTATAAAACCTTAAATGCCTGTCACAGCAATTTAATCTATAATATTCCTTGCAGAATTTTTTTGACCTATAAAAGTGGTATTTAAGATCCAGGTTATTCAAAAAGGTAGAGGAAGATGATGGTGGAGACTAAAAGTATCATGGAGCTGTACCCAGGAGGGTCAGGCCTGGGAGGAGTGGGACCTCCTGCTGCCCCTCACCCTGTCCCCACCTGCAGGGCTATCACCCTCAAAGGGACTGTGTGAGTCCAGGCTACTTGCTAATGTCACTCCAAGTACTGCCAGTCAGCCTGGTTACTCATATGTCAGCTTTCCATCCTGAGGTTGTGTTTCAGGCACCAACTGCCTTTCCATAGAAAAGCATGAGTCATGCAGAGGCCTAGCCACAGGGTGGGGGAAGGGCACCCATCCCCGGAAAGAATGGGGGCAGGGGCCTTTTTATAGCTTTCTGAGTAGGCTTTCTTTTCCATAGGTTAATTTTTATCTTAACAACCCAGATAGGGTTGGATGGCCTTTTAATAAGAAATCTATTTAAATACAAGGGATTGTTTGAACTGCTTTTTTAAAAGTCAAGGGCATTTGTATGATTTTGAGTGTATAAATAGCTTATATTAATAGTTGTTTAGTAGGCATTAAAATGACTGGAACTGTTTTGAGTGCATTCCCTGAACACCACATCTAGAAACAAAGAACACTGCCTTTATTTGGCTCCCTGGGGGCTGCTGTGAAATGAGGGTCAGGTGAGCACCCGGAACCCACCCAGCACTCAGACAGATGGAACTCTGCAATCCCAGTGTTATTCTGGTTTCCTGACTTGGGAAAATGATCTAAAAATAGACTTGAATGAGCATAACCTGCAAAAATAAGTTGTCAGCTTCTTTTTTACTCCTGCTGGGTCAAAAACAAAGCTGTCAGCAATTTCTCCGAGTTGAGAAATCTGTATACGTTCTTATTTTAGAGAAAGCTTCTTCAGGGGACTGTAATTGGGTCCCCTTGCGTCTTTAAGTGTCAACGAATCACCATATGCTGTTCTGGAGGTTCATAGACTGCTGAGACCTGTCCACCTACAGCCAGAAAGTGATAGCTGTCCCTCTGGGCAGCTACACTTGAGCAGCATTCAGCCCCACACAGCCTGGACCCTGGGTCTTTGAATGTGAGCAGCTGAGAGACACTTAGGAGATTGGGGCTTGGAGCACTGGTCCAGGGAGGTGGAGAGGATGCCTTGGCCAGACTGGTGGGGCCTCAGGTGAGCCCAGAACTTGTTGACTTGGGTGGCCACAACCCAGAGTTCTGGGTTTTGAGATCTGTGAAGAACTCAGCTGTCTTAACCCAGTACAGTCAGTGTTCTGTGCCAAGTGTTCAACAGCCTTGCACTGAGATGATCAAAGAGCAGCTGCATCTATACTAAAACAACTGTGCAGACTTCTTTCTCATCATTTTTTCCCTGAACAGTATAGTATAACAACACTTGCCTATTTACCTTAAATGTTGTAAGTAATCTAGAGAGGAAGTACACAGGGGATGTGCTATGCTATATGAAAATAAGGCCTTGTTCTTTTGTTTTATATAGGGAGTCCTGAAGTCAATCCCTGCAGATACCAAGGAATGACACAGTTTATCACAGGCTTTATAGTGGGAAGTCACATGTGGAGAGCAGAGAGCTGTGGTCCCAGCCTTGGGTGTCATTAGTGCCCCTGTGAAATGACCCTATGTAGTAAGATGACTCATGAACCCAGAGCCTGTGTGGGAGCTGAGCCCTTATTTCACTTGAGAACAGAAAACCAGATGGATGGGAATCACACTTCTGAGTGGAGAACAGCACTCAGAGTGGTCCCCCAACTGCCCCTCCCAAGGTCAAATCCTGACCATCTCAGCCTGAGCAAGCTCCACTCACTCAGGCTCCCTGTCACATCCCACAGGCAGCAACCCCCAGACTGCCTTCCTTTCTACCTGGTCTGGGGCTGCTTGTCATCTTTCTCTATTCCCGATGTTTCTCAGATAACAGAAATATCTCCTAGTTCTCACTTCCAACACATATGCACACGCATAGATATGTACACACACAGGGTACTAGGGAGGAAAGGGATTTCTCCTGGTTTAGGGATAGTGACACCCTGAGGATGCAAAAGAAGAAAAGAAGGAGGCCCAGGGTCCAGGAAGCCCTTCAGAGCCAGATAGGGCCAGCCAGTGTCTAGAGGACTAGAAGAGGCCCAGTGTCGCAGTATCTACCAGCACTGCTCTGTCAAGGCATCCAAGAGACCAGTGGCAGAGGGATCTGCCAAACCTAGATGGAAAGTGTTGATGATACTTTCTAGTCTCATGGGAGACCACTGTCCTATTTACTTTTCTCACTGCTGACACAAAATACTCAACACCCAAAGTTAAAGGAGGAAGGTTTATTGAATCTCACAGTTTGTAGGGGTTTCAGTTTATAGTCAGCTGGCTCCAAGACAGGATGGTATGGCAGAGGGGCATCACAGAGAAGAAACAGTTCATGGTGGGCAGAAGGCAGGAGGTAGCAAGCAAGTGACAACAATGACTATTTCTGACCCTTATCTTCTGTCCAGGCAACATGCCCTTAGGGAAGGTAGCACTCCCACTCAGGGAGGGCCTTCCCATTATCCACATCCAGAACTATGCCAAACCAATCAGTAGACTTAGTAATCATACACCCTTGATGCATCACACACTCTAGATTTGGCCACCTCTGAAAGTCTCACCTGTGACTGCATGAGGATTTGAAGGACATCTAGATATAAACCAAAACAACTGCACAGCAACCCATAGCTTTTATGTGAGCTGATGAACTAATTTAACCATTTGTAGAAGGTGCCAAGGGGGAGGGGGAATTTAATTTACCACTCAGAACTTTTGCAAGGGTCGAGTTGGGACTAGAGCACTACCTGCCCCAACCGTGTACCTGTGCACATCCTTAATAGGCAAGTACCTATTACCAGGAAGAGCAGCCCAGGTTCCAGGGATGCTAAGTGTCTTTGTGCACCCTACCTGCAGTGGTGACCTCCTACAGGTGACCTGGCACCATAGGCCAAATGCACTTCACCGATCAAAGGTTATAAAATATTTCTAGATAATATAAATGGATGCCACCAACAGCTGTAGCCTCACATGCATCATCTCCAGAGCAAATGAAATTTATAAAAGGAGTAAAAAAGACATCATACTTTTAAAATGAAATGGAACAGATCACTGATGCTTTGATGGTCTTTGAACCCTAAGAAGAATGACTTCTTGGCATGGTGTGTCAGTCAGCTTTCCATCACCATGACGAAACAACTGAGATGAACAATTTGAAGGAAGGAAGGTTCACTGTGGCTCTGTGTTTCCAAAGTTCAGTCCATGTTCAGCTGGCTCCATTGCTTTAGGCTGTGGTGAGACAGGAACAAAAGCCAGTGAGAGTGTGAGATGGAAGAGAGCTGCTTACCTGAAGCCCGGGACAGGACGTATCCCCATTGTCACACTCCTATAACCCACTCCTTTCAATGAGATCCCACCTCCTGAGTTCCTCTTACCCCCCTCCCAGTATGGCCTTCAGATTGAGCATTCATCCACACAGTTGAGGTCAGATCCCTCAGGACTCAGTCACCACTCTGGCATTGCTGTCAGGGACTGAGGTTTCAACATGTGAGTCCCTGGGACACCAAGGCACATTTAGAATTCAAACCCCAACACACGGGCAAGACAGCCTGAGCTCCCTGGCCCAGCTGACTTTGCTGTGCTGGAGACAGGGAACTGCTGGCTGCTTCCAGGAATATGGTTCCTGAGAGAAGGTCTGGCACTGAAGAGAGGCATGAGGAACAAAGCAGCACACATCACTAGGGTTTCCATGTGGGAAGGTGGGTCTCAGTGTGTGATATTAGAGGTGGGTGGGCCTTTAGAGGCAGGCCTAGGGGGAGGCTGTCTGGTCCCTGAGTGCTGCACCCAGAAGGACTACGTAAGGATCTGGAGTTTGTTCTCTTGCAACTGAGTCATTAGAGAAGAATAAAGAAGCTCCTGCCCCTGTTATGGGTCATGTCCCTGCCTGTGACTGTCACTATTATGCCTCCTGCCACGTGTAGGGGAGCCAGGCAGTGTCACCAGAGTGGGCAGTGTACTGTCTCAACTCAGCCGCCACAACCATGAGCTAAGTGAACCTCTTTCCTTCACTCATCACCCTCTCAGGAATTTCATTGTAGAAATGGAAATAGATGAACACAGTTTCCTGAGTGCCTGATCACTGTCAGTGTGAAAGCAACTTATAGACCCATGGAGGCATAGGTCCTTCCGGGGCACAGAGGAGCCTCCTGGTATTTAAATTCCTGCTATGTAACAATCCATCCCCACTTTGCATTCTTAGAACAACAGTGTTTCTTTACTCAGGATTCTGGGCAGCAGAATTTGGGCAGAGCTCAGCAGAGCAGTTCTGCTCCAGTTGGTGTTGGCTCCATTGCTCTGTGATCACCCTCCCTGGGGTTTCCTGGATGCCCTCTCTTCAAAGACCTACGGTGCATGGCCAGGTGTCTGCAGCATGGTGGCTGAGATCCAGTCAGGAGAACAGAGATGCTCACAGCCTGGGGAGGTCTGGGATTGGAGACCTGGAAGTTTGTGTCTGTTGGTCAAAGCGGAGAGGAAGTGGACACCAGGTTTTGTGGGCTTTGATGGGATATGTGTGGACAAGCCCGGGTGTGTGCCCAGTGTTTAGTAAGTACCCTGCTCATGGAAACTGTCTACATTGCTGTGACCTTTGTTAGTTACTCATGGGGCACCTACCACATGTTCACCCTGTCCCAGGGAACAGATGCTCAAAGCATTCCTGTGGGATCACAGGGCAGAACTGGGCCATGCAGGGAGTTGAGGATGGACAGGTCTAGATGTTAGCAGCCTCGGTTCTTCCAGGTCTGGTCAGCAGTATGGACTTTTCTTACTGTCCGGGCTCCTCCCACAGCAGGTTTCCTGGGGCTTTGTTCATCAGAGATCCATCATGTGGTGTTGCTGAGCCAGCTGGGCCACAGACACAGAGTCCCCCAAAGTAGCACAGGGAATGGTGGGCCTGGCTTGATTTGTGGCCATTGTCATGGAGCTGTACTGAGTCACATCCTGGACCATGGGACAAGAAAGGTCACAGCTGCTCCTGACCACCTGGTGCCTCCATTCTCTTCCCTCCTGTCACCTTCCCTTCCAGGCAGGGCAGTTATTCTGTCCTTTTTTTGCTGCCTTAAACCTCCATCTCCGCCCTCCACTCCTGAGGCTCCCCCATTTCTCAGGACTACTTGGCACTTCCTAGGAGGCTCTGGCAGCTGCTGGTGACATGATGGCACAAATTATTCAAGTGCTGGAATTGGGTGGTGGCACTCCAGGGCCACTCATCCCAGCCCGGACTGAGAGAGGAAGGGATAAGAAGGAGAAGGAACCGGGCACCGAAGAGAGGGAACTTCCCAAGAACAATGTCCCAAGGATGAGAGGCTTCTTCAAGGAGAAATTGTGCCCGGGTTCTCAGCCCTGCCTGCATGTCACAGGCCCTCCCCTCCACCCTCAGAGGTTTCTAAAAGACCTTTGCCAAAGCCCTTCTGCTCTCCAGCCACACCCATACTTGCCAGTCTCTGGGGGCAAGACCCACACATGGGAACTTTCTAAACTTCCCAAGTTATTGTCATGGTCCATCCATTGATGTGGGCAGAGCCATTAATTCCATGAACGAACGTGGGTTTGAATATCAGTCAGCTTGCACTTTTTATACACTTCACTGTAGACCAGAAAAATGCTGGATTCCCAGAATGGAAAGGTGTATGGGGCCCATCATCTGTAGCTGGGAAGCCCTATCTTTTCAACCTACAAAGAGGCCAAGCTCCCCAGGAAGATGAAACGGGCATGGCTGGGGGCGGGGGTATCATCTGCAGTCCAGGAAAAGGAGCCCAGGTTCCAGGGCTGCTAAGTGTCTCTGAGCACCCTACCTGCTGTGGTGACCTCCTACAGGCCGGGGTGTGGGAGAATGGCTTGGGCCAGCCTGAGCAATAAAGCAAGACCCCACCTCGGAAATAAAGTGGAGGACTGTGTGTCTGTTCAGCACTGAGATGCGGGAACCCTCAGATGCTATGGCCTCAGGCACTCTGCTCAGGCCAGCAGAGGAGCCCAAGAGCCTGCGTGGGAGTGTGGGTCTGCATGTGCCGGCATCGGTGTCTGTGACAGAAGTAGTAGCACCCGGGCATTCATAGCGTAGCACAGCAATTATGCAGACTGCATTTGCATTCTCATTTTGATACGAAAGTAAAAATAGAAATAATTTTTTTAAAAAAAGAGAGAGAGAGAGAGAGAGAGAGAGAGAGAGGAAAAGAGGGAGATGAATGGGCTTTTCGCGAGCTGCAGATCCTGGGGAAAACTGAGGTCATAAAGCAGACAGCTCTCTCTTTCTTTCCCCTAATTAATTACAATGTAACGTCAGGGTGTGGGCTATGTGGAGCCTTCCATTCTTAAACACAATTTGACAGCTCCAGGCTCCAGGATTTCATCAGGAGCTCAGGTCTGCTGCAGTGCTGTTGGAGGCGGTTGTGTAATTTCAGCTGTCCTGTCTCACAGGCCATGCAACCGAGCAGGCATCCTGCATCCTCCTCAGGACAGGAGCAATCCATGGCACTGCCTCATGCTGAGGAAAAGATCTCACTTCTTTCACTTTTATAAGGGAGAGACTTCAGGATGAAAATGCTTTAAAAAAGAAAAAGAGAAATACAGAAAAGAAAGTAAAAGCCTCGGTGTCAGCTACACACAGTGGTATACATTTGTAATTCTAGTATTCCAGGAGGCTGAGGCAGGAGGATTGCTAGTTCAAGCCAGCCTGAACAACTTAGTGACTTAATGAGACCCTGTCTCAAAATAAAAAAAACAAAAAAGGGCTGGGACGTAGCTAAGCGCAAAGGCCCTGGGTTCAGTCCCCAGCACCATAAAACAAACAAAACACAGAGGCCCCTCATTTCCAATGTTTAACAGCATTCTTTGTTGCCTTTCCCATTTTGAGCAGTGTAGCACAACAGAATGGCTCTGGTCATGGCTTTGGGGTGTGGTTATCTGGCTTTAGAATTCAAGTTAGGAAGGTTAGTTGGCATCTCCTTGCCTCAGTCTCCTGATCTTTGAAATGGATAAGCAGTGGTGACCTCCTAGGTAGTAGGAAATACATCCTTGCACACAAGGCTCAGAAGTGAGCACAGGAGGAGACCAACACTGCTGGCTGTCACACAGCCACTCCTGAGGTCTTCCTGTGCTTATAAAAGCAGATGCACGCCCATGTGCATGTGCACAGATTCGAACACACACATGCACACATTCTGACAAGCCCATGAAAACATGTAGGTACACATGTCCTTCAAGTTGGGCATGATGTCATTGCAGTGGTGGTCCCAGTTGCTCAGAAGGCTGAGGCAGGAGGATCTCTTGATATCAGTAGTTCAAGTTCAACCTGAAATGATAATAATGATAAAATTCACCTTGAGAGTCAACAAACCTCAAGCTATACTTCAGAGCTGCTATCTTAGAACAGCATGTCACCAGTGATCGTGGGGAAGGACAAATGCTTTGCAGTTCCCCCCAACCTATCTCAGAACAATGTTTTTGTAAGATGCAGTACACCTGGATTACTAAAGGTAGTTACCCTTGATGCTGCAGGAATGTCTGACTGCTGCGAAAGTTCTGAATGCTTCTCTCTGTTGCCTTCAATTATTATGTCACACAGCAGAAACTGTGGCAGGTCTCCTAGTCTGTGAGCCACACTGGAATAGCAAAAGGAGCCCATGCCTAAGGCGTTCTGTGCTTTTCCAAATTGCATTCACAAATAATCTTTTTGTTCCTATAAACTACTGGAAACTGCAACCTGCCAGCTGGAAAGTCCAGGGACTGACATATTCTTCAGCTCATATGCCGGTCCTTCCTTGCTTCCTTCCTTCCTTCCTTCCTTCCTCCCTCCCTCCCTCCCCTCCTTCCTTCCTTTCACTGAGGATGGAACCCAGGGCCTGGCATATGCTATGCAAGTTGCACACCATTGAGTTACGCCACCTGGCCAAAGCACCAATTCTTAATTACTAGTGGAAAGGATTCTCCTACCATTATCACAGACACTGTGAGCAGGAAGATCCCTTAGCTGTGTGGTAGAAACCTCAGTAAGAAAAGTCTGTCAAAATAGAAACTGTGGGGGCCTTCTTCAAAGAATTCCCATGCACACATTATAACCTTCCACATACAACTCTGGTAACAGTGAGATTGGGCCCATTTCCCTCCTCCCATTTTTCTCTGTTAATCTTCTGCCACAAATCCCTTTCCAATGCACACAATTTCTCCAGGATCCTAGTTACTATAGTTGGATTTCAACTAAACCAATAATTTGGTTTTCTGTGTTCCTTTGCCCAGGTTCAGTTTTTATTTTCTTTTTAAAAATAGTGCATTACCCAATAGGACAAGCTCTTAAAACTCACCATGGAATGATGTTTAATGCAATTAAGTTGGAGTTGGAGCTTGTTCTCACTGGCTTCGATGAGTCATCTCTGTGATGATGGTGCTGGCATGTACTTTCTGACTCTCGTGAGTATTAGCTTGTTGACTTCAGTGCTTTGACAAAGTTCTTTTATTTGGTAATATTCTGTTATGTTTTGGAGTGAGGTTATGCTGGTCCTATAAAACAAACTGGAATGTGTTCACTCCACCTCTGTTTCCCAGAACAGTTTGTGTACTCGTGGTTTTACTGCTTCTTTTAATGTTTGCTGGAATTCTCTAGAAACAATCCAGGCCTGGAGTTCCCTCAGCGAGAAGGTTTATGACAACAAATTCAATTTCTTTAATGGATACGGGCTTATTCAGATTTTCCTTTTCATCTTTTGTAAACTTTGGCAAGTTGTACTTTTCTAGGAATTTGTTGATTTCATTGAGCTGCCAACTCGATTGGCATAAAGTTGCTCACAAAATTGGGTCTTAATCCTTTAACCCCTTTTAACTCCAGAAAAACCTATCTGAAGTGATAATTAGCCTTTCATTTCTGATATTTGCTATGTGTGTGATGTTACTATTTTTCCTTCATTGAGTACTTATAAGTTTATTTTCTCGTTAAAGTACCAGGATTTAGCATAAAATTTTTTCTAATACAGTATTTGTTTTCTATTTTATTGATTTCTATTTTTTTCTTTCCACTTTCGATACCTCAATCTCTCTCTCTCCCTCTCCTTCTCTCTCTCCTTCCCTCCCTCCCTTCCTCTCTCTATCCCTCTCCTTTTCCTCTCTCTCTTTTTACTTTCTTGAAGTGGGATTTCAAGTTCTTTTCTAATGTAAGTCTTTAAAAAGTATAAATTTCCCTCCTAGCCCTGTTTAACTGCCTCTTTCACATTTAGATATATTCCATTTTCATTATCTGTCAAATTGAAATGTTTCATAAATCCTTTGTAATTTATTTTTCAAAAAATCTATTATTTAGAAGTGTGTAATTCAATTTCCAAATATTGTGTGTAGTGGGGGGGTGTCCTAGATATGTTACTGATTTCTGATTTAATTCTGTGTGGTCTGAGAACCTACTTTGTATGATCTCAGGTAGCTCAAAATTTTTAGAGTCATATTATGGCCCAACACAATTTGTCTGACTTTTCTATGGTAGTTGAAGAGAATGCATAGTGACATATAAATGACAATGAGGTTAAGCCACATAATGATGATGTACAGTTTCTCTGTGTCTATTGATGTTTTTTATAATTAGTCAGTAAGTTGCCAAGAGAGGAGTCTTATATCTCACCATGAGAGGGGAATTTTTTTTTCTCCAAAAAAATAAGCAAAAAAGGAGGACTTCTTTGATCTGATAAATGGCATGTAAATAAACTAGAGTTAATAAGTACTTACTATTGAAATATTGAGGACTTTCTATGATCAGGCACAAGATATGGCAGACTCAATCTCTCTCTCTCATCATTTATAGTTGGCATTATTTTCATGATCTAAAACAAAATCATGTAAATGCCATAAATATTGCTGCAGAAGAAACAAAGCTCTCTATTTGAACATGATATGATTATTTACATAGAAAATCTTCGGAACCTACAAAACCACTAGTATAAATTGCAGATACAAAAACCAATAACAGATGTATACATGTGTACTAACAGTAAATAATTTGAAAATTAAACTTTTAAAATTCCATTTTTGGTTTTCTAAAAAAAATTTTTTAACGTATAACTAACAAAAGACCTAGAAGTCTTTCTCAAAGATAACTACAGAACACTGCTAAGAAAGACATTTCAAAGGCCTAAACGCACAGAACATTCTAAATCTTGTTTGTTTGTGAAGGCTAGGTAGTATTGACACAGACATTGATTCCCCTTGAACTGATCTATAGATTTGGTGCAATCCAAGTTAAAATTTCAGTAAGGTTTTGTGTAGAAGTTAAGCTCTAAAAGTTATGAGGAAATGCAAATGACTTTGATCAGACAAAACAATGTTTAAAAAGTTGGAGGGCCGGCCCCACCTAATTCTAAGACTTCCTGCAAAACCCCAGTGGTCAAGCAGTGTGTGCTGAAACAGGATGTGGGGTCATTGGACGCAGTAGAGATAAGAATAGCTAGTTCCACAGGGTCTTCAACAAAGACGCCTCTCTATTTAATAAGGGGAAAAAAACATCTTTTCAGATGAATAACCGTGCAGACAAACCAACCAACCAATCACCCAACCAGCCAGCCAGCCAACCAGCCAGTCAAGGAACCAACCAGCCAGTCAACCAAACAACCAACCAACCAACCAACCAGACAGACATCATCCCTGACCCTGCTTCATGCACAAATTCACTTGAAATAATCACAAACACAATTTTTTTAGAAGAAAATGTAGAATAAAATCTTTGGTACCTAGAGCAGGCAAATAATATTTTAAATAGAAAACAAAAAGCAGAAGCCATTAAAATATGGATAAACTGGATCAACAAAATGTCCATCTTTTATTCTTCAAAAGATGTCATTAAGAAACTGATAGGAGAAGTCAGGAAAAGGAGAGAATTTTAGCAGCACCTATATCTGACAAAGGACTTGTAACCATAACATAAACAGCACTCAAAGTTCAGTATCACAAAAGCAAACAGAATTGTTTATAAATGGGTAAATTATTTGCAGACACTTCCACCAAAGAAGATAGATAAATGGCGGAAAACCCCACCGAAGGTTCCACACCCTCAGTTGCCTGGACAATGCAAACAAAATTGCAATGAGCTGTTACTATGTAGCCACTAGGATGGAAAGCCCAGACCAACAATACCAGGTCAGGTGAGGTGGGGTTGGAGGTGACGCAAACACTTTGGAAAACTATTAAAGAGTTTAGAAAACTCAATATGGCTGTCATGCAAACCCCTGTCTCCAGTTCTAGAGATTTGCCCAAAATAAGTTAAGCATATATCTGTAGAGATCCATGGGCGAAAGTTCATAAAAGGTCATTTCCAATACCCTGAACTAGAAAATCTCCTAACGCCTATAGGCAGATGAGTGGATGATCACTTTGGATTATCCAAATTATCCAAATGAATGGAGTGGTACATTCACACAGGGGATTGCTACTCAGCAACAAAAAGGAAGGAGCTGTTGATAGACAAAACAGAAAGGAGGCTCAGGACAATTATACTGAGAGGAGGAAGCTAGAAGAGTACATGCCTTTTGATTTCTTTTCTACAAAAATGTAATAGTGTAAACTAATCTATCCTGATGGAAACCAGGTTGGTGGTGGTCTGGGGATGAGGGTGAAGGGAAGGACTGCAAAAGGGCCAAGAATCCTTTGTGGCTGGCAAATGCATTCTGCCTCCTGGCTGCGCCAGTGGTTTCCTAGCTTATGTGTGTGGCAAATTCACCAGACTGCAGAGTCTGAACAAATAGTTTAGCAGGTACCAACCACATCCTCAGGAAAAAAAAAAAATCACACCTTCAATAATTTTTTTTAAAAAAATCTGTGCTGCATCTGCTTGGGGACAAGTCTGCACTAGGAAAGAGAATAAGGACAAGTTCAGTGGTGGTGGTGATGTCGTGTGGGTATACTGTACATGACTCCACAGAGGCCTGTGCATTTCATTCTGTATGCACCTTGGCCTGGAGTGGGGTTGCAGCCTGATGAACTCCTCACACACCCACAGAACCCATGGAGCCTTGCACACAGTGCGCTGTGGAGTGCCAGGCACTCCCTGTGGGATCACAGCCCCCCAGGAGCCACATCTGCTGCTGCTCCTTGGCCTCACTAAAGAGAATCACAGTCCATACCACACTAGTGGAAGATCAAGATTCAAAGTATGATTTCTAATGATCATGTGCTTTGCACGGTTGCAAAGTTAAAAAAAAAAAAGTTGTAAGCAGAGCCATCACAAGTTGGGAACCATATGTGATACATTTTCATATCTCTATGGAAAAAGAAGAAAAATAAGTTTTTAACTATCAAAAATGGATACAACTCACCAGTTTAAGCTGAGGGTAATCCCTAAAAGGTTAACAAAAAGACTTGTTTTCTTTTGAATTAGGATCACGTGCATTGTATTTGGTCAAAAGAGCACAACCTGATTAATAAAGGGTATTAATTAGCTGTCTGTCCCTGTGACAAAGTACTTGAGAAAATCAGCTGAACTTGAGGAAAGCTCTGTTTTGGCTCCTGGTTTCAGAGGTTTCAGTCCATGGCTGGGTGGTTCAGTGCTTTGGGGCCTGAGGTGAGGCAGAAGAGCATGGCAGAGAGTGCATGGCCAACAAACATCTTTCACCTCATGGCAAGAAGCTGGGAAGCAGAGAGAGAGGACACTCCAGAGTACATAATGCTCCCTTCAAGGGCATCACCCCAGAGACTTAACCTGCTCCGCCAAAATCACCTCTCATCAGTTCCAGCACTTCCCAGCGGCATCACAGGCTGGAGCCCAAGCCGTCAAACATGGGCTTTGGAAGCAACCTTGAAGATTCACGCCTAGCACGAGGCAGATTGTGAGGTTCATGTCCCTCACATATTCAGTCAGTGCAGCAAGGCACTTCTAGCTGGTGCTGGAGAGCGAAAGATGCTTCATCAGAGTAGGGACATCACCTTCATCCATCAGATTTTGAGCTGGAGAGGTAAGCTACTTCACAATTCTCTGATGTTGCTACTAAGATGACGTGCTTTCAGAGAAGAGAAATATTTCCAGGTTTTCTTCTCTTTTGACAACCTCCTATTTCAAGGGGTAATGCAAATTGACTTTAGGTCTTTTGTTTGGTTTACGTGAGTAAGAGGCAGTATTTTTTTTTTTTTTACCCCCTTCATAGATCCTGTTGGGTGGTACATTAAAGTCAGGTCCTTTCTTGATGATGTGATTAAGGATCATCCACTTGAGTTGCTTAACAGTGTTTGCATTTCCATTGGACAATTTTTTTGAGACAGGGTTTTGTTATATAGTCCAGGCTGGCTTTGAACTCATGGTGATCCTCCTGCCTCAGCCTCTCAAGTACTGGGATTTTAGATGCACGCCTCCACACCCAGCTCCCCACTGGACAATTTTTTGTCTAAGATGCCTACTTTTGGCAGCATTCTTAGGTGGCTGCTGTGCAATGAGCCTCCTGGTGTTACTCCATTTATGCCCCTTCATAGTGCAGAGAATTTTACTGATGTCATCAAGGTTATACATCAGCTCACCTACAAAGGGGGAGATTATCTACATGGGCCTCAGCTAGGGAAAGTGGCAAGCCAAGTTTCCTCTGGTTGATAACAGAAAGGCAAGTTAGAGAAGTTTGACAGTGGATTTCTGGGGTTGGCTCTGAGAGAGGACTTTAGGACAAAGACTTAGGCAAGGGCATCGTAAAGGAACCAGAATCAACCCTTGGCCAACAGCCAGCAAGCGAAGAGAGCTTCAGGGAACTGAAATGAACCAGCCATCTGGACGAGTTGAAATGGCTTTTTGTCCCTGAGCCTCCGGAAGAAAGCCTGTGACTTTGGCCTTGTGAGACTCAGGGCAGAGAACCTGACTAACTTGAGTGGACTTCTGACCTACAGAACTATGAGATAATAAATGGGTATTGCTTTGAGCTATAAAGTTTGTTATGCAGTAATAGAAAATTGATACACAGCTATGATAATATAGTCTCAGTGATAAACCACTTGATTAGTTCCCAGTTTTATTGTAGTTTCTTGTAATATCAGTCAATATTTTACTTTTTTATTTTCAGTTGAGGACAAAGTCTTTATTTGTTACACGTTAGTGAGAAATCAGGTAAATGATGGCCTGTCTTCTTGGGATAGTTCTTTACATTCTTGCTGCTCAAAAAGTGTGGTCCACAGACCTGCACATGCGCACCACCAGGAACTTGTTAAAAATACACAGTCCTGGCTCTTCCCCAGACTTCCTGATGCAGAACCTACATTTTAGTTAGATCTTCTCATGATGTGGTTGCTCATTAAAGTTTGAGAAGGTGATGATGAGTTGCCCTGAAGTTGCAGAGTGAGATTATGTGGAGTTTAAACCAAAGTCTCGCCTGTTAGCCAGGCCTGGAGTCTGGGCCTTCTGCACGAGGTGATAGGGATTCTCAGCTTCCAGAATCTGAATCTCTGGCCAGATACCAAGGGCCTTCATTCCAAGTTAGCTTCCTCTTGGCTTTTGACCCTTCTCTAGGACCTGTGCCTGCACCCTGAGGGAAGCATTTCCTCAGCCAGCATAGGATCTGGCTGCTCTAATCACCCTCATTGTTCGTTCTTAAAGGAACAAAATGTCCCCACTTCCCCATTTATGTGGGTTTAAGGAATGCCTTGGAAGACAGTGACGTGGAAGACTTGTCCCAGCTGCTACAGTGCCTGACATGTCATCAGCCTGTCAGAGACCAGCAGGCCCTGTGTCTGCTCCAAAGCCTTTGGTGTCTTCCTGCTTCTGCAGTTCTTGCAGGGGGTGGGGTGGGGTGTGTGTGGCCAGCGTCCTCAACCGCCGTGTTTAGCTCAGGAGATTCTGAAGGCTGTGTGTCAGAGTGCTCTGTGCTGTGTGCCCAACTTGGCTAATCTCTTCATCTTTCCTGGCTGTCTTCCACAGGGAGTGCAGCTCTCTCACCTCTGGGTCTTCACGTGGGCATTTTCCACTTGGAGTATCCCTCCCACCTCACCTGTCCAGTACCTCTCACCACCTGAGGTACTTATTTTTTTCAGTGGTCTTCATTGACTCCCCCTCCCCACATCTCAGTGAAGGGCCATTGACAGTGACCACCCCGTGCTTTGCTCATCCGTGACAGCATAAAATCACTCCACATGCAGTGGTTGCACGCAGCCCCTTTGCTTGCACACAAGGCCACAAGTCAGGAGTTTTGGAAGGGCCTGGCCGGGTGCTCTCTCCTCAGGGTGCCACCTGTGGATAGGCACAATCAGATACCCGCCGGGATGACATTCACTTGAAGGCTTGACTGAGCTGACATTCCAAGATGGTGCACTGCACTGCTGGTCGGCCATGCTGGTGTGGGCCAGGAGCTCAGGTGATGCTTTGGCTGGAGCATCCACCCCTGGCCTTTGCCTGGCATGGTGCTGGAGTCCTAAGCAGGTGTCGGGGCCAAGTTCTGTGGTTGGACTGGGCTCACAAAATTTCATGTGTTGAGAATGTAACCCCCATTTCACGTTGAGAGTATTGGGGGTGGGGAGGTCTTTGGTTACATGGGTAGATGAGATCCTGAGGCTGGGTTCCCACAGTGGCATTTAGTGGATTTGTAAGAAGAGGAAGAGAGCTCTGAGTTAGCCACTTGCTCTGTCTGCTCTGTGATGTCCTGGCCATGTTATGATGCAGGAAGAAGGCTCTAACTAGATCCTGGCTCCATGCTTTCAGACTTTCTAGTTTCCAGAACTGTAAGTCCCAAAACTCCTGTTCTTTATAAATCAACCAGTATTATCACAAATTGTAGCAACAGAAAATGTACTTAGGCTGAAAGTATTTCAAAAGCTCTTTGTGGATAAGTCCAGAACTTCCACCGCTTTATAGGCTGTATTTCCCTTGGTCAAATGGGCCATGTAAGTCGTCCCAGACTTCCCAGATTAAAAAACAAGGGACTGAGACCCCCTCTCGGCGTCAGGAACACATGGCTTCTCTGCACACATGGCTGCAGACCTCCCTCCCTTTCTCTAGGCCACAGTGGCTTCCTGCGGGGCAGTCTCTAGTCCCATGGCTTCCCCAGCACAAAACACTGTGCCAGGGCCGGTGCCCATCTGCCTGTGGCCTGATGAAATGAGTCTGACAGGATTCAGCAAAGCTGGGGTCGAGGCAACACTGAAGATGACTAGAAGTACCCTGTGTGTGACACGATGCACATGTTGAGTTGATCCTGCTGGTCCATCATGAAGCATGAATCAGCCTGGATTTGAGCTCCTGTTACAGCTTGTGTCTTGATGCACCCCACCACCCTGCGGCCAAAGCCTCATGCAATCATAGGTGGGGCTTTTTCTGAAATTGATTCATGGTGCAGTGCTAGGCTCAAAGGCACTAGGATGGAGGGTGTGAGTGCTGCCCACCGTAAGTGATCCACATAACATAAAAGGGACCGAAAGATGCTGCTGAGGACCCCTTCCCTTCCCTTGTTGCTTTTGCTGTCTGTTAGCCCTCTGCCACCTTGCCTTGGAGCCAGCCGATTATGGACTGAAACCTCTACAAACTGTAAGCCAAACAAATCTTTCGACCTTTAACTTTGAGGGTCAGATATTTTATCTCAGTATCGCTAGAAAAGTAACTAAGACAGCTCCTGCCTGACAGCCCACAAGCCCTCCTTAATGGGGTAGTTTGGGATGGCAGCGGTCACAAAATGACTGAGCACACTCCACACCACCCACTATGGAGGAACAGGATCTTCCACCTGGGATCCTGCTAGGAGAGGGTCTCAAAGATCTGCAGCCCCCACTCAGACCCCAGTAGCACCTCTGACCCCCAAGGCTGCCAGCCTTTGGGCAAGGGCCTCTCTTAGAGGACAGTCACCAAGCAGGTTAGGAGAAAAGCTCTCCCGCCAGCATGCAGGCAAAATTAACTTCTGCAGCCCTCTCTAGTTTGCAGAATTTTATTTACAGCAAAATTCTGGCTTGCCCACAAACATCCTGCCTTGCTAAAAATACTGCCTGCTCCCAGAGCGCAGCTTGTAGCTTGTGAATGTGGCTTTTACCCTCCCTTTACACACAGGTATTTTACATCCTGCTCTCTTTTCTGTGGTCCTTGAAATCATGGCAAATGGGGACGTGGCCACATATCTCCCAGCATAAGCATCTCGCATCTCCCAGCACAAGCCCTGTGGCCAGACAAACCTTTGTCCTCATGGCCCTGAGCACTGACAAGGACTTGGACACTCAGGAGAGATCACTGGCATCTGCTGGCCACTGTCAGGCACACTTGTTTTTTGAGTATCCAAGTTCCCTCAACTGTGTGGGATGGTCTATGGGATTAGCCTCTCTGCTAGGACTCTGTGACAACAGGAAGGACCTAGAGGTGCTCATAGCAGAAGGGACAGTTCCTGCCTCCACTGCCATAGCCACTAGGCACACAGACCAGGATCTGCCAGCTGCTGGGAGCCAGGAATATGGCTAGGAAGTGGCCATCCAACTGTGTCCATGGCCTCTTCAGGGAGAAAGGACCAGGCAGAGTACAGGGCAGCAAGAGGGAAAGGGGAAGAGCTCAGATGACACAGTTTCTCCCTCACAGAAAGAGGCAAGAGGGCAGCAATCAGTAAAGAAAGAAGACAGCACAGTTCTGCGGGCAGGTGTGGGTACCTGGCATCTAGCTCTAGAAATCTCTAAGAAGAAAAGGATTTCCTTTCCCACCTTTCCTCCCTCCCTCCCTCCCTCCCTTCCTCTCTTGCTCTTTTCCTCTTGGAGATGATCTAACAGGGCAGAAGCAGCACTGGGCCAGAGACAGTGAGAGGCTCCTGGCTTCTGACCTCTGCAGTGAGAGGTGTGGAGCTTCCTGGCGGGGTGGCCATGTCTGCCCCTGGTTCCCGATGTAGCATCGCTATGGTCTCACCTGTGAGACGGGGACCCTACCGCCTCAGGTTACTGCTGAAGCATGCACTGACTCATGTGAGCTTGCAGCCTGCAGAGAAGGATGCAAAGTGCAGAGCACTAGGTGGTTTTTATTCTGTGGTTTTGTAGCAGCACTGACAGTTCTGGGTCTACCTGTGTCTCGAGGGGACAGTGTGGTGTTCACAGCCACAATATGCAGGGCTTTCGTAGCTCTTAGGAGCCAGCTGAGCCCCACAGGAAGCGGGCAGGTGGTCACCAGCTCTCGGGCTCTCTCACTGTCCCACACCTGCCT
This sequence comes from Fukomys damarensis, assembly GCF_012274545.1. Taxonomy (NCBI): domain Eukaryota; kingdom Metazoa; phylum Chordata; class Mammalia; order Rodentia; family Bathyergidae; genus Fukomys; species Fukomys damarensis. The sequence goes on from NW_022900939.1 coordinate 28,215,512, forward strand.
ATCAGAGCCACTGTGACTGGATGACCTCCGGAGCCACACTTGGAGAAACACTTGGAGCTGGTGGTCTGATCTGAACCCTCCGTGGCCAGGATCTCCAGGGACCACTTCAGGAGAGTCAGTCACAGAGTCACAGGGACAGAGGAGCCCCCTTACTGAGGTTTGCTTTTTGTGATTTCAGTTGTCTGAGGTCTAAAAATAAATAAATGGAAAATTCCAGAAATAATTCATAAGACTTGTTTTGGGGTTTTTTGTTTACTTGTTTGTTGGTTGGTTTGAGACAGCCTCTTACTATGTTGCCCAGGCTGGCCTCAGATCAAATTCCTGGACTCAAACAACCCTATTGCTTTAGCCTCCCGAGCATCTAGGACTACAGGTGTGTGCCTCTGCCCATCCTGTTTCCTGAGCTTTAAAGTGAACACCATTCTGAGTAGGTGAGGGAACCTCATAGCCCTGTTCCTTCCCCCAGGTTGGGAGTCCTCCCTGGCTCTGTGTATTAGCACTGTGTCCCCAGCACCCATTAATTGCACCTTAGTGGTTTTGTCTTCAGATGGACCACCCTGGTGGCAGTGCTTGTGTTCGAGTTGCCTTATTTTTACTTCATAATGGCCACAAAATGCAAAAGTACTTAATTCTGGTATTTTGGGTATCACGAAGCGAAGTTGTGAGATGCTGTTCATACTTTAATAGGAAACAAATAACACCGTATGCTGAGACTGCTACAGTCTTTGGTCAGAATGAATATTCTTGAATCTGTGAAAAGAGAAAAGGACGTTCTTTTCAGTCTTGCTATCATCCCTTCAACTGCAAGGCTGCATCCACCAGGTACTGTCTGTGTGGAGTGTGTTCTCAGAGGGAAAGGTTAGAGGTGCTGAATGCTAGGGTGCAGGGACACTTGCAGCTCAGGTATCCCTAGGATCTGATCCCTGTACTTTCTTGTTCACTGAAATGGTTTCTTCCTGCAGATCAGGAAGTGAAGTTCTCTTCTAAAAGTCAGCTTCCTGTCTGAGGAAATAGATAACAAAAGAGTTCTTTAACCTCCAAATCATTTCTGCAAACCCAAGTTGGCCTAAGTGAGCTGCAGAAGATGCAACTCTTTGAAGACCTGAGAACCGAAGGACGGATGTCCCGGACTCATCTGCCCCCAGCTCTTGGGAAGCAGTGGGAGCCAAGGAGGCCATATAAGGACACCGTGGCATCAGGCAGCAGCTCCTGTCCAGGTCTGAATCTCTCACCAGTCTGGAGGGCTGGGGAGATGGCAGAGGATTACCACCAGATTACCAGATAACACCGTGTACCTGCTTCCTTTCTGTGGTACCTCAGGGCGGGCAGGGCAGGGAGGCCAGAGACCCTGACACTAGCTGTGGATGGAGGAGGAGGACACCAAAGAGCAGAAGAAAGATCAGAGAATGATTGTGCAGTGCCTGAAGCTCCCCACCAGACTTTGCCCCCAACACCACAGGAAAGAGAGCAGAGCAGGGACAGCACCATCTTCGCACATATACCTCACGTCGTCTGCCACCTGGTAACAGTGGGCTTTCTGTGACATCTAGGAGTTTCCGTGGATTGCTAGGACAGCTGTTGTTGTTGTTGTTGTTATGGGGTATCGAACTCGGGTCCTTGCACTATCTGGGCAGGCAGCTGCACCACTGAGCTAAATTCCCGGCCTGCCAGCTTTGATTCCCTCCACTGTGAGGAAGGAATAAGAAGCTAAATTCACTTCAAGTGCATCAGAGGGGTGGTGAGACGGCTTTGCTGTCACCGCTGCCTGGTGTCACATGTGCCCCAAGCTTCTGATCTCTGGGTGAGGTCCAGGACGCGGGTGCTGCACCTGCCCACCACAGTGTGACAAAGCCTTGTTGTGTCCCGGGTCAGTGGGCCCCAAATAGTCACGACCCTCCTCTGTGCTGCCACAGTGATGAGGCCCTGGGAGACCCCTCTGTGTAACTGCTGTACTGAGACTCCACCCCTGGCCCTGGCTTCCTGCGCTGCACCGTGCACAGCAGCACCATGGAAGGGAGCTGGAGGGGCTGAGTGTGGGTGGGAGCTCGGGCAGCAGTGGAGGGAGTCCAGGGATAGACACCCCTGGGGGCAGGAGGTTCGAGGTCATGGGCTGGCATGGCAGGATGTCCACCATGGGCAATTTCCCCAGGCCTCTTGCTTCAAGCTGCTGTCCAAGCTGCCTGTCAAATGTACATGTATTTCTCTCCTTTCTTCCTTTTTTCTTTTTCATGATGTTGTGGATCGAATCCAAGACCTTCACACTGAACTACACCTCTAGCCCTTTTTGTTTATTATTATTATTTTATTTTATTTATTTTGGTTCCCGGGATTGAACTTGGGTCCTTGTGCTTGTGAGGCAGGTGGCAGCACTAGTGGCCCCTTTTATTTTTTAAGACAAGTTTTCACTAAGGTACTAAGTTGTCTGGGCTGGACCTTGTGATTCTCCTGCCTCAGCCCCGAAGAGGACCTGCTCCACTGTGACCAGATGGATATTTTTCTTTGACAGAAATGTTGACTTACATTTTGCTCAAAGCTTTCTTGAAGCAGGATATGTTAGCTTTCTGTTACTGTGAAAAATTCCCAAGGTCGTCAGCTTAAAAAAGGAAGGTTTATTTTGGCTCAGGATTTCAGAGGTCTCAGTTGGTCCTGGGGTTCATGGTCCGGTGGTGCTGTGGCTTTGGCCTTGGGGGCACAGCACAGCATGACAGGAAGTGAGGCAAAGCTGCTCACATCATGGTATTGAGGAAGTGAGTGGGCCGGGGTCCCCACGCCCCTATGACCTCACTTCTGCCCACTGAACCCCCTCCCGCCCTGCCACGTCTTCATCGTTCTGAGGGCCAGCAGCCATGCTAGGGACATGCAAGATCTAGAACACAGTGCAGGGCAGCTGTATCAGAGAAGGTGGTGGAGGGCCAGGCCCACTTTCTCTTTTGCTCACTGCCTTGAATCCTACCCCTGCTTGTTTCCAAACACTGCTCCGAGCCTTGGGTAGGAGATAGCAGTCACTGCATGGTATATACATGCAGCATGAGCGTTCCAGAAGAGATAAGATCCAGTAAGTGATGTCAGTCTCCTCTCTGTATCTGTAGTTTGCATTCCTGGCTTCAACCCACTGTGGACTGAAAATCTTCAGAAAAAACCTTCCTCTGTCCTAAACATGTGCAGCCTTCTTTCTAGCCATAACCTTTAGACATGGTAGCACAAGAACCTGATAGCTTCACATCATAGCAGTTATTGTAAGTGATCTGGAGGCAACTTAAAGGATATGGAAGCAAACACAACATGGATCCCACTTAAGACTTGAGCAGCTGCAGAGGATGGTACCTGGAGGAGTTCCTGGACCCCTCCCCTGACGGCGTAGTAGCAAAGTCCTGGGTGGGGACTGAGGAAGGGTGAAGGCAAGGCCAACAACGGAGGGGCAGTGGGCTGGGCTAGTGCAGAACCTGGTAGGAAGAGGGATTAGTGTGTGTGAGTGTGTCGCTGTGAGGCTCTCTGCCTAGCACTGTACAGACCCTCTCATGAGTTCTTGTGACAATCCTGTAAGGCAGCACACTGCTCTGCCCCTGGAGGGTGGAGTCAATGTCGGTGCCCTGGATTTGAGGTCTAACTCAGCAGCCAAAGGGCACAGTGAAGTGATGCTTTGAGACCAGGTCATGGAGAGGTGGTGTTCCTGGGTTGTGGGGTGCCAGCGTCTCCTTCTGGAAACGGTTTCCAGGTTCTTTCTCTCTTGAACAAAACAGGCAAAAACAGTGCCAAAATTTCACATTTATTTGAAAAATTAAAAGTGAAGGATAAGGGAGAAACTGGCTCTGCGGAGTGATATTGGGCCAAGTCAAAATGAGAAAAAATGAAAATTATACTAAAATAAAATAAATATCCCGGGGGCACAGTGTGGGCAACTGTGATGAAAACAAGCGTTCAAAGCATTTATTCATTCCACACTTGGAGGGTTCTAGCGAGCAGTCCACATATAGGGTCCTGAGAAATATTTGGTGTGTGTGTCCTGGGATCTGATCACACCTCCCTCCCCAGCCAGTCTGAGCCCCGCCCTGTCCTCCTGTCTCTTTGGCACACACTGCTGGCCCAGGAGGCAGCCTGACCCATGGGGCCCTGTCCACTACGCAGCAAAGGAGCCCACTGGGCATGGACAAAGTGCCAGCTTTTCCCGCCCCAAGGCCTCTGAGGCCATTCAGATGCGAAACAGAGAGAAAGTGGCCAAGGAGAGCGCTGCCCAAGTGCTTGTTCAGAATTGACCACCTGACTTTCAGAAGGAAGAAGAAATTCATCATTTTTACCACAAACCATCTGATGTTTAAATGCTGTTCTGATTAGCTTTGTAACACTAGCCAGGATGCAACTGGGGCCGTGAGTTTGTGTTCCCTGGTCCTTGCAGACCAGGGGCTACCTGTGGAGCTGGCACCATCCCTTGCCTGCCCTGCAGAGTCCCTGCCCAGTGGAGCTTCATGGTGACCCCAATGGACAGAGCCCCAGAAGACCTCATCCATCTGGACCGATGGGCCTCATGGTGTAGAGCAGGAGTGAGTACATCAGTGTCCTATGTCACTAGTGTTGTCCCAGGCCCAGACGGCTGAGGTCTCTTGAGATAAGGGAAACCTCTGCCCTGCCTCTGTTGACTCGCAGCTCCCATCCACACAATGCTTTGCTCTCACTCTTAGCCTCAGGAAGGTGGGAATCTTTGGGGTGTCCACCTTCCCTTCTCTGCAGAACTTGCCGAGCATCCAGCTCTGCAGGTCCTGGGTGGCTGAAGCATCCAGAAGCCCTTCTGCTAGTGCCACCTGGGAATCCTGGGCTTCTAAGTATGGAGGAGAGCACAGGACCAAGGGCCAGAGACACAGTCCTTCCCAGACAGTCACCATGAGACTGTCACCAGAACCCACAATGTCCCATGCACAGGCATGCATGGGGAGAGGAGAGTGGCACTGGTTGGGGCTGGGAGTTGATGAATGCCTGTCCCTACTGCCACCAAGTCCTGCTTGGGTCACATGACCGTAGCCCAGGGAGCCAGACACAGATCCTGTCTCAGTGCATTGCAGAGGGTAAATATACATTGCAAGTGTTTAATGTGAAAGTATTGGAGGAAAAGTCTTAGACACAAATAGCATCAGTGCCAATCTGGGCCCTCAGCTTGAGGCAAGGACTGGATGAGACTCTGATTTAGGTGACTTGTTCATCTTTCTCTTGGTCCTTAATAGCACGGATTGATTCCCCCAGGAGCGCATAAAACAGTGACTCTAAAATCAGTAAAAACTGTTCACTGCACCCATTGGCTGTGGTCCTCCAGCAAATAATTCAATTTCCAACCCTCTCTGCCCATCCCTTCTCCTCCACCTCAGTTTTTCCCAGGATTGATAGCCTCTCTCAGGGCGCTTGTAAGGACTGGAAATAATGTCTGCAGCCTGGAGCCCAGGGCAGCTTGAAAGTGGCTGTTAGGCTTAATGAAAAACAGGAATCAGAGCTGCCCAGTGGCTCTGCGTGACACAAAATTTGCCACCCAGGACCGATTTTCAGTGTCAAGGTGAAATCTGTCACTCTGAGGGGCTCCAAAGACCCATATTAAACACTTCTCCAGGTGTGTCTGGGAGGGGTTCTGGATGTCAGGAGCATTTGAATCAGCAGATAGCCTGCCGGTATGGGTGTGGGTGGGTCTCACCTAACCCTCTGAAGGTCTGAATAGAACAAATACTGAGGGAGGAAGAGACCTCTTTTCCCTTTTCCTTGCTGCTTGCTGGAGTTTGGCTCTGGCTTGTTAGCCAAGTGTGTTGGAGGCTTGGTCACAGCTCCACTGGGAGGGGGTGGAGCCTCTAGGAGGCAGGACCTAGCAGGAGGAGGTTAGGTCATTGGTGGCTGTCCTTGAAAGGACTATGGAATCTGTTGCCACTCCTTCTCTGCCTGGCCACACAGGGCTCTTCCACTACATGTCCCTAAGAATGATGTGCGGCCACAGGCCCAAAGCAACAGGGTCAGTGGCTAATGGAACCACTAAAACAGAGCCCAAATAACCTTTTCTCTCTATAAACTGATTGTCTCAGGTGTTTGTAAGTTAAGGAGAGCCGACTGACACCCTACTTGAGCTGAGATATCTCATTTCATCTTTTCCTTCCACAGCCTGGAATCTACATTATCAGCACCCTTGGTTCCCAGGCCACTGACTTGCAGATGTCAAACCTGGGACTTTTCCACTTTCTCCCAGAGTGAGCCAGTTCATCACAGACCAGTTGGTTCTGTCTCTGGAGGGTCTTGCTACACGCAGTATGCCATGGGTATCGGGTACCTCCTGGCCCCGTGCTTTCATTCCATGTGGTTCCCACTCTGCCAGCCTCTTGGAATAATGGAAGGGAGGAAATAAAGAAGGTGACATGGCAAGGGCGAAAGGGGCTGCTGGAGGGCTATGGTATGGGAGAATGAGGTGTGAGATCAAGACCAGGGTCTGAGGAAGGCGAACTGAATTATTCTAAAACTACCTTTGGTGGACCAGGCAACAATACCTCTGGGTTGCCAAGGTCAGTAGCAGTCTCTAAATTAGGCCGATTCCTCAGACCACAGTGCAGCCAGCGCATCTCTGAATGAGTACTAAAGTCCTTGTAGAAACTTCTAGAACAGTGAAAGGCTTGGTAAGCAGGTCAGTGTGGGCAGGCATACCTCGGGGTGTGGAAGGGGACTGTTTCTGTTTTTTTCTGAAAGACCTAACTCATTCCCTAGAGATAACCTCATGGAAACTGGAAATAATGGTGTTTCCTGGATTGTTGTGGTACATTGGATTTACGTGGAAGGAGAGGACAGTGTTGTAGGCAGTGTAACTTCTTCAGTGCCACAGAGGAGTCGGGGAATGTGGAGCCCCAGTTGCAGAGCAGAGCGAGCCTATCCTGCTGGTCACCATGGCTGGAAAGGGTGCCTGGGGTCTTGTTTCACATCTTGCTGCCAGCCCAGTCATCTTAGCTTTTTCTTTTCATGTTGTCCTGAATCTCCAAACCAATGATGGTGTACACTTCCATGTTCTCCAGAGCCACTTGCTGTGGCCTGATTATTTATGTCTAGCACCAAATTCCTGTGCTGAAATCAAAATCCTCAGTGTGGGAGTATTAGGGGGAAAGGCCTTCGAGACATCATGAAGTCATGAGGGTGGAGTTCCATGGATGGGATTATGGGAAAGCCTCCAGGTGCTGCCTCGCCTGTCCCACTACCTGAGGGTACATCAAGAAGACGCCATCCTTGACTCGGAACAGGCCCTTACCAAATGCTGAATCTGCTGACATTTTGATTCTGGACTTCCTACCTCCCAGAACTGTGAGAAATATGTGTCTTCTGTTTACATGCCACTCCAGTTCATGGGATCCTGTAATCACAGCCTGAACAGACATGACACCCCTTCTGCCATGTCTCTGGCAGCCAGTGACCATTCTGGGCCCATGTGATTAGACTGGACTCACTGGATGATCCAGGGTAATCTTCATAGTTTTAAGTCCATAGCCCTCTCACACCCGAGAGTCCCTTTGTCACACTCACAGGTCCCAGGCATGAGGCTGTGGGCATTAAGGGGACTCTTCTGCCTGCTGTATTCAGGCTGCAGAAACAGATCTCTTGATGGTGGGAGGGGAATGGCCCCAGGACATGGTGTCCTCTCAGGAGTATCTGGCAGTCTTTGGTGGTTGAGGAAATGTGATATACAGTCCTTGTTCTAGTTTTTGTTGCCCCTGAAGATGGATTTTTCAATGAGAAAACCATTGAAATCAAGGGCTGGATTCTTAACACTCCATATCCCTGAAAAACTGAGATACTTTGAAATGATAGGCACATTAAAAACTCAGAGCAAGTCGCCACTGATCTTACAGAACACTAGGTGGACGTTGTGCATCAAGAGGGGAGGCAAATTCACACCCTATCAGGCCACTTGGGCCCTCGGGTTCATATCGGTGAGAGTCATATAAGAGGTAAAACCCACAAACTAAAATAAGGACTTGCTGCTGAAAGACACACAGGCAAAGGGACAGTGCTATGGTTCCATGGTGGGTTTCATGATGAGTTACTGCATTTCTCCAGAAAGACTCCTTAGTTCCACTGTGTCCTGGAGCACTCTAGAATGAATTTAGTGTAGCATGGTGCCTGACTTCTGTGGCACACTCTTTTTGTTCTGTGTTCACAGTTGCAGTCCATGATTCTTTGTGTGTGCATGTGGGGTGGAATAGGTTCTGGTTATCTGCTACTGTCTAATAAATCACCCCTAAAGCAGAGGCTTAAAGCCACCATTTTATTACCCTCATTCTGTGGGTGACCCAGGGTCAGAAAATTGGTCTGCAGTTGTCCCTTAGAATCTCTCCTGTTGGTGGCTAAATGCTGTCAGGGGCTGCCTCTGGCCCTGGGATTCAGCAGCAGAGCCTTTCTCTTCCTTCTTGTCACTTCAAGGCTTTCTGTGGCCTCTACGAGGTAGACGGACTCTAAAATCAAAAGTTGGTAACTTCTGTAAAGTGCAGCTTGTTATGGGCTCTGTAGGCCTTGCTGTCTCTATCACAAATACTTGGCTGTACTCATGTGATGCAAAGATGGGAATGGGACATGGCGTGGTACAATAAAACTTTATTTATAAAAATAGGTAGCAGGCCAGATTAGGGCTAATGGGCCATCTCATGTCCACCTCTGCCTTCTAGGGTGGTTTGTGACTCCCAGCAGCCCAAGAGAAGTCATCCCATCTCTGCAAGAGTAGGGCCTGGGCCAGGCACAGAACTGCCTGCCACATTCTGTTGGCCGAAGCAGCCACAGGTGTAGAACCCAGTGTCGGTGAGTGGGAGGAGAATAAAACATTTTCTCCATCCTCTGAGGGTCAGAGTTTGTAGCTCTGCAAATCCTACCAACTAAGGAAAAACAGGAGAAAATGCATGTAAATTTTGTTTGACATTAATTTAAAATTTTAAGCTTACTGTAGTAGTATACTGTATATGCATGAGAGTCATTAAATCATTTTAATCATATTCTATATTATTCTGAAATCAATGGCTTGACCTCCAACTACTGTAGGATAATGTTTAATTGGACAACACTCTGGCTAAATTGGATTTGGCTAAAAATTTAAAATTCATTTCTGTTTTCTACTATATCAGAGTAGAACATGAAAACCACATTATTCTTTTTTTGTTTTTTTAAAATTGAGTTTATTGGTACATTTTACGTATACAGTACAGTTACATTCATCATTGGGAACTTGTACCTTTTTAAAAATTTTTATTGAGTTTATTGGTACAATCTAGGTATACAATACAGTTACATTCATTATTGGGATCTTGTACCTGTAAATGACATGTCTTGATTCTCATTTTTTCCCCTTGTCCCTGACCTCTCTTCACCCCTCCTCCCCTCCCCCTTTACAAACACTTTATTTCCATTTTTCATTTTCTCATATTTTTTTTCTTTTCCCTTATTACCTTTCCCCCACCCTTCCCACTTTTCCTACACCTTTAGCCCTTTTCTTCCTATTTCACATTGTCAATTATCTCATTAGGATCTTAGGTACTATTATAGTTCTTCACACCAGAGAAATTATTCTGTATTTACACAGGTGTGACTTATTAACCATATTATTCTTTTCAAATTGAAAACTCTTCGTTTGGTCTTTTGATTGAGGCTATGCATGCTGATGTGGATGTGCAAACAGTGACAGTGACTTATTTTGTGCATGAGTGTTGCATGAACATGTCTCCACCAGTAACCATCGTTACTTAGAATTCACGGTACTGGCCACTTCTATATGTCATTGGTACTCTAACCACTGTGCAGTTTTATGTTTTGATTTCTCAACTGCTTCCTTAAAGAAGTCAAAGCTGTTAAAAGTGTAGGGGAAGTGGGAAGGGTAGGGGAAAAGAAAGAAGGGAAAAGAAAAAAATATGAGAAAAGGAAAAAATGGAAACATCTTTGTAGATGGGGAGGTTGGAGGGGGTGAAGGGAGGGCAGGAGTATGGGGAAAAAATGAGAACTGAGACCTGTCATGTAAAGGTAGAAGATCCCAATGATGAATGTAACTGTACTGTATACCTAAAATGTACCAATAAACTCAATTAAAAAAAAAGAAGAAGAAGAAAAAAGAAATTTTTATGTATACAAAGGGGTATTTCAGACAGGTCAAAGTGTTGTACTCCCACTGGCACGTCCTGGCCCTTTTGTGGGTGTCCACAGAAGGGCAATTGTGAGGATTTCAAGTACACAGAGACCTGGTCCCGTAGGAGCCTGAGAGATGTAAGGTTCTGCCTCAGTGGTGGATTTTAAGGGAGAATGAGTGTGTCCCATCCTCCTGATTCAACTGATCAGCAGAATCTACTTCTGAAATGAAAATCATGTAGGCCTGAGGTGTGTTCACTTACCCCAAGCTGCGAGGGTGTAAGTTCAGTGCTGTGGTGGTTTCTGTTACCCACTACTCCCCTAAAGTCAGTGGGGCCTGGGGATTTAGTAGGGACACCTGTTTTTTCCACCTGCCTCCTTTCATTCATTACTTTTACCAGTGTCGCCTAACAGTCACTCTGGCCACTCTGATGTCACATGGCATAGGGGTCGGTAGACATTGTTTTCCATGTTTCTTGTTGCTGTTTCTGTTAATCAGGTGCTGGGAACACTGCCCTGACAGTGGGCACACTTCCATATTCCTGGGGCTGAGGGACTTCAGGCCCAGGCAGGGATCGTACCTTTGTTTTGGCCCACACAGGCTTTGGGCGTCAACATCCAGATTCACTTCCTACTGCCTTCATGGCAGCCACGCATCTTTCCAGAGTTTGCAGGACCAAGCTCCCGTCTCCTGGGGGAATCTGGAAGGACCTCAGCACCCACCACTGGTGGAGCTGTTCATATTCCAGCTTCATGGGCTCCCTGCCCTCCCTACACACTGCCTGAGAACATCCTCCTCCACCCAGGGGCTTCCACATTCCTGGAAGAGCTCTGAGCCTCCTGTTAAAGATCACAAGGACCATCATTTCAGACAAGTGCTGTACTGGGGGCTAGGAGTAGCCAGATTGCAAATGTGGAGTCACCCACACTAACTTTCCACATCACCAACTGGAAACTAAGCTGTCACCTGACTTTCCAGAACACAGAGAGATAACGGCAGATTTCCCACAGATGATTTCAACTGGCAGGATATGGAAGCTCTCTCTGCTGCAATCCTAACATAAAAAGTAACCCAAAGCAAGCTGTTGTTAACCAATCAGTCATTTCCATGCTTTCTGTCTCCCTGTCCCCACCTCACAAGGAAAGTAACTTTGAAATGAATGGTCCATCTCTTGGGTGTTTTTCTTCAATTTCTTCTTTCTTCATCCCTTTTCTATCTATAAAACCAAGCATCCTAATCTGGGCCCTACTCTATCTGAGGAACAAAGTATTGCTTGATTCTAGAACTGAAAATAGAGACAATTAAGATCTTTAAGAGCAGACTGGAATGTGGCTCATTGGTAGAATGCTTGCCGAACATGTGTGAGGCCCTGGTTCAAGTCCTAGTAGTGAAAAGAAGGATCTTTAGATTACCTTGGATACTTCCTGCTTTCTCTTGTTTACTCTAGGCTGAAATGATTCTCCCATTTGAAGATGATTCTTCAAGTCCCAACCTAAATGCTCTTCTTGTTTCCCTTCTTGTTTCCCTCTATTGGATCAATTGCTTCTTCTTGAATGAACCAAGAGGAAAGAAAGGCAAGAGGGAAGAGAGGGAGGAAAAAGGAGGAGACATAATCTGATTGATATATATGTATGTGGGGCCAGGGTTGTAGCTCAGTGTTATATATATATTGGCAGTGCTGGGGATTAGACCCAGGGCCTTGTGCATGCTAGGTAAGAGCTCTGCTTCTGAGCTACACCAACAGATCTCAACATATTTTAATATGTTACTGAAACATTTCCTCAACACCCCGAGAATACATTCACATAAGAACCTGTTTGGACACAGTTACTGAACACTGTAACCGTTTCTGAACCTTAACTATATATATTGGCAGTGCTGGGGATTAGACCCAGGGCCTTGTGCATGCTAGGTAAGAGCTCTGCTTCTGAGCTACACCAACAGATCTCAACATATTTTAATATGTTACTGAAACATTTCCTCAACACCCCGAGAATACATTCACATAAGAACCTGTTTGGACACAGTTACTGAACACTGTAACCGTTTCTGAACCTTAACTATTCATCTCTTGCCTGATGAGCAGTTCTGAACCTGGTAGACGAGTTTTTCTGTAATATGTGCCCGAATTGCTTGCTGTCGTTCCCACATAGGGTGTGTATATGTTTGTGTACATGTCTGTGTCATGCATAAATAGTCAAATCAGCTTCTAAGTTTACCAGTTGCTCTTCAGTTTTCCCCAGAATCTTTTACAGACCATTTAGAAGCTGTGTGAGTTTTAAAAACATACCCAGGAAAGCAAATGGGAAAGAGGAGTCCACCTTCCTTGGCAGGTAAGGGAGAGTGAAAAGCCCCTTATCCGAGTCAGAAAGCACAGATTTCCTCCACTGCACTCCGGTTTTATTATGAATTGAATGGATCTGGACCGAGGCTCCCTCGCTTTCCTGTGCTCAGCTAGGGCCTGGGCTGGTGTAGAGACTCCCAAAGCACAAAGGAAGCTGAGGCTCTCAAGGGCAAGGAGAAGCTTTACTTTCAGACCCTCAGGGTGGCTGGGAATGGCAGGGAACCTGTCCTAGCCATGGCAAAGTGCCCTTCTGGAGAGGACTCAGGACACTTCCAGAACACAGGACATAGGATGTGGGAGTGCAGGAGAGCCCCGAGGGCCCGATGCTTTGAGGGAGCAGCCTGGGTATCCTGGCCTCCCCCATGGGCATGTCCTCCCATGGCTGTGGGCCGTGGCATCATCCCTTCACCTGTCCCGTGAGAGGCATCCAGAGAATATGCAGCTGTGTGGATCCTCCTGCAGGTGAGGATAGTGAGCCCCAAGGTCTTGGAGTGGAGTGGACACACGGGTGGGCACGGATGGACAGGACAGCGTTGTAGTGTTTTCAAAATGGGCCATGAAATTAACGTAGGGAGATGTGCCTGGCATCATTAAAAAGTGAAACGGAACAATTAAAAAGCAGAATATGTAATGATAAGCTTCTCTGCCTTAAATATTTTTTATCTTCTCCATCATTGGTCTTACCCTGTTGTATCAAAATGTGTTTCAAAAGGACCCGCCCATCCTGCAGACCTCTGTGTGTCTCTACACGCTGTCTTCCTCCACTTTCATCGATACTGCTCCCTTGGCATTCCCCTTCCTGCCTCCCACACGGCATGGTGTGCTTGCTCATTCACTCTTAAAATGCTGGCTTCTTAGGCTCCTTCCCAAGACCTCTTCCCCTCCCCAGCTTAGAACTCCTGGTGACATGAACTGTCAGCCTCTCCCTTCTCCGGGTCCTTACCACAACTTTCTCAGGAGGGCAAGGGCCATGTGTCCCACAGAACCTAAGCCAAGCTCACCACCTCCTCACCATCCTGCTTCCCCTCCTGCATTTCTAGAAAGGTGGTCACCATGCATTATGTTGTCCACCCCTAAGTCTGGGCTGTCTCATCTCCATTAAACCTTCCACCAAGTGAGGGCAAGGAGCAGACTCACCTCCTAGCTCTGGGGTGTTTTGCTGAACAGAAGAGGGAACAGTTGAAACTGTTCTGTCAGTCGAAGAGTTCTGCAGAGGAAACTCATTACAGTGGTACTTCAGTTCATACACTTAACTCTTTCCATGATTCTGGTCCTGTGAACCAAGGTACCACCGTATTTGCCTGAATAGCTGTACCTTTTCTCACACCCAATCTCCTTCAAATGTGTCTCTTTTCCCCTGGACTTTGCCTGTCACTCCATCCATTCTTCCATTCACCTGCCCATCCATCTCTCTGTTTGTCCATCCATCCACCTGTCTGCCTGTCCATCCATCCATCCATCCATCCACTTAGTCATCTAACCTAATGGAACAGCTACTGCCTCCAGAACGCTGATACTATTCTGAGCCTCTTTGACCCTGGCTGGAGGACAAAGCTCATACATTAAAGATGGTTCCATAACAGATTAGGTGTGTTTGACACCTTGTTAAAATCCAGTGGTGAGTATGACACCTGATAAAATACTGAGCTGCATTTCTCCTTCCTTCCTTCCTTCCTTCCTTCCTCCTTTCTTTTTTTCCTTCCTTCCTCTTTCTTC
>NW_022900939.1:28229964-28281238 GCF_012274545.1 Fukomys damarensis
TTCCTCCCTCCTTCCTTCCTTCCTTCCTTCCTTCCTTCCTTCCTTCCTTCCTTCCTTCCTTCCTCTTTCCTTTTTTTCATTCCCTCTTCTCTTTATTCCTTTCAAATAACATTTATGGAGAACTCTAAGTATGTGTATGGAGTGCTTACTATCTGCTAAGCTTGTACTATGCTACTAAAGAGCTAAATAAAAATCTCTGCCCTATGGCTAGTTTCTATTTTGGAGATGGTGAGATTTCATATATATAGGAAACTTAAGGATTTAGCTAAAAATCAATAATTGAATTAGAATATTTAAATAAATGGCTGGAAACAAAATCACATCGATATGCCAAAAATCATGATATTTTATTTTTTAGTCCCAACTACAGTTTTTTATGGGAATGGAATAATATATTTTCTGAAATGTAAGTTCCCTGAAAAATAAACTTTATAAAGAAGTTTCACAGTACATACAAATAAAGGTATAAAATCCTTTTGTGGTATGTAAATCAATTATTGGTTAAATGGTGACACATCTTATGGTTATGGAGAGAAATATTTATATTGTAAAAATATAAAAATTTGGCAAGTATATGTGCATGTCATTTATATTTATGCATTATTTAAATGTTTAATATACAGAAAACATTATTACATGTCATATTCTTATTTTGTAAATGTGAAACAATTCTAAATAATTCCAATAAAAATTATCTAAATTGTCAGAAATTCTTTTAAATTTGCCAAAAAATGACTAAGTAAGAATTACTAAGAAAATGAATGTGGAGTTGGGTAGGTTGTGTTATCTAATAGTAAAACAATATGCAATTACTGTAAATAAACAATAAAATGGCAGAAAAAAATGAAGATCAGTTGATTTGAGGTGGGTCCAAATATATAGAGCAATTGCATATATATTAAAAACAACATTTTTAAAATAAGTTTTATTATGTACATTTGAAGTTTACAAAATGATGTCACAGAATATGTATACATAATCAAATGCTTAATGTAGGGAGCAAATAACACATCTATCACCTCACATAGCGACCTTCTTGGCAACAAGAGCAGCTGACATCTGCTCATTTAACAAAAATTCCCACTGTAATGCAATTTTATTTCAAAAAGATAAATGTCAAAAGCAACATTTTAATTAGGTGAGAAATAGCAGGCCCTGCAAAAACTCCTGCTGGATGAGGGACGGCTTGTGAAGGTTTGGGAAAAGGCTCTCTTTCTCAGTCACTGTGGAAATGCGATCGTTAAAGGAGTTTCAGAAAGCAACACGAGAGCATTTACTAAAGTAAGAAGGTTGGAGCACGTCGTCTCAGCCATCCTTCCTTTTAGGGACTGCTTTTCCACAACAAAAGTGCCCATAGATAAGGACATTTTTATGTTGGTGGCAAAGACTGAACGTACTATGAGTATCCACCGATAGGGGCATGGTTGGCTCAGCTGTTTCATAATAATCATATCATCATACAGTCATGCTATAGAATAATGAAATAGAAAGTCAGGCAGAGTATTATATCTCTGTAGAGTTCTACATCTCTATATCTAAGAAATACACATGAGAAAGAAAAAAGCCAGGCTAAGAACAGTACTCATGATATGACTCTCCTTCTTTGTTCGGGTAGGAAAGAAAACCACAAATCTGTGACCATGTGTGACGAGTGTGGGAGAGATGGCAGGCTGCCCGACAGCCACTAACAATGGTTGCCTCTGGGTGGAATGAATTGTGGGAGGATGAATCATATGTGTTACTGACTTCCTTATGCATGTTCTTCCTTTAGCTCGTTATAAGGAGCACGTACTACCTTTATCATTTAATAAAATCCAGCAGCAGATTCTTTTTAAGGCCTACAAACGAACAAAAATCTGAATTCTCCTGCAGAGGGACCACTGTGGGTTAATGCTCCCTGACCTTGGCTGGTACTGTTGGGGACCGGGGGACTGAGGGTTGGAGCAATGGGAACGGGACGGGAAGATTCAGGCTCTGTTGACAAAATGAGAGAGTTGCTGGAGCGTGTCTGACCTGGATGTCTCCATTTGGGTTAACTTTTTACTTTGATATAATTTTAGACTTACAGAAAGCTTGTAAAAACAAGTAGGGGTGACGCTATTATCTTCACCTGGCAAAATTAAGACATAACCTTGGTAGACGTTGTTAACTAAGCCACAGGCTTCATTCGGATCCCCCAGCTTCCCGCTCCTGTGGTCTGGACATGGTGGGAATCTCAGACTCACCATGGCGGTGTGGAGGCGGAGAGCTG
The DNA here is from genome assembly GCF_012274545.1 of Fukomys damarensis. NCBI lineage: Eukaryota > Metazoa > Chordata > Mammalia > Rodentia > Bathyergidae > Fukomys > Fukomys damarensis. The sequence continues at coordinate 28,232,216 of NW_022900939.1, forward strand.
GGTGGCAAGGCCCAGCTGCAGGCTGTTAGGTCACTGAGGCGCTCTTGGAACGCACTCAAGGAGTTCTCACCGGACTCGGGTCAGTTCTCTTGAGAAGCTGTTACAAAACAGCATGACTGGTTCTTTCTGCTTCCTCTGAATCACTCTCACCTAATAATCTCTCCCTTGGTGTGTGTTCTCCCACCTAAAGCTGTCCATCATGTGAAGTCCCCAGCGTGTACTGCACCGTGTACTTTCAACTTTAGCTTCTCCACTGGGAGCTAAACAGAGTCTTCTGCATCTGGTGTTTTCTTCCAGCAATGGAAAATAGACTAACCACCTTCCATGCTCTTTGCCTTAGGAACCACACCGCATGGAGTCTGTCTCTGTCATTATTGCCATCTGTGGTAGCTTCTCAGCCTTACCTTGTCTCCCTTGGCCTTGACATTCTGAAGTGCACTCGTCAGTTATTTTATAGGATATCTCTCACTGTGAGTTGGGGTTTTCCTATGACAAGACTGAAGTCTGGGTTTAGGTGGAATCACCCTGCTGTGGTCCTGGGTCCATGGTAGCACCCGTGTCCGTGCTGGGGTGTGTGCTGCTGTGGCTCTGTGAACCTCAGTATTTACTTAGGGTGACTTCTGCTTGATATCTTGGAATAGAAATAGTAACTGGTATAAACTATTAGTAAGAAATGTAATAAGTAAATGCAAGAATTGGTGAGGTTACTATTATTATTCCCTTAGTAATTAATAAATATCTTGGAGAAGGTACTATAAAACAATGCAAATATTCTTTTTTCCAAATGTTTGGTAGATGTCTATAAGCATCATGACTGTGGGGTTTGTCTGATGGTGCTTTTGTGTTTTCCTTGTTCCTTCTGAGTTTACTAGAAGACTTTAGTAAAAAGTGACTGTATTTTCTCCCCTATTTATTCACTTTTTATTTCTTCTTCTTTTTTTTTTTGAGACAGGGTCTTACTTTATAGTTCAGGCTATCCTGGAGCTCTCTTTTATCTCAAATTGGCCTCGAATTTGTGGTGATCCTTCTGCCTCAGCCTCTTGAGTGCTGGGATTACAGACATGTGCCACCACACCCAGCTCATTTATTCTATTATTCATTTATATGAGTCTGGACTCATGATATATTTTATTCCACATGACATAGACATCTTATAAACATTTTAATTAAGGCATTTGTGGAATATTTAATTTATTCAACTGTGTGTGTGTGAGTGAGAGAGAGAGAAAGAGGAGAAAGGCATAGAGATACAGAATCTATAAATGTCATGTTAGGTAATATTTTATAGTGACATATTGCACCTGACAAAAAAATAACAAAACTTGCCTCAAAATTTTAAGAATAGCTTCAAAATGCCAAGAATTCCTTCTGCTAAAGTCAGGCTATTCTAATACATGCATTTATATTTCATCCGTCTGAGGGTGGTCTATGCGAAACTGTAAGAAATCTGCCCTGGGCTCAATACTGAAGGGCTTAAGCAAGCCCTCAAAGTGACAAAGTTCTGGAAGGCATTTCCTGAGCAGAAAGGGATGTCAGGAATACCAGACGCAAGCTTAGATCTGCTGCCCTCCTGCAGGTGTGGTGCGCCCCTGATTGGCAGAGTGAGTTCCAGGGTGAGTGACTCTCTCTGTGTGTCTCCATCAGATCCCCTGTAGGATGGTGAGCAGGGTAGGGTGCACCTTGATGGGGTGCAGGAGCATTGCTTGGGCACCTGGCACCTGCCAGGCACCCACTGAGGTGCGGCAGCTACGAATTCTGTTAGGATCACTGTTCCCACCCATGATGGTGGTGGCTGCTTCTTTCTGGTCTCTTCTCTCTCACCATAGTGTATGGCTCCCTCTACCTGGGAGGCCTCTTGTCCTTTATTTCCTTCACACACACCTGTGTGGGGCACGTGCTATGGGTGGGACCTCATGCTGCAGGGGTGGAAGGATGACAGTCTCTTCTTTCAAAGTGTCTCCAGCTCAGCAAAGCAGGTACCTGCTGTCCAACATTTCTATTGTGATCGTTATAGTTTAGCTGTGCACCATTAATTACACACACATCTCTCCCACGTGACCATGCCCTCTTGAATACTCCAGGACCCTCATAAAGTTGGACTCATATAGTATTTATCTTTTTGTGATTGGCTTCTTTCATTTAGCATGTGCCATTAAGGTAATACATATTGTGAAATGTGTCAGAGTTTCCTTTTTTCTAAGCGAATATATTCCATTGCACATCTGTGCAGCATCTTATTTATCCATTCTTCTGTTGATGTAAAATTGATTTTAATAGTATATTTTACTTCATCATACAAGCTGCACATATAACCAATGTAAATGTCATTATTAAGATGTTTTATATGATTTGTTTGGTGCTAACTCTTTGGGGTGTGGAGTGTGTTTATGCCAAGAGTACAGCTCAGTTCAGGCTCACCCTGTTCAGGCACACAGTAGCCACAAGACTAGAACATCTCAAATGCACGTGACCTCGCAGAGGCTACTCTTGCGCTTTGGGGGGCACGTGGTCTCCAGTGGGCAGTCCTGGGTGACACAACCATTCTTTTAGGCTTCTGTCATGTGGCTGGGGCAGGCAGGACAAATCTGCATCCCGCCTCCACCACATTCTCTGCAGCCTGGGAGGAGACACCTGTCTTGTCCAGGTACCCATGCTTCTGGAGTTCAGAGCTCCCTGGCAGCATTTGGAAGGCTGAGGTGTAGGGGTGCTGTTAGTTTTGCTGGCCAGTGTGGAAAGTTTGGATTTCTGTGGCCATGTTGGCAAAAATCACCTTGTTCAGGCATCGCTATCGACAAGGGCAGGGGAATGGGTCCCTCACTGGCTTGGCGGTGCAGCTTGCTTCTGAGAGCCATCCCACTAACACCCACGCATAACCCCCATAGCTCCCATGCATCCTGCACCCTGGAAAGAGCTCGAGTGAATCCCATCCTGTGCAAGTGAACAGGGACAGATACCATGGTAGATTTTCACTGTCCATTGGCATTAAGGTATATATTTGCACATCAGTGGGCAGCTTCATGAAAACAGGAGAAGACAATGGCTTGTCATGTAACCTTTCTGTTGTGTATGGTGATCTTGGATGCATTTGCAATTAAAATGCACCCCCTTTGCTAAGGAAGCCATGCCACTAAATTAATAACAAAATATAATGACAAATAAATTCATTTCCTCCTGACTTTCTTGAAGCAGCATCTCCAGTTACACAAAGTACTGGATATTAGGTCATAATTGAATTTCATAGTAATTTGGGAGTGAAGAGGTGCTTAGGGAAGAGCTATAACTTCTGCCAACTTGGAAAACTGATGAAAGAGATGGAAAGAAACTTGATTATGGCTTTAAAAGGACATTAATTTTATGGGAGATGTTTAAAGGGCAATTTCCTCGATAGCTTACAAAGCAATTTAGGAAACTGAGTCATAATTGTTTTAGGAATGCATTTTTTCCTTAAGAAGGAATTTTAATCTGTGCCTCCATTCCCTATTGGCTGTCAGTCACTTAACTGAGTGGTCTTGGTATTTTATTTAAATATGATCCACACGTGCCAGACTTGATTGTGTTTGAAAATTGTGTTGGAGTCTCTTGAGAGAGAAGCATGTTCCACTAATACAATATCCAAACCCTAAGAAGAGAGTTGGAACACTGGTCGTAGATACAGGTGTGAATATTGTGTGAATACTTGAATACTGTGTAAATATCAGCAGAGGGGCATTTGAAGATAATTCTTAGGATTTTTTTTCTACACTGACAAGCTTTGTGACAGGTTGGATGGGCAGAGGAATGAGATGTTGATCTCTATTCCTGATACCATGGGCTGTTTCTCAAGACATATAAACACACGTATGACCATGTGCACACTCATACACCCTTACACACATTTACATGTGCGTGCAGAGGCAAACATAAAACACAAGCATGCATGTACACACATGCACACACCTGCATGGATACACATACACGTACAAATGCTGCTTGACTTTCAGTGGGGTTGTGTACCAATAAACCCATCATAAATTGAAAATATCATAAGTGAAAAATGCACAGACTACACATAAGCTACAGAGCATCACAGTTTATCCTTGTCCACCTTATGCATGCTCAGATCACTTACAGTAGCCTGGAGCTGAGCAAAATCATGTCACGCAAAGCCTATTTTATATTAAGGAGTTGAATAAGTCATGTTATTTATCAAGTACTGTACTAAAAGCACAAAGCCCCACGTGGTTGTATAAGTGCACCCTTGTACAGTGGTAAAGTTGAAAAACTGTGAAGAGGATCTACCATGAGTCAAAGACCACCTGTGCTCACAGTGTTGCACGCACAGCACAGACACACAGATAACATGGGTCACCCCATGCCACTGTTCTCCCTGGGTGCCTGTACTGCCCATGTCTGGGGACAGCTGCTGTGTGGGATATAAGAGTACTCAGACTTCCCCATGTCCCTTGCTGATGGAGGTTTCTGGCTTCATTTTGGAGTGCCAGGCTGGTTGCAGTGTCACAGAGAGAGCAGAATGTGACCTGCAGAGGTGTTTGCTGAGTTTCAGCCCTGGCTATGGACACTGTGTGTGCACATTGTTTAGTCGGCAAGCTGCTCTCTGAAGCAGACACCGCTACTTCATCATCTCCCAGTCAAGGGACTGAAGAAGCTCAGTAGCATGAGCCATGCATGCAGCAGAGGTGGACACTGGCTTAGAGCTTGTGACACACTTAGCTACAGCTCTGAGGCCTTAATCCCTTAGCATTTAGGGCATTTGGCCAAAGATAAACTCAAAGAGGAAGTAAGAAAATGATAAAAAAAAAATCAGTGTAAATATTAATGAAAAACTAAACAAGGAGAGTGAAAGTATTTTAAAACTCCGAAATAATTTTAATAAATCTCTGGCCATTCTGAACAAGGATAAAACAAAAATAACAACAAGATACAAATAAATAAGTATTAAAATAAAATAATAAAGCACTAAAAATGAAAAAGTGTCCTTAACCACATCATTAAAAAATTAATATTGAATATAGCTCTATGCCAGTATTTTTTGTTGTTGCTGTTTTGAGACAGGGTCTCACTATGTAGTTGAGACTGATCTGGAACTCACTATGTAGCCAGCTGGTCTTTTTTGTTGTTGCTGTTTTGAGACAGGGTCTCACTATGTAGTTGAGACTGATCTGGAACTCACTATGTAGCCCAAGCTGGTCTTAAACTCACAGTGATCCTCCTGCCTCAGCCTCCTGAGTGCTGGGATTACAGGCATGTGCCACCACGCCTGGCTTATGCCAGCATTTTGAGACTTTTAGTGAAAGCAGTGCTAACTAAAGAAAATATAAATTAGTATAGAATTTCTTGTATCCATCACTGTCCAGACCCACACTGATTACATGAAAAAATGTGTGTTAAGGTGAGAATCATTAAAAAATGCCATGACAAACCTAAGATGTTTCATTTTAATTGAAAACATGAAAGTATATATTTACACACCAATATATTAACATAGGGTCAAGGTCTTTTCTTTGCAAATGGGCTGTGACTGGATTTCTACATCACCTTTCTTGCATAATCCACCTATAATTCAGTAAGGACACTTTGCAGTTTTATTTGTGTAACACAAAGGGAAAATGTTAAAAACCCTTGATGAGATCTGATTGAGGAACCTTCTAAACTGGAGCTCCCTGCATTTGTGTGAGTCTCTTGAGTGTCTGGTCTCAGCAACAGATGGGGGCTCTGAGATCCACTGCCAGGATACAGGTGATGCCGGGCTGTGGTCCATAGACCACATTCTAAGCATCAAGGCCCCTTGTGTATGACTCCTGCCTCCCACTGTCTGCCTCTCAATGTTTGCACGTTTCAATCCAAATCTGCCTTATCTCAATAACTCAGCCCCACCTAGTCTTCTTGAAGCTTTTGGCTTGGCCATCTAAAAAATGAACTCTTTCTTGCACTAACTTCATCGATTTATATAACATAAAATTAAATCCAACCATCATACTTGTCATAAACAGATTTGGAAAAAAACACAACTGAAGGCTCTTAAAGATTTACCTTAGATCAGGTGTCTCACTCAGTCAGTTGCCTGTCACTGTAACAACTGTCTAAGATAAATCAAAGTAAAGCAGGAAAGGTTTATTTTGCCCCAGGGTTTTTTGAGGTTTCAATTCATGGTCATAAACTCACTTTACATATAAATCTAAATCTGAAAATATCAAATAAAATATTAGCACACTGATTCTAATTGTATGTTAAAGAAATAAAACATCATGAGCAATCACGGTTTATACTTGGAATGGCAGGATGATTCAGTATCAGAAAATCTGTTGATACAAGTTACAATCTTAGTGAACAAAAAGAAAATCCATACTTTCCCTACAGAAATCTATAACAGAACCTGAAAGAACACAAAAACTTCTGTGTAAGAGGGAGGGCAAGCCACTCTTTTGAAAGAACATCTTGATATTACAAAGATTTCAATTCTTCCCCAGTAACACAAACCATTTCAATTACAATCCAAATCCAAGTAAATATTTTTAAAGTTGGAACTGACAAACTGATACTAAAGTTTGCATACAAAAGAAAGTACAGAAATTTCAGCTCCTCTGAAATTTCTAAAGAAGGCAAGTTACAGGGAGGGAGAAGACACTTAACAAGCAAATAAATAGTATCCAGCATGTATGGAGTGGCTACAAGCCACAAGAGCGGTGCAAACAATGGAGCAGAAAAATGGACAATAGAAGTAAATAATTTACAGAAAATGAAATGCAGGTGGCTGATGAACATATATGTGCCCAGGCACAGGGAACTGCAAATTTAAATGAGGATTTACTTGTTTGGGTATTTGGCAAAGAGTAGGAGGAGTTGATAGATACATTGTATTCCATTTCTACTTATGGAAAAAGATATGTATATGAATGAAATGAATGCCAAGACTAGTGGCTGAGTGAATAAAATGCGAAGGAGAAGTTGTCCCTACTGAGTCATGGCCTCTGTCTCCCCTACCCATGCCCAAGCTGTTAACTCAAGCCCAGCAGGGGAGAGGGCTGGGCAGGCACAGTGTTGCCCACTACAGTTTTTTTAGGACACGAGTGGGCTACTTGAACTTGGGCATGAGAATCTATTGACAGATTTTTAATTTTTTTTTTTTTTTTTTGATACTGGGGATCGAGCTCGGGTCCTTGCACTTGCGAGGCAGGCAGTGGAACCACTGAGCTAAATCCCTGACCCTACTGACAGATTTTTAACAGAATCACCCTAACCAAAATTCTACAACTATATTGAACTCTTTTTCAGTTTAAAATATAGATATTTCTTTCTGAAACTTACCCAAAAATGATTCAACTATCAGATTTAGCATTCTGGCTCCACAGAAAAAGAATAATGCTATATTAAGTTACCATTGCCAAGTAGATGACCAAACTGTATATGTGACATACTTCATCTTTCAACAAGCTAAATATGCCTGAGGCACATTTCCTGAATGCTTCTTCCAATAGCCATGAAATTATCATCTATGCAATTTACATTTTCCGAATTACAGTTTTCCTTCCAGGAGAGCAAGAGGTACCAATGTCCTTCTTCCTGGTGGTGTGGGACAGGGTCCAGGAAGGCCGCCCCTTCCTGGGTTTGGTTTATTGTCTACACTGAGGGGACCCCTATGAGTCACCTCCCCTTGGGACTTACGAGGATCAATAAAACAAATTGAAAACAAACAAAAGACTGTGTCCAATATAAACACTCTCTTGAACAACTTGTTTTAATTCCCTTGACTTTCCCTACTTCTAATTTTAGAATGGAATGAAATTATTTTTGAAAGCAAGTTCATGAATTTCCTGGCCACTTTTAAGCCTTTAAATACTTAACAGTTTCTCCCCAAAGAGAAAAAGCAACTTCAGTACTACTGGGTAATTCAGGCTCTGTGCAGACTGCAGCCAGTGGCTTTTTATACACCAAGGGTATCACACTCCAATTTAAAAACCTCCAGCACCTTTATCCTCAGGCAAGTGAAAGCCAAAGCTCTGGGAGAGAAATTATCTTTCTACTGCCAAGAGGGGGTTGCGGTGGACTGTGGGATGGGGAAGTCCTGCCTTCAGCTCTTTTCTGTTGAGAGCCATGGTGCAAACAGCTGATGGGCCTGACCTGGAAGACTGTTACTGCACAGTCCTGTGGCCACAACAAGAGAAGAGCGTGCTTCAGTTTACACCTCTTAGGCTTTGGTCTAAGGCCAGGCAAACCTGGAGCTCTGGCAACATATCAAGTCAGCCTTTATTGCTTGTCTTTGACCCATGAAAACACAAAATAGCATTTTTCTGTGTTGTTCAATTTGCTGAAATAAAAAACATCAAACTCAGAAATTCCTGACGGAAGCCCCTGAAATCTAGAGTTTGAAATGCTCCTCCTGTAAGCCAAGGGGTTAAAAAGAGCTCAGAACCACACTACGCAGCCTCATGGGTTGTTTTAGAAAAACTATGCAAAGCAGATTTGAATGTATGGAAAATCCTTAGATGCAAACATGGACCAGAGTCAGCTTGTTTTCCTCTGAACATGGCTGAGCTCAGTGGCAGGAGTGGAGGGAGGACAGCGGAGGTGGATGTTGGGGTGCTACTAAATTGCCATGTGAGACTGTCACGGATCAACCCCCCACCTCCACCCCTAGGCTCTCCGCCCTCCCCTCCCCCCTTGTGGGAGCCCTTCTGAAGGGCTCTTGAGTCTGCCTTTCCCTTTGCTCTCTCTCCCTGTGGCATCCACTCCTCCTGCTGTGCTGTGTTTCCCAGCTTTATGGCAAGGCTGAATACTCTTTCCACTTGGAGACTGCCTGATCTGTTTACTATCATCTGGGTTCCTAGTCTCATTGAAAAGGCTGACTCTGCTCTGATCTGTGTTAGAGTGGCTGGGATTCTCAAAGCTTTCTCCTCTCAGTGGCCCTCATGCCACCAGCTCAGGTCACCCGCAGCACTCTCACTCTCCGTGCTTCTGCTCAAGGCCTGAAGGGCAGCCTGCTGGTGATCTGTTTCCATCAGAGGCCGCCCAGCCGGCGGGGCCACTCTGTACTCAGGCTTCGCCACTGGCATGTCTCGACATTCCTCAAATCCAGGGAGGATCTCAAAATAGAATGAGAAATGAGACTTCAAATTAGAAGCAACAGCTCTTGCAGGGCTGCCAGCTTTGGGTAGAGAAGGTCTTGCCCCTCCCCACTTCCCCCTGTGGTTTCCTTCACAGCTTTGCAGAACCAGAGTGGTCCACACTAGCTGGCCATTAAGCAGGCTGTTTGAAAGGAAACCTGGTGTCCAGCTGCTGGGGGGAGCAACCTTGTACATTTTGCTGGGCAAGTGGGACCCTTTGGTCTGGTCCCTCAGAAATGCAGAGTGCAATGGGTAAAGTTTTATTCAAGCCACCACAGAAGAGGAGGTGGGTGGGCCAAGGAGAAAGTGAGTTTGGTAGAAAGATGGAGCATTTGCCTTCTGGTCTTTGATTTGGGGTGTTTTGATGCAAACTGAGGCTTTGGATGGATGTAGATGGGCTGCATGACAGAGGAAAGCCGCCTGTCCTACTGCAGGTGACTGCCCAGGACACAACTCATGTCACATAGGGGCCCAGAAAGCTGGGTGTAGGAAAGGCAAAGCCTACCATGCAAGGTGGACCAGTGGGACCCTCTCCATCTGGGCCTGCTGTGGTCTCTTGGAGCCCAGATTCCTACAGCCCCATTAGCACACAGGACTGGGCTTCCCTGAACCCCTGCCCAGCTCACCCATCCTGCCCACAGGGAGCAGAAATCACTTTGTCTGGGGCACCAGGCCCTGGGATCCATCGATGTGCATCTTCAGCACAAGATCCCTGGATGCTCGCATTCTTCCCTCCGGCTCACCTTCTCAGAAAGCAACATCCCGAACTTCTTTCCTTTCCACACTTTGGAAAGGGCCACTGGCTCACAGTGATTTGTAGATCACTCTCTACAGATAGTAGATCACTATCTCAAAGTCTTTCCAAGTTCCTGTCTTGAAACATAACGGCCAGGGTGATAGTCTGAGGTAGGGAAGCCTCTAGAAAGCAACTGAGTCAGAAAGGCAGAGGCCATACAATCATCTCAATAGATGCATAAAAATCATTTGACAAAATCCAACACACATACATGATAAAAACCCTACAGAAAAGTGGAATAGACGGTCTCTACTTCAACCTGATAAAAGCCATCTATGAAAAACCAACAGCCAATATCATACTAAATGGTCAAAAACTGAAATCCTTCATGCTAAAATCAGGAACAAGACAAGGATGTCCACTATCACCACTCCCCTTCAACATAGTTTTGGAAACATTAGCCACAGCAATTAGACAAGGGAAAGAAATAAAAGGAATAAAGATAGGAAAGGAAGAAGTCAAATTGTCATCATTTGCAGATGACATCATATGCTATATAGAAGACCCTAAGAATTCCACTGAAAGTCTTCTAGACATAATAACCAAATTCAGGAGACTAGCTGGATACAAGATACAAGTGAATGGGGTTACGCCTATTACAAAAGAAGCTTCATGCCCTGCTCTCTCTTTTGCCCTTGTCATCCTCTCCTTTCAAAACCTGGACCACTAAGAAAGCGACCTTTGGGTTCTGGAATGGATACTTTGGGAGTGAGGTGGGGAGATGAGCTGTTGCTTCAGGGACCAATCATCTAGTCACAAGGAGAGGGTGCTGAGTTGACCATGTGTAGCCTTGCCTGGCAGAGCCCTTTGCTAGTTTCTTGGAAAACAGTAGCAGGAGAAAATGCCTAATGTTTACTATATTAGACAACATAAATAAATGAATTTTGATTGTAAGACCCTAGGACTCACACTGTTATGGCAAACCTTCAGAGGCTGAAGATTTTGCACTTTTTAAAAAAAGATCATGTTAAATAGTCCAGGCATTTAATATTCACTGAAATAAGTGGGTCATTGCCTGTGGCTTGAAAATAATCAAGCCATTCTAAAACACAGATTGCCCATGGCTGTCGGGATCACTTTGGCCTCTCCGGGTGGCACTTTAGTCTTTGGGAAAGTGGGTAGCACTGATGGACAGGGGACCATATCAGAAAGACCTTCATTCAAACCCTAAAGTTTGTTGATGTGACCTGGGAGGTCGGCACTGTAAGCCTAGTTCAAGCAGCCAGTTAGGGAACGATGATAGTCCATGTTGCACTGAGTTCTGAAAATTGCATGTGCTAAGTCCAGAGCTGGACAGAAAGTAAACCTTCAACAGATGCCACTCTGTATTATTAAGGTTTTTAACTACTGCTGTTTAACTCTTTTTGCTGAGTGATTTGGAACTTTTTGCTATTCTCTGTGGAAGAAAACTTGGCCGGTGCTTTACAAAACCTGTCTTGGTGATCTTCACATCCGGCTGCCATCGGGAGAGGAAGTGCCCATTCTGCACAGGGCTGAGGACTTCACTCGCTCACTTTGTTTTCCAAGGAGGACCAAGACTGATACCACAGCAAATATTTTTTATCAGCAAGCAGCAGGGAAATTTCTCCTTTGCAAAGAAAATGGATGAGTAAATGAATGGCTCATCCCTCCTTTGTTTTCCCTTGAAAGGAGATTATCTAATGGTTAGAGCATATGCTCAGGGTGGTGTGAAGCTGGGTTTAGGACAGTCCTAAGAGCCTCAACCCATTCTGGTAGCCTGGCATTAGTTCATTTATTACTCTCCCCAAGGTCCCAGCACCCCTTAACATTGCCACACTGGGACCATGCTTTCAGCACAAACCTAGGGGGAAAAAACCACACACAAACTATTAGGGGAACCTACACTTCCTCTGTTTCCTGGTCTTTTTTTGTTTTCAGTCTGCAATATTTCATACCCACTGAGACATTTAGGCTGACATTGCTCTGCCATCTCTCAGTTTAGAAATGACTTATTCTTGGAAAGCTCCAAAAAAGATATTCATTGAACCTTGCTCCCTCATAGCAAGAAATGCAGTTGAGGAGAAAGATAACTGAATATCTTTGACTCATCAAAACCTTTAAGAATTTAAGCTATCTGCACTAGGCATGGGTAGTATTGTGGATCCACCCCAAGCCTTGTCCCTTTCTCCATGGAAATGGTTGCATGAGTCCCTTGCCACTCTGTACCACAGTCTGATGTAGCCAGAGATCCTTAGCAGGAACTTGATGCCATGTTCCAGCCTCCAGAATTTTGGAGCCAAACAATCTTCTTTGTCAATTTCCCAGCCTCGGATATTTTATTACACCAACATGAAACAGATTAATACTCTATATCAGGACAAGACACCATGGGTGCATTTCATAACGCAGCAGTGAGGCAGGCTGTACACCTTCTGTCAACTGGCAGAACTGGCTGTGGGAATTTTGTGGAGAAGGAGTCTAAACTTAGACTCAGGAACCACTGTACTCTAGTTTTCAAGGACTGAAATGGGAAGTGCACAATGTCGACTGCTGCTGTTTTAACATTGCCCAAGGCCAGAATTACAAATGTTCCAAGTGCCAGAGGCCCTGAGGAAGCTTATTACATCCATCTTTGCAAGAATCTGCATTCTTCTGAGAAAGAAGCCAAGAGAAGTTGAGTTTCTTAGTTTCTCAGTTGGTGCATGACATTCTTCCCACTGGCTTGAAGCAGGGCCACACCTAGGGAGATGTATCAGACCCCAGTGTGAGAGTGTTGATCAGAAAACCCAGTTTGGCAGGACTCAATTCAGCTCCAGGAGAGGAGACAGCAGGATTGGCTCTGCCAGGGTGCGGGGAGCAGATGTGCAGGTGAGGAATAGTTGGGACACAGGGTGGAAGAGAGCCTAGGGCAGCCATGCATCTGCTGGTGAGATGGCATTGCCACAGAGAAATAGAATGTAGGCCATTTATGTATAGTACACCCTTTGCATATCCACAGCAAAAAAAAAAGCAAAAGAAATAGGTGAAATTGATTTTCATCATATACTAAACCTCACAGAGAAAATATTATATTTGAGAACAATATTTTTATCAGAGATCATTGGTGAGATATTTTCTCTCCCATTTCCACGCTGTCTTCCCAATCCAGTGTGCATTTCACACAAAGGGCACACTTCCATTCTGACCTGCTATATTCCAAGCACTCGGGGCCATGTATGGCTACTGGCTAACTCCTGGCCCTGTAGGACCATTGTCAGGCCCCAGTTGGGAAAGGATAGGGGAACAGGAGGGAACAAATGGGGGGTTTCTTGCTATTTACAAGCAGTGGGATGGGGTTGGCAGAAGCAGACAACCTGGGGCAGGAGCGTTGTCTGTGTGCACATTGACTCTCGGGACGGAGCCTCCTGGCCAAGCTGGCCATGAGCCACCAAGCCACCTCCCACTGTGAGATGCCATCTAGGATGTGAGGCAGGGCGGGGCCTTGGTATTTACCCTAAGGTGACTGCTTGCTTTCCCAGTGGCAGGCATGCCGGGTGGGCACTCTTGTCCCCAAGAAGACAGCTGCACAGACACAGCATGTGCTTCTGTGCAGCCGACAGAGATGGCTCAAGCCTATAGCGCAGTTGCCACAGACCGTGTTTGTGTACTTCCTTCTCCACGGAGACACCCCGCATCCTTCCAGTGCCCAGCAGGGTGGGCTTCCGAATGACACCTATTGGCGAGTGCTCTCAGACAGTGGTCATCACACTACGTCCCGCTCCAGTGCTCATCCTGTGTGTGGTGTTCACTCTTCTCCTTCGAGTGATGGGTTCGTGCGCTTGAGCTGGAACTGGAGCCAGCCTTTGTGAAGACGATTGATAGAGACACTGGAAGTCTGCTGAACTGCGGTGAGGTGAGGTCGTGAAGGGTCATATGGCTTCTACTTCTTGTCTCCTTTGTGTGCTTTGTGCTGCTATAACAGAATACCAGGGACTGGGTATTTATAACAAACAGAACTGTATTGGCTCACGGTTTCGGAGGTTGGGAAGTCCAAGATTAAGTGCTGGCCTGGGGTGAGTGCTGGCCTTCTTGCTGTGTCATTCCATGGAGGGGGCTGAAGAGCAAGAGAGCAAGTGGCTGAACTTGCCCTTTTTTCCAGTGGCACTAGTCCTATGAAGGAGGGTGGCACCCCCGTGGCTTACACACCCTTCAAATGTCCCACCTCCAACACTGCTGCATCGGCAGTGAAATTGCAACATGAATTTTGGAAGGCACAACTGCTCAAACCACACCTTCTGGGCTGCTTGCTGTTGGAACCTCATCACCAAACCAAGAAGGAGCACAGTTCACACCGTGGGGCCACAGCCCTGGTGTGTCCCAGGTAAGAGCTGGCATTGTCCATGGACCAAAAGTGGGGGCTTTGTGAGTTCAGCCCTTGCCTCTATATAACTGCAGTTGCTTAGAGAAATGCAAGCCACCTGGTAGAAGGCACTCAGCCCCCAGGACTGGAAGGAAGAAGAATGAAATATTCACTGGCGTGAGAAGTAAGTGGTGGATGCTTCACCCTGCTGGGCTTTGGTGTGCTTGTTGTATATGTGGATAATTGAAAGACCCTTCTTTCTACAAGTGAGCTGCAAGTGGTGGAGTTGATGGTTCAGGACTATACAGCTTGAAATGGCTAAACTCCTCGGTGGCCTAGCTGTCCATCTGCACGCCCAGCAGACAGACCTTGGGGCTGATGGGTCGGGCCCGGGTCTGTGCTGCACACTTGTGCCTAAGTCCCTGAGCCCCTCTGAGCACTAGGTTTCCAACATTGGGCATAAAACAATGCTTCTCACTCCCTTGTAAGAATTATGAGGCCCCTAGTCTGATACCTCATGGGCTCTAAGCATACAGGCATGGTTTTCCTCTTTCTTCTATTAATATTATGGGAGACATTGCCTCACTGTCAATTCACAAACTGTCTGCGTCTGCACTGCCACCCCACCATCTCTTCTGCTTTCTAGACTCCAGCATCACCCACCATTCACATCACTGATTATTTTTTCTCTCTTGTGAACCCAGCTTCTCCATTTCAGTTTTTTCTTTGCAATCAGTACTCAAATGTGTTCAGATCCCTCCCATCTCCACACATTCTCCCTTGACCCTGTGTTTCCTGAAGCAGCTGCCCTTTTCTCCCCCTCCGTTATTACAGCAACTGCTCCCAGAGTCACCTCCGTTTCCAGTCAGAGCCTTTCCAGTCAGGCTGCTGGACCTGTCCTTGCTAAGGCCAAAGGCCCCGGTGTTTTCCAGCTCTCTGTCTGGCTTCCCCGGTGCAGGGCTTCTATGGCCGCCTACTCCCTCCTTGCCTTCCAGGACACGACTTCCTGATCTTCCTCTGCTCTCTTTGGTTTCGTCTCAGCGCCCTCCCTCTTCCTTTTCATGGCGTGCTTTTGAAATGGGGTCGCACTCTGGCTTCTCCAGAAGTGGACCTTGAGATGAGGACTTGGGCACCAGTTGCTTCATCGAGAGGCAATCCCAGAGACGCCTGGCTGGTGTGGAGTTGGCGGAGGTCTCTAGTCTCCCCCGGTGAGTGAGATGATGCCGTTTGTCTCTCTGTGTCTGGCTCATCTCACTCAACATCATGCTCTCCAGTTCAATCTGTAAGAGCGCGGGGTGGGTGGGGATGGAAAGGAGTTACAACAGGGGCATCAAGGCCAGAGGAGGACTTAGTTCTGTTTTTCTGTCAGCCAGTAGGGTAAATATTTGGTACAGCAATCTCTGATATTATTTCAAAATAACTAGAAGAGTACAAAAGCTCCCAACACTCAGAAATGATTAATATTTGATGAACTGGAAGTACTAATTACTCTGATTTTATCAGTACATATTTCATATATATTGAATTACTTTACTATACCCCATAAATATGTACAATTTTATGTCTCAATACATTATATCTATTATATATACTATATATACTGTGCGCACATATACATATACTAGAGTATAAGGTGTGTGTGTGTGTGTGTGTGTGTATGCATGTACTTTGTGTATATATGTACATGTGAAGAGAACATGTGGAAAGTGAAGGTGGGAATTGAAGCCCCGCATTTCACCACGGCCACCTGGAACTTCATTCTCCCTGGAATCCCATGGCTGAGCTGAGGTGTTTATCCACCCTCTCCCTCCGGACTCCAGGGACACAACTCATCTTCAGGCAGAGATGTAGGTGGATGTTAAGCTGGCAGAAAAGCCCAGTCTCAGTGGCTTGTGGCCCAGGCAGGAATTGATGCTCCTCTGCAACCCTTGTGGTTTCATACCTCCCATGATACTATCTCTTTAAAATAAAATCTAAACCCAGCCATAGTGGTCCATATCTGTAATCTCAGCTACTTGAGAGGCTGAGGCAGGAAGATCATCTTGAGCTCAGGAATTTGATGCCAGGCAGGGCAGTGAGTGAGATCTTATCTTAAAAAAAAGAAGTAAAAGAAGTAAATAAATAAATTGTGAACATTGGTAATGGCAGCAACAATGGAGTCTCTAACAAAGTTATCCATTTCTGTCCAGGTGCCAGCCCCTCATGCCCACTTTGGCTGGCTCCTCTGGATTTTCTTTGGCCCTCGACTGTCCACAGCTGTTTCTTTGATAATTTGAGTTACGTTTCTCTTTTCTGTAGATGTTCCTACAAGACTTTTATTTTCTTTCCCACCATATCACCAAAGCCTAGAAACAGGTTTACTCTTCAATAGAGGTGTATTGAATTGATAGGTAAAACCCTAAAATTTATCATGCTTACCATGGAAAATAAGCTATCCAGAGACTAATTAGGAAAAGTAGCCATGTCTCTGGGGATGTTAATGGGAATGTGTCCTTATTTTGTACCAGGTTACTTCATGTAAAATATGTGTATTTTGTGAGCCAGGCTCCTGCTGTCTCAGCAGGTAACCAGGGCCAGATTCAAGGCATCTGACTTGGGCAGCATCTCAGCGTCACACTCAGAAGTGTCCTGTGCTTGGTCTGTGCTCTTCTGTCACCACCTTGGAATACTTGATAACTTTTGAACAAGAGGTCCTATATTTTCATTTTGCACCTGGCCCTGTGTATTAGACAACTGGTCCTGCAGTGACAGGATAGCATTCCTGGACCTAGCATTCTCCTTCTGCATGTGGCCTTTCTGGAGGCTCAGCCACAGGGCCCTGGAAATGGTCTGGATGTTTTCTAGGGAGCTCCCCACATCCAGGCTAATTCACAGCAGTAACACACCTGTGGGTAGTAGCTGCATAGGGTCTACTTTCACCATTTTACCACTGAATACCCACCATAACCATTTCTACTGCCCTGGAGGCAGGCGATCAGGATCTGAGCCCTGTGGTGAGAGTATCAGGCCTTTCAGCCACTTTTCTAATGCAGTCGCTATAGGCTCCCACCGCAGAGCCATGCTGTGATGAACTTCCCCAAGGTGAGGTGTACGTGGGATTTCTAAAACTACAGGGTGTTCAAGAAATCCCTGCAGAGCATTAGAAGTGCAGTTTCTGAGGCCTACCTCCTAGAAACACTGATGTGGACTTGAGGCGAGGCTCAGCAGTCTTTTTTTTTTTTTCCTGGTACTGGGATTGAACTCAGGACCGTGCACTTGCCAGGGAGGCACAGCACCGCTGAGCCACATCCCTGGTCCTTCAGCAATCTTTTTACTAAGTTCCTTGGGTCCTCCAGGGTCATGCCATGAAGGACACTGAACTACAGGTGATCTCTCAGACATCTTCCGATTAAAATTTCAAACATGGGTAATAACTGGGACCACCAATATACCCAGATTCTGCCATTAATATTTTACTTAATCTACTTTTTCACATGCTAGTCCACCTTTGCATCCATCCATCCATCCATCCATCCATCTTCCCATCTTGATGTAGACTTCAGCATTTTCACTCTTTAACCACTTCTTTCCCAGATCTCTGATTTTCCATGAACAAGAAAAAGTGTGGCCAGGAAGCAGATGTTTGAGCATTACAAGATGGCACAGATCCATACTCACAGGTCACCTCCTTTTCTTTGCTGTGTTATATCCTAGTGGGGAGTGATCTCTTTGAGCTGTTTCCATCTCTCTCTCTCTCTCTCTCTCTCTCTCTCTCTCTCCCTCACTTGCTCTCGACAAGGTCTTTCTATGTAGTCCAGACTGGTCTCAAACTTAGTAGGTAGCTGAGGCTGGCCTTGAGATCATGGTGATCCTCCTGACTCTGCCTCCCAAGTGCTGGGATTACAGGTGTCCCCACACCTGGTGCTCCATCAGTCTTTAAGGTAGAAATATTTTATATTCTCTTAACACAAATATCTCCAATTCATAAATATAAGTAAATATACAAACGAATATGGTTAGGACAGGGTTTGAGTGTCAATCAAAGATATGCAGGAAACTTAGTCCCTCCCCTGTGAGACAGAATATTTAAGAAGAGGAGATTTGCGGAAGCCAAGCAGGTGAAAGTATGAACACTAGTCTCACAAAATAAGTTAGTTCTGGTGAGAACAGGTTGTTGTAAAGCCAGATCTCTGCTTTCTATCACACCTTGTGTTGTCTTCCACACACACTTCCATCCCAAGGTCCTCCACCAAGTTGTGTCACACCCAGGGGCTTCTCACCAGAGTGAGTGCTGGGCTGTTCGGACTTCCAACGTCCCAAGTTGTGAGCTAAATAATTTCTTTATAAAGTGTATCCAGCCTCAAGTATTTTGTTTCAGCAATAGAAAACAGACTAACGTGTACATACTATAAAGATAATCTCATTGCTTTAGAGAATGCTTTATCTTATTCTCCTCTCTCATTCTTACGCCTCGTTTTCTGCATGGAGCTCTTCTGTGATGTGAATGACCTTGGTCTAGTTTATGAGGGGGATCCTTGCCTACCTCCTGGGAGTGATTTTAAAGCTGTCATCCTGAAAAGGGCTGAGCTAGTTCCTGATCTTTCTGAAACTCAGAGCTCTCTTATCCAGGGAGAATACAGGTTATCTGATAATCTGGGGTCATGTAAGTTTTGGCCACCAGAAGGTGAAAATCAACCCATATGCACTCAAAAAGCTCTTGTGGAAATGTCACATAATTTCACTGAGCTAACAAAACTCATTAGTAGAGTGGTATCAGGAAAGATTGCTCAAGGACAGGTAGGTGGAAGTCTCACTAAGAAAAGGAAGTAAGGAAATTATAACAACCAAAACAACTGAGCACAGGACATGCATTAGTTCTGAACTGGCTTGCTCTTGAGCTGTGGGCCTGCCCTGACCCTGTCCTTGGGCTTTGCCCATGGCGGCTGTGAGTTATGATAGTGCACAAGCTGCTCCAATCCCAACACAGACATCCTGTGGCCCCTGTGGACTCTGTTCTGCCTGAATGCACACAGATCTGAAACCTGGCTCTCACCTGACAGTCTGGGAAAGAGGGAACTGGACAGCAGCATTGGAGTTACAGAAAGTCGCACATTGGAGACAGAGTGGTTGCACATTATGACTCATATCTAGATGTCCCCCCAGAGTCTCATATGCTCATAAGTGAAGAGTTTCAAAGCTGGCTGGATTAAAGTGTGTGAATGTGCATTAAGGGTATGATACTGGGATTAAGGATGTGGATAATAGAAGCCCCACCCTGGCCGGAGGCAGCACTGCGTAAGCCTTTCTTTCCCTTTATATTGAATCTAGGCTACAAGTCTGTTGGTTGGTGCCACGCACAACCAGATTGAGCCTTCCCATTATCCATGCCCATAACTATGCAAGACCAATCAGTGTACTATTAGTTATCTTGTGTCCTTAACCCATATTCACATACCCATGGTCCAACCACCTCAGAAAAGCCCCACCTATGAGTGTATGAGGCTTTGAGGTGACATTTACGTACAAGCTGTAATAGCAGACTGTACTATAGTTATAATATAAATGTGTGTGCTTTTTAAAATATATATGAAACATAGTGAGGCCTATGGGGCAGGGCCTATGTCTTTCTTGCTCACAGTCTTGTCCCTAGCTCCTAGCATAGTAGTCGGCACACAGTAAGATCTTAGTGCACATCTGAATGAATGAATACATTTGACTTTGGGTAGCCCTTGTGCAATTTGTTTTGACTAACTTAAATAGCCCAAGAGGCAGTGGGGTTTTGCTGTGGTTTGAGTACGATCTCCAGAATTCAAGTGTTAGGAACCTAATCCCCAGATGGATGATTTAAGGTTCTTTGGAGTTGGGTCTTTCTCTAAATAGGATTGGAGGATGTCACAAGGGTGGGCTTTCCTTATTGGCATTATTGGTTTTATAAGAAGAGTGACCTGAACAAGAAGGCTTGTTTCACCATTGGATGCTCTTTGCCGTGGTATGACACAGCAAGAAGATCCCCTCCAGAGGTTGGCACCATGATCTTGGATTACCCACCATCTACAACCACGAACAAAATACATGTGCTTCATAAGTTACTTATTGATGGTATTTTGATATAGCAACAGAAAAAAGATGAAGAAAGACCATTAGAGTCAAGGTTGGAACCTGGGGTCAGTGTGAGGGTGCTGGGCTTGGGTTCTTCACATAAGGTCACTCCGGAAGGTCCAGGCCTCACTGAAGCTCTTTGATTTTTTTGCAAACTCTTCCCAAATAAGATTCTTTCTCCCCCTGATTTGTTACTATCTGTTGGCACTTGTGATAAAAGGAGACACCATCAGAATTTGACTCTACAATATTCACTTTGGGAAGAAGAGAGTCTAGGCCATCATACACTCATCTTGACTCCAGCCACTCACTTGAGTCCCTGGGGAGTTGTGGAAAGTTCCAGCATCTGCTCCACTCCCAACATCTTGTTGTGGCCTGGGTGTCCGATGCTCCGGAGGGTGCCATGCTCCAGAGGTGGGCTGGTCTCTGGCAGATGTGCAAGTCAGTTTCCTGAAGTTTGATAAATCCATGCTGTGCTTCTACCCAAGGTTAATCTTTTTAATTAGCGGGGCTGCTGTATTATAGGAAACAAACATTGACCCTTGAGTAGATAATTGGCATAACTGAAGCAATTAAATGATTTTTCCCCCTAGGAGATCATTCAGCCAAACCATTCTTGCTACAGGAAAAGGAATGGCACACACACAAAAAATTGTATGACTTTGCAGTGCGGGTGACAGATAATAACTGGTTGAGTTCTCAGTCGACTTCCATTGCTTCTTTAGGAGAAGAGGTTTTGCTGGCTGCCCAGCTCCCCGTGGAGTAGTTCCACCCTCCTCCGTGGTCAAAAAATCCATGAAAAAGGACAGTTGGGGAAGTGATGTTCAGAGCAGGTGGCTTGCCAAGTGGGCAATGGAGTCTGTCCTGGGAGATCTGTGGAGGGCTTTGTAAGAAAAGGGAGGAAAAGGGAAGTTTTCAAAGGAAGTGCTGAACATCTGAGGACCTGAGAGGTCACTGCTATTCATGGACTCTCAGTAGGTGTGCTAGTCAGCTCTCTGTCACTGTGACAAAATACCCAAAATAAACTTATGAGGAACAAAGTTTTATTTAATTTTTTCTTTCTGGTACCAGGAATCAAACTCTGGACCTTGCGCTTGCCAGGCAGGTGAGGTGCCATTGAGCTAAATCCCCAGCCCAGGAAAGGTTTAATTTAGCTCACAGTTTTGGACGTTTTTGTCTGTAGTTGATTGGCCCTGCTTCTTTAGGACCATGGGGCATGAGACGTCATGGCAGGAGTGCATGGTAAGGGAGGCCCCTTCATCCCCACGATGGCAGGGAAGCAAATATGAAAGGCGTGGTGGCTTCACACTGGGCACACTCATTCTTGGACCTGCCCCACAGAAGGTCCTTTCTCCCTGCCTTCGCCCCTCTCTCAAGGTTCTGCACTTCCCAAGAGTGCCACAGGCTGGGGACCAAGCCTTCAGTACATGGGCATCTGGGAACATTCCAAGTCCCGGCCATGGTAGTGACTGAAAAGGAAATACTCTCTGACACCCTCAGACTTGGTAAAGACAGAATCAAAGTTGCACAGTTCAAGGGAAGAGGAAGGAGTCTGAACTCATTTTTGTGTGAAAGCCCGAGGACTTTTAAGTGTAATAACCCATCCTTATGCTAACTAGGCAGGTGACAAGTAACATAGAAATTAAATGTCCAAACAGTGAATATGAATCTCCCACCTGACCTGAGGTCCCTGGGCTGTCTGTGGGATCACAATCACACACTGCATAATGATGTTCCCAGAAGCAATGGACCACATCTGTGATGGTGGTCCCACAAGATTATAATGGAGCAGAAACATTTCCACCCCCCAGAATTCTTACTCTACCTTCTTCGAGTTTAGATTCATGCACACTCACCACTGTGTTACAGTGGCCTGCAGTATTAGGTGCAGTAATGTGCAGCATAACTAGTAGCCTGAAATAAGGTGCGCCCAACAGCCTGGGCGTGCTGAGGGCTGTGCCATGCAGGTCTGTGTAAGGACAACGTGCTGTTTGCACAAACAGGAGATGGCTTCTTGACACTTCTTTTGGGTGACGTGGCCCTATGTGTGTGTCACCAGTCAGAAGGGCCCACGATAGTACCAACATGAGTTTCATGTCTTTCTGAGCCCCCCACACAGCCACTGCAGGGCACCCACTGGGGAACCCCAGAAGAGATCTGGTACTGAGAGGGCTTCCCAGGACACAAGGTTAACATCAAGCTCAAGGGGTTTAACGTCCCCTCCTCCCGGGGAGCATTCAGGAGACTGAGGCAGGGCCAGAGAAGTGACATGCAGGGCTCCTCTGGTCCAGTCCTCAGGCTGGTGAAGGAAAGCAGGAGGAGGGGCGGAGGGAGGAGGGGCGGGGAGTCATGGAGGAGGCCGGGTCAGGGACTTGATGGGTACCCTTCTGCCTTAGGCCCACCTCACCTCCTCTCCCCTGCACCCTTTGGAAGCTTCTACTTCCTTCCCCTCCTTCACTGTGGGCATTTTCCCAGGCTCCACCCTCGGCCTCCTGTCCTTCAGGTGGCAGGTGTCCTTGGGTTGCTGCCTATGCCACACTGTGGGTTCGATGGCCGCCAATTGCTGGTGACTCTCACTTGTGGGTCTGGCCTCATGGACTTCTGCCATCTGCAGTGGCATGGGGCCCTCCCTGTCCTACACTTGCCTGCTCTCTTCCTGTGCACTGTGCCCACCTGCAGACCCAAAGCAGAGACTCAGGAGTGTCTGCACCCCGCTCCCATCCAGCCGTGTTCCAGGTGCTGCCAACTCTAACCCCTCAGCCCTGGTCTGTGCCATCTTGGCACAGCCTCATGTCCCTGTGCCCTTCTTTTGGTGGCTGCCACACACCTGATATCCCTGCTCCTATCTCTCTAAACTAGAAATATCTTCCTTTCATTATTCGGTATACGATGGTGTGTTTGCTTTCTGTTATTCTGACAAAGCCCAGGGAGCTCAGAGCCTGCTCTGTCCTCTTCACATTCCAGGCATGTTTGGAATTGTGTGGTTCTGTAGAAGTGGCTCCTCTGAGCTTGGTTACTCCCTCCCTGTGGTTGCTGAACCTTCTGCTCCCTGCCTGCATTTATCTGCTTGCCTTCTGCCACCACCCAGTCCTTGCCCTGAATACCTGTGGAGCGGATTCTTGGTACCTCGTTTCAGCAGTTGCAGCCTCCATGACCCATCTCTCAGCCCTGCACACCACCACACAATGGGCCAAGACTGGGTCTGGATTAGGGGATGCACGAACTCCTTACTTACCTCTCAAAATTCCTCACAACACCAGGATTCTTGCCTGTGATTCCCTGGTGGTGCAGGCTGCAGCTGGGTGGAGTGGGGGGCTTTCTTTGGTGGGGCTGAGTACTGAAATTCCTTCTTTCCCAAACCCCTCTTCCTTCCTGGCCCCTCCTCCTATGGGCGTCATCCTGATAGGTATGAGGGCTAATCCTGCATCATGGGAGACTCTGTAGCTACAGAAGTACTTTCTCTGTTGCCTGCATTTTCATCCTTCTGCAGAGGCCGCTCCTCTGGCAAAGCAGAGTGGTTCTGAACTCTTTTGCTTAGTGAGTTCAGGACTCACTAGTGAGTCCCTTCACTGTGCGTGGTCCCCAGCTTATCCTGGTTGGACATCCTGATGGGGTGCAGGTGTACTCACAGGCACTCTACTTTTCACTTTTAGTACATAAGCTCTGCATGAGATGTTTTGCTCAGCTACGGATTAATATAAGCACTCTGGCCGTGTGTAAAGCTGGCTTGGCCATTCGGTACATTGATAGGTCAGGTATAGTAAATGCATTTTCAGGCTGGGAAGTGGCTCACTGTAGCATGTGCAAGGGCCTGGGCTAGATCTCCAGAGGAGAATCAAATATTTTCAACTTATAATTTATCTCAGCTTACACCGGCTTTCTCTGGGTGTGACACCATTGTAAATTGAGGGGTATCTGTGAATTGATGGCTGTGTGCATCTTCTGTGATCTTGGGCTTTTCTCTGTTAATTCTGCTGGTAGGGGGAAGCTTACGGCTGTCCGCCAGGAAGCTGCAGATGCTGAGCCACCTGGGTGTGCTGTCTGTGGCTTCCTAAATGCTTGCCATGCAAAGGTGTGGTACATGTGTGCAGACTTGCTGCTGTGATGGGTAATTGTGTGGAATGGAGGTATTGGCTTGGAGTGACTATGTGTTTCCTCAGTTACAGAATAGTAAGAGTGCACATTCTATTACATGGGGCATCTGTGTACACTTTTAAGATCTAAAGGCCTCCTTATGAAGGGACAGAAGGGAGCTTCCAGGGTTCTGGTGATGTTCTGTTTCTTTATTCAGGTGCTAATTACATTGTTCAGTTTGCAAAATTCATCAAGCTGTGCAGTGTGTTGTGTGCACTTTCCTAAACTGTATAACACTTCCTGAACTGAAAAAGAAAGAGGAGTGGTACTGGCAAAGAAATAGACCTGAGGATCAATGGAACAGACTGGAAGACACAAAAACAAATGCAGATGTACTCAGCTACCTCATCTTCGACAAAGGAGCTCACCATCCTCAGTGGAGGAAAGATAGCCTCTTTAATAAATGGTGTTGGAAAAACTGGATATCAACCTGTCACAGATTAAAATTAGACCCTTATCTTTCGCCATGCACTAAATTAAAATCCAAATGGATTAAAGATCTAAATATTAAAACAGAAACATTAAACTTGCTGGAAAGTAAGTTAGGTAGAACTCTGGAAGACATTGGTATAGGAAAAGACTTTATGAACAAATCCTCAGTAGCACGGGAACTAGCAGAAAGAATCAACAACTGGGATCTCATCTTACTAAAAAGCTTCTGTACTTCAAAAGAAACCATTAGCAGAACTAAGAGACAATCTACAATGTGGGAAAAAATTTTTACCAGCTGTTCCTCAGACAAAGGACTATTATCAAGGATATATAAAGAACTCAAAACAATCAGTCCCCCCAAATATAAAGACCCGATCCAAAAATGGGCATCCGAAATGAACAGACATTTCTCATACAAAGAAGTGAAAGCAGCAAGAAAATATATGAAAAAATGTTCCACATCACTGGTCATTCGAGAGATGCAGATGAAAACAACACTGAGATTCCACCTCACCCCACAAAGAATGGCTGCTATCAAGAAATCACACAATAACAAATGTTGGCGGGGTTGTGGGGAGAAAGGAACCCTCCTCCATTGTTGGTGGGAGTGCAGACTAGTGCAACCACTATGGAAATCAATATGGAGATACCTCAAAGAGCTTGGACTGGAGGTTCCATTTGACCCAGCCATCCCTCTGTTGGGTATCTTTCCAAGAGAACTAAAAGAATCATATCACAGAGAGGTATGTGCACCCATGTTTATAGCGGCACAGTTTGTAATAGCTAAATCTTGGAAACAACCTATTTGCCCATCCGTTGGAAACTGGATAAAGAAGATGTGGTTTTTCTATAAAATGGAATATTACTCAGCCATAAAGAGCGAGAGAATAGATTCATTCATAGGAAAATGGATACATATTGAAGATATACTCCTAAGTGAAATAAATAAGTCCCACATGTGTAAATACCAAATAGTTTCCCTGGTGTGAATATTCTGCAACAATGCATAAGATTCTAATAAGATTACTGACATTTAGAAATGGGAGGAAAGGAGCTAAAGGTGTAGGGAAGGTGTGATACGTAGGGGAAGAACAAAAAGGGAAAAGAAAAAAATGTGAGAGAATGAAAAGATGAAAATAAAGTGTTTGTAGATGGGGAGGGGAGGAGGGGGTGAAGGGAGGGCAGAGGTAAGGGGAAAAAAATGAGAATCAAGACTTGCCATGTAAAGGTACATGATCCCAACAATGAATGTAACTGTACTGTATCCCTAAATGTACCAATAAACTCAATTAAAAAAAAAAAAAAAAAAAAAAAAAAAAAAGAAAGAGGAGTGGATCCTAGTGTTTCAGTTAGAGGTGATTGAGTAGGGTGGAAACAACTGCAAAAAAGAGCAAGAACAATAAAGTCCAAGCGACAACTCCATTTTCCATGACACAGGCTATAATCGCTTTCTGGAGGCACAGCTGAAGAGTCACCAAAGGCAGGGAACTAGGAGCAGATAGAGATGGAGATGGCCTTCAGGGGCCCCAGGGGCCAGGCTGAAACAGGTCCCTGGGCAAAGGTGGGCCCTAGGGGGATCTAGGAGTGAGGCCTGGGAACAGCCAAGACCAGCCTGCTCTGTCTAAGAGGGGACAAGCATGGTGCCTCATCGCCAACTCTGCCAATACTGCAGAGGAAAATACCCCCAGGGGCACACCAAGGGTGGGTGGCCTGGAAAACGCTGTGCTGTGGACTGGAGGCTGCTGCTTTTCCCAAGCAGAGACAGCCTCTGGGGTGTGGTGTTGGGCAAACAGACCTCAAGCCGAGCTTTCCATGGACTTGGCTCACGCTCTAGGGAAATGAAGTGTCAGCTCATTAGGAGCAGAAAAATAGCAAAGTGTGTCACACCAAGAGTCCTTCTGGATGGGCACCTGGAAGTGGACCCTGTGCCAAGGAAGGATGAAGGAGAAAAGGGAGGCAAGTATAGAATTGATGTAAGTATAGGGTAAGGGCTGGGCCCATGCGAAATTCCAGATATGGAGTATAGTGCGGGACAGCTCTGAGGCACAGTCATCCCCGAGAATCCATAGGGGATTGAGGCTGAGACTTTCATTCCAAAATCTGTTGCTGCTCCAGTCCATTATATAAAATGGTTTATGTCTTACAAAGAACCCGAGGAGAAGCGTGCAGAAGATCCAAACACAAAGGCAGTGATAAGGAGGTGTAAACATTAATTGCTCCAGTTTAATCAGCTTGCACAGTGTATATATTGAAATATCAGGCTTTATCCATAAATATGTGCAATTATTACATGTTAATTAAAATTTTGAAAATGCTACAAATTTGTACACTTTGAAACAATTTTAAAATTTGCAAAAAATGGCAAAGTAGTTGCATATAACTTATGGCTTCTGAGTGCTTTAAATTATCCCAAGGTGACTTTTTTTTTTTTTTTTTTTTTTTTTTAATTTTTGGTACCGGGGATTGAACTCGGGTCCTTGCGCAGTGTTTTTTTGTTTTTTGTTCTTTGTTGCCAAGGTGACTTTTAATACTGCGTGCAAGCTATGTGAACAGCTGCTGTACAGTTTGGTTTAGGAAACAAGGACAAGAAAAAGTCTGTACTTGTCAGTATAGGTGCAAAGTTTTTTCCACGTATGTTCAGTCTGGGATTGGTTGACTCTTCAGATGCAGAACCCACGGATACAGAAGGTAATTATATAATTAGCAAGAATCTGGAAATGAGAAGATAGGGAGCTGGTATAACTACTGCTTTTCTTGCCTTCCCCAGAGTAAGGATGATAGAGCAGGCTTCGAGGCTATAAGGCACTATGTACTTATTGAAGTATATATATTGTGTAAGGCTTTAGGAGTCATTGTACAAGGACTAAAAGTTCTTTCAGTTATCCAGAAGGAAAGACACACACACTCCATGTTGCCAGGGTATTCATTGTGCTGTGAGTGGGATGCAAGTTGTCATCTCTTTGGGGAAAATGAGGTACTACTGCATTTTAAGCACATCTATGCAACAGCTCTCCTTAGGAAATTCTTGGGTGGAAACTGTATGTACACAAGCCAGGGGCCTCCCCCAAGGTCATTGCTATGCAGCTGGTGGCCACATCTGTTTTGTGATTTGCACTTGATAACCATCCATTATAGCAGAATTAGTATTGCTTCGCCATGTCACACAGTGTGAGCATGGGAGATCGGTGAGTTTCTCACCAGTTTTCTTATTGTATTTCCTGTCCAAGACAGTTCCAGTTACTGTGAGTACATAACAAACTGCCCTGAGACACAGAAGTATGGAACAATTGTTCATTTATGTGCTTGGATTTTGCAGGGTGGCAATTCAGATGGGACCTCAACTGAAAGGCCCCAAAGCTTTGGATGAAAGCTTTGAGTCTGAAAGTCTCCTGCAGCCTCACACTCGTGTCCAGTGGTTGGAGCCAGCTGGATTCTGGGGTCCCAGGCCCTCTATGGCATGTCTCTCAGATGCTAGCTGGGTTCCATCAGATCTGAATGACATAGACAGGACAGCACTGTGCTGGTATAAGGTACAGGGTAGTAACTTACTAGGCTCAGAGGGCAGCAGGCCTCTGGTTGGTGATCTCATGTGCTGGGGTGCGTCTCACTACCCGGGACAGTGAGCTGAGCAGTTGGAGTAGGAGGAAACACTCAGCTGGGATTCTGAGCATGACTATAAGTGGCCCTTGAACTAACCTTGAAGACAATCCCTGGCTCTAATTAGTTTTTGCTCTGACTTCTCATGGCATAGAGGACAAGTCTAAACCTTTAAAAAGCATCTCTTGAAAGTTAAGTCTTTGGAAGTCCTGGGTGACTTTGGAAGTCTGTGCAACCTAGGTAGGGAGACTCCTTAGTCTTGACTCGGCAGATTTGTTTTTCTCCGTTTTGGGCTGCAGGCCTCTGCTGCAAACATACTCCGCCAAATCATCAGTCAGGCCAAGACGCATCCTAGCTTGATCCCCCTTTTCATTTTTATTGGAGCAGGAGGTACTGGAGCAGCACTGTATTTAACACGTCTGGCATTGTTCAATCCTAATGTCAGTTGGGATAGGAAGAATAACCCAGAACCATGGAACAAACTGGGAACCAATGAGCAATACAAGTTCTACTCAGTGAATGTGGATTACAGCAAAATGAAGAAAGAAGGTCCAGACTTCTAAGTGAAACATTTCACTATAAAGCTACTTAAAATGAAGGTCTTTGAGAAGCCGTCTGCACAATTTTCCACTTAACCAGGAAGTACTCCTCTTCTAAATGCATGAAATCATGTTGATTTATTGGAGTTTATTACACAGATTAATAAACTTCTGAAACTTGAAAAAAAAAAAAGAAAGTTAAGTCTTGGCTGTTGTAGCAAGTGCTGTGCAAGTGTCCTGCCACGCTGAGTGCTAGCCGCAATGCCAGCCTCCCACCCTGGTGTTGCTGGCCCAGCTCTTTCTAGCCATCAGAGCCTGATGTGCCTGACTGTTATATAATTGAATAACCCCCTGATTTGCAGCCAAGGTCTTCTCTCAGTGGCCGTGGGAATGGTTCACATGTCCTAACTAACCACTCCTTGTTCCATCCAGGAACTTGGGAGTTGCCGGGCAGGGTCAGGCTCTGGTTAAATATGCGGGTGTCTGGCTTTGTCTTTATCCCCTGATCCCAGTGCTCCTGGGATAACTTCCCGGATCTGCCGGTAGCTGGATGTTGTTTCAGAGTTGGCTTCAGGGGAACCCAAACTAAGACGGCTGCTGGGGGTGGGTTACACGGGTAGTATGGACATACAGCTGAGCACAGGTTTTAAGGCAAGTCTTCTGTGTTGTCTCCCTGACTCCCAGTGAATGCCCAGGCTCCCAGATCAGCTTCCTGCTGGCACCACATCATAGGAGGCCACAAAAGGGAGGTTCCCAGGCTGTCCTCCTGCCCTCTCTGTCCCAGACGCCTGCAGGATTAGGAAGGCTGCTCCTCAGTGCACCTGGCCAGCATGACAAAAGCAGGATGCTCCTCGTTAGTTTGATCTGCCTGACAAGGCCCAGTGCAACTGTTTGGCTAGAGGAGGAAGCAAATGGATGCAATTTGCATATGAAAAGCCATCCCTACTCTTGTTACAGTCTGTAGCCTTGGATTAAGCAGAAGGCTGCATTAGGTGAGTGGTCAGCTGTGGAATCTGCACCCTCTTCCCTGGGTGGGGGGTAGGCTGAGCAAATGATTCTGTTAGCTGGATGTCGGGGTGCTGGAGCCTCTTTCTAAAGGTTCTTTCTGTCCGGGGAGTGTGTGGGGGAGGAATTGGTCATGACAGTCACACAAAGAAGCAAGCTTTTACATTTAGACAATGTTTGTAGTAGCACAGTTCATAATAGCTAACTCCTGGACATGGAGATGATGAAACTAGAATTGGTGACCTCAAATCACCCAAACCAAATGAAATCAAATCCCTAATTTAACCCATCCGATGGGTATGGTGGTATATACCTATAATCCAGCACACTGGGAGGCTGAGGCGGGAAGATCTAAAGTTTAAACCTAGTCTGGGAACTTTAGGAAATTAGCAAGATGCTGTCTCAAAATAAAAATAAAAATAAAAAGACCTGGGGGATTTGATCCCTAGTAACACACACACACACACACACACACACACACACACACACACACACACACAAAAAGGCTCTTCCAGTTTAACCCATCTGGAAACTGTCAGTTTAAAGAAGAGCAGAGGGAGTGGCTCTCAAAAATGGAAAGGTTTCGTTTGGGAATGAGCAGGCTGCAGTCTGGAATAATTGTGCTATGACAGACAAGTCAAAGCCACATTGGGTGGAATGGAAAGCCAGAGTTCCAGAAGATAAGGTGGGGAAGCTTTCGGCTTGCGTAGTTGTTTTGGAATACTTGTCCTAGGCCACAGGATCAATAACAAGGGTGGGGTCCGTCTGCAGGCAAGCAGGCAGGTGCCTGCTAGGAGTCCTTGCAGAAGCCAACTGTGTGATGTTACAGTGCCTCTGCAGGGAGCACCTGGTGATAGCATTTACTGAAGGCATATGTGTGCCCGGGCCCGTCCTGCATGGCCCCAACTCCAGCTGGTCCAATCTGGCCCAACTCCATTCTGGCATTGACAAGTGTTATAAAGCAGAAACAAACCCCAGGAAGAGAGAGAGCGAGGGCAGCCACTGCTTGCGGGCATGTGTTTCTAAAATTGAAAGAAGGAGTGAGAAAAAGGAAGAGCCAGTAGGGCAGCAGACGATCCACTTGGCAGCTAAGAGCTGTGTTTGTCTTCAGTCAGCACAGAGCAGGGTCAGGATTTGGAGGCTGAGCTGTTCTGTGGATGGAATGCTTATAAAAGTGATTAAAATAACTTTATAGAATTTGCCTCAAGGATAGAGAAGTGGCCTCTGGGGGACACTGGGTGCAGGAATTACAATGTATTTGCAGGCTTGGCCTCAAAACTGAGCGTGCTCTTAGCAACCTGTAAGTCTTTGGGAGTCAGTCGGGCAAACAGAGACAATTAAACACTTAATCAGATGCAAGATACTCTGTTGTATGTTCACTGTGGCTATGGGAAAGGGTGCTGTAACAGATCTTTAAATAGCAAACCCTAGGCTAAATTTCACTCCATCCATCAAAAGCTGCTGCTATGCAATGACCTAATTTTAGCTGCTTATCAATTCCTCGGTGCTTGTTAGTAGATGTAGCTTTGATCCTCTGATGCTAGATGACTTTTGTGCTGAATACAGCGAGAATTTAATATGACTCATTTGGATGGCTGCCCAGCCGAACTCGACACTGTGTGTGTGTGTGTGTGTGTGTGTGTGTGTGTGTGTGTGTGAGAGAGAGAGAGAGAGAGAGAGAGAGAGAGAGAGAGGGAGAGGGAGTATTTTTAGGGCATAAAGTAGATGGCAATACAGACACAGGCTTCCTTATACCTGCTTAATCAGCTTCATGTGGCCAGGTTTGCATTTCAAGCACGTTATCCTTGGGCTTTTATTTTCCCTCCTAAGCAACGCGACTCTTCTCATGACAAACACACAGGAGGCAATGACACATTGCCACTGCCAAGATCTAATGATAGTGTCAATAATTGCAAGACACTAAATGAATGTTTTTCAAGCGAATCATGGGCTTCTCAAAGGGCTTTTATTTCTGTTTATGGAGTGAGTGGCTGAAATGCTACCCAAGAGCAGAGAAGAATTCTGACAGTTCTCCCCCTCCTGTTGTCTAGATTATTAGGCAAGGCCTTTATGTCTTTTTTGCTGGCTGGCTTTTTATCTGAATTCCTAGGTTCCTTCTGTCCTCTTGGCCTATTAGAAGAGCCACCAGTGTTGCAAGCAACATCACTGGCTACGTGGGGCTGCAACTTTTCTGCTGCTGACCTGCCCTAGTTGGCATCATTTCTGCCAATGGAACAGTGACATGGCGCATGACCTCCAGCTCTTGATCCCTGCAGGGTAATGTTCCACGGCGGGAGGTTGGGCAAGCAGGGATGGGGGCAGCTAGCCTCCCGGTATGGGCCCTTTGGCCACTCCACCTTTCTCATTCCAGTCCGAAGGGTCTCTTTAATTTCTTCCAGGACAAACCCAGGGCTTGCTTATAACTTACTCCACTCTGGCTGGGGGATGGGGTGGGAAGAGAAAAGGTTTAAACCTGTCTTGGCTTCTAGTTAGCAGTTTGGTGGAAGAGGAAGCCAGAGCTACCAAGCTCAGGACATCTGTGAGTGCCCATGCTTGTTAATCTTCCCTGCAACTTCTGTTCCCTGTCATGGAAGGCATCATAATGTGAAGGAGGGGTGTGCCAGTTCCCCCTGGGGTGTGAGGTTTGGGATGAGTCAAGGGGCCTTAAGATACCTTTGAAGAAAGTACCTTTTACAGAGACCACAGGCTACTACTCTAAGGCAGTGCTGAGACTGGAATCAAGAAATGCACATACAAACTGCTCACACCTCTGGCTCATGTGAAAAGCGTTAGCGTTGTTCCTCTATATCAGTCTGGGGGGACACACAAGCTTGCTAGGAACAGAACATTCAGTTTCAAACAATGTGTCTAAATTATACTTAATGTACTGTTTTTGTAAGGTGGGGTTCTCCCATTCATGAAGGGAAGTAGAGTGGCCACTTTGATTCCTGCCACTAGAGTGCTGGGAATGTGGCTTTGGGCTGGGCAGCTTCAGGCCTGCAGAGGGAAGGCGAGTGTCTCTGTGTGAGCTCCAGAGCCAGCTGCACATAGGAGACTCCGTCCCCAGCAAGTCATGCAACAGGAGAAGAGCTAGGGCAGGATGGCTGGGCTTCCTGGGAAAGTGGTCTGTGTTGATGCCTCGGTACCAGCTGCCTGATGTGCCAGCCCATTGGGCAGGTCCAGTGAAAGCTGCAATGGGCTTGGCCAACCAACACAGAGCACTGAACAGTACATACACTCCCTATAGTGCTTACTGAAAACTGGGAAAGACACCATGAGGCCATATTCTTGATTCTGAGGGTTCCCTGAAATAAAATTATTTACTGAGCTGTGCCAGGTAAAGACAGGTCCTGGGACAAACCACACAACAACCCGAAGCCAGGTTAGGGAGCTGTTGGGAAAATGTCAGTGGGACATAAGAACCAAGAGCATTTGGACATTGATACTTTGAGGAAGAAAGCATAGATTTTACACTGAGCCTACATTGGCTTTAGATAAATTCAGGGAATAATTCAAAGCTGGGCAAGTTTTAGGATGGGAGGACAGTCCATCAGGAGAAGATGCTAGGGCCTTGGGATTGGCTGGGGTTAAAGGTCTGGAAAGGTCATCTGTGAGCAGGAAGCAAAGATCTTGGTGGGGGACATCTAGCTGGTATTTGAAGTCAATATTTTAAGTATATTCAGGAATGTGGAACAATCTTTGGTCGGTTTGGCCAATAGTTCTTTAATTGTTAACTGATTAATTTCCTTTGTCTCTTCCCCCTTCTATCCTTGGTCTTTGTAATTAAAATTTAGGAGTTTTTCTCATCAATTTCTAAAATCCTTGAAGTCTTGTGTCTTTTGCTGAAGGTGAAGGAGCTTTGGAATGGGAGCTGGTCACAAGAGAGAACAAGGCATTATGGATGGGCAGGACTTTCACTCCATAACCACTTCAGCAGGAGCTGAAGGTTGCGATGATCACCAGTCACCACTGATTGATTGATCATGCTTGTGTAGTGGAACTTCCATGAAAACCCAATGGACAGGTCCAGAGAGCCATGGAAGGGCTGAGGTAGGCAGGGTGAAAGCTCTGTCCCCTGTCACGCACACCTCGTTCTATGCATCTCTTCACCTGGTGTTCATCAATATTGCTTTGTAAGACCCTTTGTAATAAACCGGCAAATGTGTTTCCCTGAGTTCCGTGAGCTTCCCTAGCAAAATGGAGGGCGGGGTTGTGGGAGCCCCAATTTATAGCACAGGTCATCCCTGGGGACCTGGGGTTGGCATCTGAAGTCTGTGGGGACAGTCTTGGGGACAGAGCTCTCAAGCTGCCGGCAGATGGTGTCAGAGCAGAATGAGATTAGAGGCTGCCCATCTGGTGTCTTGCAGAGATGATTACCTGCTTCATGCGGAGGAATCCCCCTACCACTGCCATTGCTTTCACTCACAGAAATCCTCTATGTCGATTGTTGTGTTGTCAGATCAGAGGAAAAACTTTTTTTTTGTTCTGCAGAATTGGTGACTTCCTAGTGACAGTCGTCAGGGTGAGTTTGGACTTGCAGGGGAAGGCTGCACCATCAGGGAGGGTGACGGACCCTGAGGCTCCTGCTGTGTGGCAGAGCCCATTACCTGTAACCCTGTGAGTGGCACTAGACAGCGACTCTTCAACACAAAGCGGACAGATGCCAGCCAGAGAGTGCTTCCATGGCGAGGCAGCTAGAGGACATGGATAGGTCTGACTCCCACCTCCCAACTGCCAGCCACCTGAGTTCCTGAAGAACAGTTACATGTCTATGTCCAGCAGCCTTCCGCCTGAGCCCAGGAACAATGCCTGTTCTGCTAGGATATGACACACACACCTACCTGCTAGGTCACGGTGCTCATGTGGCCACATATTCAGCCATTGTCACCCCCCAATCTCAAGCCACTCCCATCATGTCACCCCACCTAAGCTTGTCCCATTAACTCCCATACCCTACCTGTAAAAGACCCAGCTCAATAAACTGACTCTCCTTTGGGGTTATTCCAGGAGGCCCTACCCAGAACCCCCAAATTCGGGCTGTCTGTGCTCTTTACTGGGTCATCACCATTTACCTAGAAGACATCAACTACCCTAAGTCTACAAGTTGGGAAGTCTGTTTGTGCCTCAGTTAGGCTTTTGGGTGATTTATACACTAATGTAGGGTCTCAAGTACTGGGGCCTCCCCAGGCCAAATGTAGTTCAATCAAACACTAGCTCCTTTCCATATCAATTCTTATGCCCAAAACCTGGAAATCATTCCATCCTGTGCTTCTCCACCAGAATCAGAGAACAACTGGGGAGAAAAGTCCTGGTGCCCCAAGGGCCCTCAGTAGGGCCCAGTGGTGCCAGGCTCTTGCTGGCTCTTCCGTCTGCCTTCTTTTTTGTTCCAACACAGAAATGTAGCATGGCTGTGACTCCAACCACACAGTGGTTCCTACTTGGAGAACAGAAGAAGTGGGAGACACACCTGCCTGCCCCCATCTGCCTTCCCTTGGCCCCACACCACCCCCTCAAACACAGGAGGAACTGCCCCTGGTGAAAACAGCTGTGCCCTCTACTTGAGCCCTGGGAGGCAGGGTGGGCTTACTCATCTGTCCCTTCAAGTAAGGAAAGTAAGGCATGCCATGGTATACACAGCGACACAGATCTGCCCAGATGGGATTCTGTACATTTGGGCCAGTGTGTAGTTTCAAGACTTCTAAGCCAAAGGGACTGAAATGTCTCCTTAACTTGGAGAACTTCAAATTCACAGATCTCACTGTGGGCTCCTCCTGGCCACACTGAGTTTTGTGAGACAGGGCTGGGAGCCTGCATCCTGCCCCTGAGGCCATTTAAGGATGTGTATGTAGGCAGCTTCATGAGGGCTGCATGGACCTTCTAGGTGGCAGAGGCTTCCCTGTGTCTATTGACTTTTGGTGTCATGTTGTAACTTTCCTAGAGTCCTGCAGCATGGCCAGCAGACCAGCCTGGGGCAGTGGAATCTATCTGAGTGCCCAACCCAGGGGTGCTGCCTCCTGCAGCCCTTTTGCAGCCTGACCCCTGCATTCACCTACCCAAGCCAGTTCCAGGAGCTCTGGAAAGTTGAGCATGTACCAAGACCTTACACCAAGGACACCTTGTCGATGTGGGAGGAAGTATGGAGACCTCCAAGTGGGCCTGCTGTTCTCTAGGCTCAAGTATGCTCTGTCTTACATGGACAGCCTGGCTCTGCTTACTTCCCTCTCTGTGCATTGTAAAGATGCCCCAAAGCAACCCTTCCTATAGGAAATAAGCTGCTGGTTGATAGGAGGGGAAGAGGCTAGAGCAGCTGCTAATCTGAATACCATCAGATTCTTAGTAAACCTGGTTAGTAGGGCCACATCTGTGTCCATGTAACCAGTCAGATGGATAGAGTCACTGCAGTATCTTCAGGTTTATATTCATTTGATTTGTTTCTGAAATATCAGAAGGATGAACACAACACATTCCTGGTCACCACAAAGAATACAGAGTAAAACTTAAAAGTTGAAGCATGCCAGTCCCTGGGCAGTCCGCTCTGAAATCTAAGGGCGTCAGGGCTGTTTGGAGGAACTGTTTCCTCCTGCAGAGCTCTACAGACAGCTCTGCCTTCTTCCTGGGGAGGGGAGGGGCTCCCTGTCACTCAGAAGGGCCATCTTATTCAGTGACATTTTCCTTCCTAGTGTAATCAGAGCCCTGCAGGAGCCTAATCCAAATGAGATAGAATTACACTCAATCATACTGATTCATGGGATGACTTTTAGGGTTGAGTGGCATGGCTATCTGTTCAAAAGCCATAATATTCTGGGCAAAGGTGAAAAAGTAAGGATTGCGGGCTTTTTCTGTCAAAGGCTAAATGTATCAAATCCCTCTCAGTACAAGCACTTTGAAGAGTAGAACGTTTGTGTCTTAGTCACTTTCCTTGTCAGTGGGAGGAAATCCCTGCTACTTGTAATTTAACAAAACAGAGGCTCATAGTTTGTGGAGGTTTCAGCCCATGGTTGGCTGGCTCCAAGTCAGAAGCAGTGTGGTGGAAGGGCCTGTGTAAAGGAAAGCTGCTTACCTCATGGTAGCCAGGAAGCAGTTGTGAAGGGAGGGGCCAGGGAGAGAGATATAACCTTCCAGGCCATACCCCGCTGACTGCCTCTTCTGACTAAGCCCCACCTGTCAATCGCACATTTAGCTATAAACTCCAGTGGATCAATGCACCCATCCCACAGTGTCCCATCCTTCACCCACCTCCTGAGTCCACATCTGGGTCTCCCTACATTCTCTGCTGTTCACACATTACTGCTTTAGGTAGTGTATCAGCCACCTTCCCATTGCTAGGGTGAAATACCTGACATATACAGCTTTAAGGAAGAAAAGCTTATTTTAGCTCCTAATTTCAGAAATTTCAGCCCAGGGTCAGCTGGCTCCATTGCTATAGACCTGAGGTGCAGGAATATCATGGCAGAAAGGGATGGGAGATCAAGCTGGTCATGTCATGGCAACCAGAAGTAGAGTGAGAGGGAAAAGCCCCTTGCACCAACCAGGTCCCACCTCACAGACTGCTCCGCTCTGTACCCCTCAGTGGGTTGATTCATTGATAAAGTTGATGTCCTCACAATCCAATCACCTGTGTAAGCGCTTCTTAGTCCAGTCAAGGGGTCACTACCATCATGGGTTGGCAAAGGGAATTACCATTTGAAGAATGGCTCAGGACTGAAAAAGCATCCAGGCCACATGTGGCTTCTCTTGGGGCAGAGGAGATGGAACATCTTGAATAAGAATAGGAAAAGAACCTTCAAAGAGTAGGAATCACATTCAAAAGACACTATCAGAAGGAAACAAAAGGATTCTGGTTTAAAACTTTGCAGATTGGGCCAGGGATTTGGCTCGGTGGTTCCACCACCTGCCTCACAAGCACAAGGGCCTGAGTTCAATCCCCAGTACAAAAATAAATAAAAATAAATAAAGAAAACTTTGCAGATGAATTGAAAAAGAGAATAGTCTTTATCAAGACCAAACTCTCTAGTTTGAAAACACAATAGAACAAACCTCTCACAAAACAGAGCCAAGACAGAGCAATTATGAGGGAGAAGATGAGATGTACCAGATTCAGAATGCAAACCATGAGTAAAGGGAATCTGGGATGAAAATGGGGACAGGTGGACTAGGAGTAATGAAGAAACCATGCATGAAGAGCACTTGTGCTGCTGAAAGACTCTGCTGTCCGTACTGAACAGGCTCACAGGGCCCCAGGCACAAGGAGCAGAATGAGATGCATCTTTGAACACATTCCAGTGAACTAGTGAACTTCTTGGTAAAATAAATAACCCTGCCTGCATTCAAAAAAATTTTTTTTTTTTTTTTTTGGTACCGGGGATCAAACTAGGGTCCTTATGCTTTCAAGGCCGGGGGCAGAACCAACTGAGCTAAATCCCTGGCCCCATTCAAAAAATTTTTTTTTTTTTTTTTTGGTACCGGGGATCAAACTAGGGTCCTTATGCTTTCAAGGCAGGTGGCAGAACCAACTGAGCTAAATCCCTGGCCCCATTCAAAACATTTTTTTAAAAAGCATGTTATATATAAGAAAAAATAAAGGAGAAAGAATAGCATCAGACACTTCCTCAATAGCAGAAGATAAAAGATAACAATTATGGAAAAATATAGCAGGATACCCTACTATTCAAATAAAATATGTTAAGAAACAAAATGACCATCTATGTTATCTAATGGTAATATGAAGAAAATACTTTAATCAAGCTGGAGATTGTGAGAAGTTCTGGAGCCCTGGGAGCAATAAATTTGGTAGGACAGATACAACACTGTCTTAGTCATCTTCTCATCACTGGGAGAAAATATGCAGCACTCAAAACTAAAAGGAAGAGAGTTATATTTTGGCTCTCGTTTTTAGAAATCTCAGTCCTTGCATGCTCAGTGGCAAGGTAACAAGGCCCGGGTGGAAGAAACCTGTTCAGGTCATGGTGTCTGTGAAGCAGAGAGGAGGAGCCAGGGAGGGAAATATACTTCCAGGTCATTACCCAGTGAGTGCCTCTAATCAGAACCCACTTCCTCACAGCAAGTGAGCTGTGGCACCCCATAATCTAATCACCCCCTCAAAGACTCTCCTAGGAGGATGCACCGTCTTTGGGGGATGTTATTAATCTAAACCAAAACAAAACATCTAAGTAACTAGAATGTGAGCTCCTGAGTAAGAGTTCTTGAGACAGAACATTCTAAAAGGAAACATAATAATAGGCTGTTATTTCAAATATTAAACATATTAGCTATGCAATGTGATCAACATATAATGAATGATTAAATTTAAAAATTACAATAAGACATATTACCACCAAACCCCTTCAACACCCCCCCACACCCACACCCACACTTCAGATACACGTATCCTATGATTCTGGCCACTCTCTGAAGCAGTTCTGGAAGTTTTCTTTCATAGGGTGTCATGCTGTTGTGATCATGCTGTTGTGCTGCCTCAATGTCTTCAATGGATTCAAAACACTTACCTTTCATGGTCGTCTTGACCTTGGTGAAGAGCTAGAAGTCACACAGTGCCAGATCTGGTGGACAAGATCGATGAGGATTCACCATAGAGTTTGTATTTGACATAAATTGCTATAAACATTTAATCAATAAGGCATAATCACAAGATACAATGAATGTTTAAATTTAAATATTCACTACTGTAAAAGACATTGCTATCAATCCCCTTCACAATACTCAAAATATTCCCCCTCACTTCAAACACACCCATCCCATTATTCTGGGCAATATGTCTTTCACTTTCATATATATATATATTTAATTTAAACATTCACTGTATCTTTTGATAACCCATTGTGGGTCAACAAAACCTAGGAGTTAAGTTTGTGTGTGTGTGTGTGTGTGGTGAGATGGTAGATTAAAATATGGGGGAATCCAGGTGACCACTAGTAAGGGCAGTGGTGTATCTGGTCACCCATAGGTTGACATGGAGTGGACAGGTAAGGACCTGTTCTAGAGTAGAGCTGTTACTCATCCATGTTGATTTGTTAGTAGGGAAGTAGAGGGTGTCATGGTAAATTTTATATGTCAACTTGCCTAGGCTGCTGGGTGTGCACATGTTTGGCCAAGCACTGCTGTGTTGTATGAGGTGTTTTAGAATGAAATTGCTATCTAAGTGGGCACTTAGCATAGCAGATGGCCTTCCCCAGGGTGGGCATGCCTCGGACAGTCAATTGAAGTCCTGAACAAAATAGAAAAGCTGAGCTCCTGTGAGTAGGAGAGAATTACAATTTTATTACGATGTTTTCTCCTTTTTTAATAGTAAAACCCCTGATCAATTCATATAGAATTAGTACATTCTATGATATCTTTTGTTTGCTTGTTTATCCTCAATTTTTAAAGAGAAAAAATTTAGAGAGAGCAGAGGATGGAATTTTTTTTTTTTTAAACTGGAAGCTTGTGTCTTAGTTGGTTTGGTCCATAAGCAGAGCCTGAGATAAATACATGGGTGCAAATCATTTATTTAGAGTGTGAGCCTAGGAAGCATAAGGGAAGGCGAGGGAAAAACAAGAAGAAAATCCAGTGAAGGATGGGTTAATGATGAGGTTGCTACTGTGGGTGAAGGCTCCATCTCTCTGGTGACCCTAAAGATCCCTGCCAAACCTTTCCCAAGGTTGCTTAGTGAGGGGTGGGGAAGCTGGGGCATTTGCCCTCCAGCTCCACCCATCTTTGAGCAATTCTGGGGTGAGCAAGTTTCTTCAGGGTGGAGGAGGGCCCAGGGGGCTGGCAGGCTATGGGACAGGGTGTCAGGGGGTGGCGATGACTTTTTCCCTGCTGCTCACTGTCGATGTTAGAATGTGTTGGAGCACATGAGTGCCCATTGCTCACTTACAGGGGGCACTGAGGGGATGCTGCCTATTAAAGTTCTTTCCTCATTTCTAACCTATTTCCAATCAATTCCTGTGATTTCAATTGTTATGTTTTAGATTTATAATGTCCCCCCAAAACAAACTCTCATGTGCTCAGAGGCCGGGCTTTTGGAAGGTGATTGGATAATGGGAATGTTGTACCCATCAGGATGAATCCATAGCTAAAGTACTGTTAGGAAGTGGGCCACTGGGGGTGTGACCCAAAAGGTATATTCCTCTTTCCAGATCCTACCTTCAGTCTCTGCTTCCTGGGTGCCATGATGTGAGCAGCTTTTCTCCACCAGACCCTTCCACTGGGCCATTTCGGACTTGGAGCCAGCCCGTTATAGACTGAAACTGAGCCAAAATTAACCCCTCCTCTTTTAAGTTGTGGATGTTAATGCATATTCCAGATTGCTGCCATGTACATGCTTGCCTTCTTACCCTGTACTCCAAATCTGAGTGAGATCGGAGAAACATCTTATCATACACTGTGAATTACTTTAGTATCTCTGGCTTTTACTTAACAAAAAAGGAGAAGGAGAAGAGGACTGAAACTGAGCCAAAATTAACCCCTCCTCTTTTAAGTTGTGGATGTTAATGCATATTCCAGATTGCTGCCATGTACATGCTTGCCTTCTTACCCTGTACTCCAAATCTGAGTGAGATCGGAGAAACATCTTATCATACACTGTGAATTACTTTAGTATCTCTGGCTTTTACTTAACAAAAAAGGAGAAGGAGAAGAGGAAGAGAAAAAGCTAACTGAACATTTTGCTATATTGAGAAACAGAGGTGACACTCAAAGAGGCTGGGAGAGCACTGGAGACCTCATGCTGTGAGCCTGATCTCCCCAAGCATCTCTTCCTGGAGGGGAATATATAACAGGAGTAGCTGCTATCATTCTAGGACTGTACAAACGGCATGCCAAGACTTAGGAAGCTCTGAGAAGATGGATAAGACTTAAGTAACAGTGGAGGAATAGGAGAGGGAGAGGGAGAGGAAGAGGGAGAAGAAGAAGGAGAAGATGAAGAGAAAAAGCTAACTGAACATTTTGCTATATTGAGAAACAGAGGTGACACTCAAAGAGGCTGGGAGAGCACTGGAGACCTCATGCTGTGAGCCTGATCTCCCCAAGCATCTCTTCCCCTGGAGGTGAATTATGTCCTCAAAGGGCCTCAGCCACTGCAGCTTGAGAAATTACTTGTATGCCACTTCCATAAAGCCAAGAAGAGCACTTGACATTTCCACGAGGCTTTGAGAACGCTTCTTGTTCTTGCTGGCTGTATAACTGTGCCCGGAATTTAGAATATTGGTAGAATTTGAAAGCATGTCAATCTGATGAGATGAAACAGCCAACAAATCCACAGAGTGATGTGTTTTACAACATTTGCAAAGCTGCAGAATAGGAAACTTGGAAACTTTGGCCTTTTGTTGCCGTAAAATAACATGCCCCAGGCCCAGGAAGTGTAGCATGTTTTCCTTATTAAAACAGAAAACAGTAACAAAACCTACAGCAACAGCAGGGAGGATCCAATAACAAGTCTCTGTCTCTCCTCACCCCAACCCTGGGCTATTAATCTGTCAGCTTTTGATTTTGTTTTTTAGTCCTCTGTCTTCTAATTTTGCTCAGAAAATTCAAGCAGTGGGGAAGCCCTGGGGGGTAGGAAATGGAACTGGAGCTGGTGGTAGAGGAGGATGCTGGGTCAAGTTCCAAAATTGGTGCTTTATGCAACTGATTCCTAGAGCATGTTTCTTGTTGTCGGGATGATCTGATAGAGAGAGGAATAAAGGTGCAGGAAAAGGGAAGTTTCTGAGTTGGTGGGTGGGGGTCTGGCACCCAGGGAAGGTCAGCTCCACTTAGCTGTGTCCGATTGGCCACAGCGCATGTAGGTGCAGCAGGCGGGAAGTAGGCAAGGGCAGGGAGCACTGCCTGGGCCTTAGTTTCTTCCAGGATGAAGGCTTGAGGGTGCAGGTGGAGAGGCTGTGCATGAGCCTGAGGAGAAAAGAGGTGATGTGCACAACAGTTTGAGCATGCTGTATCGGAAATGCTTGGGACCAAAATATCTTGGATTTTAGATTTTGGAATATTCATGTATGTGTAATGAGACATTAAGAGGAGGTGACTCAAGGATGAACACAAAATTCTTTTGTGTTTTCTAACACCTTATACACATAGGACAAGGGCAATTTAACTATCATTAGGGTACCTGTAGTTTAATTGATTTGACAGCCACCTGTCAGGTGGTCAGACACAGTTTCCCACTGAGGTACCCTCAATATTTTGGCACATTTTGGATTTTTGTATGATGGTGCTCAGCCTGCAGTTTCTTTGGGAAGTAGGCCACAAACTCCTCAGGGGAAAGAGTGAGGTTGCAGGGCATAGCTGGATGGCAGTGGGCAGTGTAGTCTTATAGGAGATGCCTCTACACAGCAGGCAGCTCCTCTGAGCTTATCCTGCCATTGCGAGAGTGCAGGAGGGAGGCGGCATCCCTGGGCTCTGCTGGACCTGGAGGAGACCCGGGAGATAACAGGTGGTGAGGCTCAGGGCAGGGAC
The DNA here is from genome assembly GCF_012274545.1 of Fukomys damarensis. NCBI lineage: Eukaryota > Metazoa > Chordata > Mammalia > Rodentia > Bathyergidae > Fukomys > Fukomys damarensis. The sequence continues at coordinate 28,275,647 of NW_022900939.1, forward strand.
AGACTTGCATGACCGTAGAGGGGATGCCCAGTAGGGGAAGAAGGGCACATGCAGAAGAGCCCAAGAGTAAGGTGGTTGCTCCTGCAGAAAAGAATGACTGAGCACCTTATGTATTGTTAGTTTTATGGGGGCCCCAGGCTGTGTGGCCTCTTTCCCCTCTGTCCAGACTCTAGACTAGAGCTGGTTGAAAGGCTGTGTGACACAAAAATGTCTCTGGCTACAAATCCTGCTCAGTGCGGTGCTGGATTTCCCCAGGGGCTACTTTATTGATATTTCTCCTTATCAGCTATCCCAGCTCTCCAGTGGGGGTGAAGGATGGGGCTTGTCTTGCAGATAAGGCTTTGGCTCTGCTTTTGGAAAGCTGAGTTAATGAAATGACCCAAACACAGCCATTTCCCACGGGGTATGCAGAGCTCAGTTTATTCAAGCCAGATGGCTCCCTGGGGTCTGGAATGAGAAGCCTATTTTTCCTCTGGGAGAATTATTTTGTCTTTGTGGTTCAAGACTTTGGGGATCTTGCTAGCAGAGCACCTGGCTGGCTTCTCTCTCCATCTGCTTCTGCAGTTTGGGCTTGAGCAGCCTGGATGTGTGGAACATGGCAGCATCAGGTTCAAAGTTCTCATAGCTGGGAATGTACTTCATTCTTACAATTGGGGGTCCCAACAGTAATGCCCCAAGATCTGGAGGCCCAAACTTGAGAAATGGACCCTAGTTCCACAGCCTGGCTAGAGGACTGGATGGAGCTCCTTGCTCAGCAGGGTTTGGTCTTCATTTTGGGAGTGGTGAGTCTGGCAGTGGTGACCTCTCCATAATTTTAGGAGTGGCAACTTCTCACTGAGGTTGTGTTGGACACTAGCTCGCAGGATCTACTGTTTTTGGAGGGATTAAGGGCAGGCTGACCAACGTAACTTGGGTGATTGTCGAGGGCTATAGGAAGAGGGAGGAAGTCATGGATTGGATAAACTCGGAACAAGAAATGATAGGCAGCCAGAGAGGTGGTCCGAGTGCTCCCTAGGACAGGCCCTGCATCCACAAGCGATGGATGATCTGTAAGGTCATAAAAGGCAAAACCCTAGGAAGGTCTGCACCTACAAGCAGGGAGAGCTGGACATCTGAGTTCCTCTCCCGAGAGCACCTGTTCACAGATGGTGACGATCTGGCATGGGAAGGAGGACCTCATGCATCTGCTGAGCAACCACACCCATTTATGATTAGAGAAGTAAAGGTTGGAACCAGACTGAGGAAAACAAAACAAACAGCAAAACAAACAAACAAACAAACAAACAAAAAACAAGCCCAGATGCTGTTCATTTCAGGTTCCCTTGGTGACGCAGGTAAAGAAATAACCTATATGGAGAGCGGCAGGCTTGATGCGGGTGCACAGGGCACAGCGTAGGGTTGTCATTGCAATCAGGGCACAAGCACTGCAGAGCAAATAAACACTTTAGGAAGCACTTGACCTTTTAAATGCCAGACTCTAAAATTAGACATTAAGCATAGTGATGCTTCGCAGGAGAAGAGCCAGGCTGCTATCAGATTCCTTCTGCCTAAGAGTCAGGCTTCCCAGCCTGTTGTCACAGCTCAGCCCTGAAACCTGGGTGAGCTGAGAACCACTTTGTGTCTGGGTGAGTCCAGAACAGCTACTGCCTGTGCAAGTGGATGATACCTGCCTCAGTTGGAAGCCACCTGGTAACTGTGTAGCTGAGAACATAATACCAGGGTGGCTGGGAACTTCCTTGTTATCTGCAGGGACTGAGGACAGCTTTGTTCCCTAGTTAATGGTTGTGTTGGCCAGAGGAGCAGAGGCTGGGTGAGGTAGCCTCTTTCTGAGCACAAAGTATGTATTTTGTTTCACATCATTGCTTTGTTCTGCTCCAATGTTAAACTCTTTCCCCTTGTACATTTTAGCAGAAAGTCATTCTCCAGGTTAGAAAATAAGAGTTGCTGTTTTCACCCAGCCTTATGCAAACTCCAGCGTTCTCTGTAAGTGGAACTGACCCTCCTTCTTCTCCTCACAGGAAAGCGACTGTTAAGAAGTGTATCTGCCAGGCCCACCCTGCTGGGTGTAGGCACCATACCTCCAGGGAGACCCAGGAGCTGGCAAGAGTCAGGGGCTATGTGGAGAGGGAGGCAGCTCAGTTGTCTGCTGTCCTGCTGGGCCCCCTCAGCCACAAAAACATCAATAAGAGAAAAGGGTGGTTTTAGGCCACTGTATTTTTATTGTTTGGGTTTTATAGTTTCTATTTTTGGAGAGAGGTGTATGTTATTATGCAGTAATGGAAAACCAGAACATAAGAGTTCCAAGAAAATTAATTATATTGAAATCAACTTTATTTATATTTTTAATTATAATTACTGATACCTATTAATTGTACAAATTAATGGGATGAATTAATCCCACTAACATTAATGCCAGTGACATTTCCAAAATACATGCTGTACATCAACTTTTTCTACCCACCCTACTTTTCCCTCCTCTGGATCCCCGGCTCTCTTCCCAGTCCCTAATAGTCCCTCTTCTACATTTCACATTTTTTATTACTAGTTTCTACATAAAGAAGCATGTAGTACTTTTCTTTCTGTGTCTGGCTCCTAAAATATGAGTTTTGGTGATTCCTTTAATGTGTCAGCTTGACCGGGCCACGGGCTGCCCAGATATTCTGGGTATTTGGGTGAGCGTTAATGATGCTAATGTGTCATCAGTAGACCGAGGAAGGCAGTTGGCTACTCTGGATGAGCCCCATCCAATCACTCAGTCAAGGGCCTGAATGGCACAGAAACCTGATTCCTTCCTAAATTAAAGAAAAGAATTTTTTGCCTGATGGCCTTTGAGTTGGGACGCTGATGTGTTTTTCCTGGCAGATTTGAGCAGAAAGATCAGTTCTCGCAGTCTCAGTCCTGCCAGCATTCACACTTGGAACTCATGGAAGTTAACCGCTTTGGGTTAATCCCTTTGGGGCTCTAGTTTGTCTACCTCCTGGAAGTCATAACTTGCACTCCCTGCTGTCCAGCTTGCCAGTTCATCCTGAAGATGGAGAGACTTGATGGGCTCCTGAGAATGCTGAAAAGAATTCTTAGTGTTTATGAGATCACTGTAGCCAGGTGCCAAGCCAGTAATCCCAGGCTCTGAGAGGCTGAGGCAAGAAAATCACAAGTTCAAGCTCAAGCCTGACTTAGTTAAATTCTGTTTCCACATAAAAACGTAAAAAGGGCTGGTTATGTAGCTCAGTGCAAAGGCCCTAGGTCAAATCCCCACTGTCAAGAACTAAACAAAAAGAAGCAACAACAAAAGGGTGTGCAAGAGGGGTGTTGGTCATCGCATCAAAACGACAACATGCTTGGTGCTTTCTGTCAGCAGGAGAGAGTAGGCAGTTGGCACGGGTACAGGTGTGTGCGAGTTTGGGGATGACACTGGAGGTCTAGCAGGGGAGAGCCCTGCTCCTCGGGAGTCTGTGGTCTGCCAGAGAACCCTAGCACCTCAGAGAATGATGCCCATAGACGGTTGACTTGGTGAGACAGTGCAACCATGAGTTAAAAAACCGGGCCTGGATTGCCAGTATCCAAGGAGCAACCCAGGCCTTTGTGTTCTGTTCTTTGTCTTTTTAAATATTGTGTTTGCAATATGCAATGATTACATTCTTTGTGGGGAGTCGGTGCACATACATAGCGCATCTCCTTCCTCTTTACTTCCTTTCCCACCCCTCCTCACCCTCCCATCTCTACCCATCCCTCCCCTTCCTTTCTCTTCTCCACAGAATCTGCTTCCCTGTTTACCACCATCTTTCTTTTGCTCTTTATTTATTTATTTATTTATTTGGTACTGGGGATCGAACTCGGGACCTTGTGCTTGTGAGGCAAGTGGCAGAACCACTGAGCTAAGTCCCTGGCCCTTGCTCTTTAAATGTTTATATTTCGGGCTTCTTATATAAGAGACATCATGCGATCTTTAAGCTTTTGTATCTGGTTTATTTTGCTTGACGTTATGGTCTCACGGTGTGTTCGTTTTCCTACTAATGACTCAAATTTAGCCTTCTTTATGGATGAGTAGTACTTCATTGTGTATAAACAAACACCGTATTTTCTTAAACCAGTCATCTGCTGATGGGCACATAGGCTGCTTCCAAAATTTAGTTGTTCTGAGTTGTGATACTATAAGCACGAGTATGCATGTATTACTGCAATATAATATCTTTAACTCTTTTGAGAAGATAACTAGAAGAGGTGTTTATATCTGGATCAAATGGAATGTCTAGTTCTGATTTTTTTAGAAATCTCCATACTAATTTCCATAGTGACTGTACTAGTTTACACTCTCACCAGTAATGTAGAAGGGTCCCTTTCCCTTACATCCTCACCAATATTTGTTATTTTTTGAGTTCTCCACAAGGGTCATTCTTTTTTTTTCCTCATTGAGATTTTGGTACATTTTAGGTATACAGTAGAGTTACATTCATTATTGGGATCTTGTACCTTTACATGACAGGTCTTGGTTCTCATTTTTTTTCCCCATGTCCCTGCCCTCCCTTTAGCCCCTCCTTCTCTCTCCATTTACAAACACTTTATTTCCATTTTTTCATTTTCATATATTTTTTCTTTTCCCTTATTACCTTTCCCCTACCCTTCCCACTTTCCCTACACTTTTAGGCCTTTTCTTCCTATTTCATGTTGTCAATTATCTCATTAGGATCTTGTGTACTATTATATTTTTCATACCAGAAAAACTATTCAGTATTTACACTCATGTAAATTATTTATTTTACTTAGGAGTGTATTCTCAATATGTATGCATTTTCCAATGAATGAATCTAATTTCTCATTCTTCATAGCTGAGTAGTATTCCATTTTATAGAAAAATCACATCTTCTTTATCCAGTTCCCAACTATGGGCAAATGGGCTGTTTCCAAGTTTTAGCTATTACAAACTGTGCCACTATAAACATAGGTGTGCATATATCACTGTGATATGATTCTTTTAATTCTTTTGGAAAGATACCCAGCAGAGGGATGGCTCTGTCAAATGGAACCTCTAGTCTCAGCTCTTTGAGGTATCTCCATATTGATTTCCACAGTGGTTGCAGCCGTCTGAACTCCCACCAACAATGGAGAAGGGTTCCTTTCTCCCCACAACCCTGCCAACATTTGTTATTGTTTGATTTTTTTTTAATTTTATTGAGTTTATTGGTACATTTAGGGATACAGTACAGTTACATTCATTGTTGGGATCATGTACCTTTACATGGCAAGTCTTGATTCTCATTTTTTCCCCTTACCTCTGACCTCCCTTCACCCTCTCCTCCCCTCCCCATCTACAAACACTTTATTTTCATCTTTTCATTCTCTCACATTTTTTTCTTTTCCCTTTTTGTTCTTCCCCTATGCATCACACCTTCCCTACACCTTTAGCTCCTTTCTTCCCATTTCTAAATGTCAGTAATCTTATTAGAATCTTATGCATTGTTGCAGAATATTCACACCAGGGAAACTATTTGGTATTTACACATGTGGGACTTATTTATTTCACTTAGGAGTATATCTTCAATATGTATCCATTTTCCTATGAATGAATCTATTCTCTCGCTCTTTATGGCTGAG
>NW_022900939.1:28281717-28372193 GCF_012274545.1 Fukomys damarensis
GCTGGTAAAAATTTTTTCCCACATTGTAGATTGTCTCTTAGTTCTGCTAATGGTTTCTTTTGAAGTACAGAAGCTTTTTAGTAAGATGAGATCCCAGTTGTTGATTCTTTCTGCTAGTTCCCGTGCTACTGAGGATTTGTTCATAAAGTCTTTTCCTATACCAATGTCTTCCAGAGTTCTGCCTAACTTACCTTCCAGCAAGTTTAATGTTTCTGTTTTAATATTTAGATCTTTAATCCATTTGGATTTTAATTTAGTGCATGGCGAAAGATAAGGGTCTAATTTTAATGTGTGGCAGGTTGATATCCAGTTTTTCCAACACCATTTATTAAAGAGGCTCTCTTTCCTCCACTGAGGATGGTGATCTCCTTTGTCAAAGATGAGTGTTATTGTTTGATTTCTTTATAGCAGCCATTCTTTGTGGGGTGAGGTGGAACCTCAGTGTTATTTTCATCTGCATCTCTTGGATGAGGGTCATTCTCTTTGGAGTAAGATACAATCTCAGTGTTCCTACCAGCACAGTAAGATGTGCCTCTTGCTGACTTCCCTGGAGGACCCTGACCGCAGAGGGACAGGAGCCAGTGGAGAAGGGCCAGCCTCCTCCAAGGTGACTTTGGGAGACTTTCTGTAGGTGTCCACAGCTGTAATCTTGACCAAGCATTTTCATGGGCTTCTCTTTAAGTGACTGCTCCCTGGTTCAAGAAAACCAGCTGGTGGCTCCAGAGGCTTCAATTTTTGTGCACATCCTGGGAGAGGACCTCACACCCGCATTTTAATGCTGTGCATCTCTCCTCCACCAGCATGTGCCTGAGGTTCACAGACCTCCTCCGCTCCTACCACTTCTGAGGACACCGGGTAGGGAGGACCCAGCAGGCGTCTGTCCAGAAAATGACCTAATAAAGTCAAGTCTTGGATCTTTATGCCACCCCCCATACCTTGTACTTTTTCCAGCAGAGAGGAGACATGCGTGTATCAGAAATGAGAGGTCTGGGAGGGCAGGGACACCACTGTGTGTAGTAGGGACCCAAAGGCTGATGGCTTCAACAATAAATGAACAACTTTCTTCTAGGGTGTGAGGAGGAGAAGTTCAAAGCAGCTTGTGTCCATGTCAAAATATTCTTATTTCAGGAATTACATAAATGGAATCAGACAGTAAGTAGCCTTTTTGGATGGGCTTACTCACTCAGAAAAACTCCAAATTCACTCCTTTTGATGCAGAGTAGCATTCCACACAGGGGCGTATATGGCTCCCTGACCCACCCACCCACTGAAGGACGTCTGGGTTATTCCCAGCTTTTGACAATTATATACAAAACAGCCATGAAGACTTATGGACAAGGCTTTGTGTGAATGATAGTTTTCAGTTCTCTGGGATGAATGTTCAAGAGCACCACTGTTGGATTGCATGGAGGGGTTGCATATTTAGTTTTATTAAAAATGACTGAACTGGGGCTTCAGCTCAGTGGTGCCACCACCTGCCTCACAAGTGGAAGGTCCCGAGTTTGATCCCTGTTACAAAAGAAACAAACAAACAAAAAATGACTAAACTGTTTTTCAGAGTGGCTGCACTACTTTATATCCCCACAAATCTGTATTGCTTTTTATTTTTAAACTGAAGTGTTATTAAATCAACTGGGGCAGGGAAATGATGTAAGTAGTTAAAAGAGGCTAGCAGGAGGGATCCTAGGGATGATGGAAATACTAGGTATCTTGACTGTTGTGGTGGATACACTCATGTACACACATGAGAGAAATGTGTAGAGTGAAAGACACACACAAATGAGTATGTGTAAAGTGAGAAATCTAAGTGTATCCTGTCAAGATGTTACCATTGGAGAAACTGGGTAAAAGGAAGCTATATGTGGATCTAGAATCATCTACAAATATAAAATTACTATTATTATTAAACAAGACATATGGTCTGTTTGAAAACAAGTTAGGTCAACGTTGTGATTTCTTGCTTCTCTGATTTTGGGACCAAGTTCAGGTACCAGGAGTCCCTGTGTCTTCTGAGGTTTCCTTTTCATCTGCACACTTACCAGAGATGGTCTCCTCTATGAGGGTCTGAGAATACCCCCTCTGGGCCCATGTTATAGAGAAGAAGATTGCCCTAGTTGGCTGGGTGCCTAAAGGGCAGGCTTCTTATAAGGAGGAAGAGCTACAAGTAGCTTGATTGTACTGAGGTTAAGGAGACTCTGCCCAGACTCCTCCCAAGCTGAGACTTCAAGATGCATTTGTAGCTCACCATCTCAACAGCCAAATGTGCAGATGGCACTACCCACTGAGAGTGACAGGCTTGTCTGTGGGCCGACGAGAAGCCACCACTGCATTGCATCAGTAGAGAAGCTTGATGTGCCACCTTGATGATGCTGAAGAGGAGAAAACAAAAGACCAGCCAGGAGTTGGTGCTGAGCGAGTTGGTTCTGTCCCCTCTGATGTTTGGGAACTTGAGCTCTATTAAAGTGACTACTAATTACCACCACCTGTATGCTCAGCTGGTCCCTGTGGGGTACATTTCTTCCAGGGAAATGCTGGCCCCGTGTAGACTGTCTTATGACACCTTGCTCTGCAGAATCACAGTGTGGTCAGTTCCATTAGGCTGTCATGTCAGCCCCCAAATAACTCCAGAAAGGAGGCCCTGGGACAACTGGAAATCACACTGTAATTCAAAACAGATATGGATTATTTATAGTAAGCTCATAAGATGCTGTTTCTTCCCGAGCCCTGTTATCCCACTCAGTCTGACTTGGGAAATGAGGTCTTTGGAATAACCCAAAGGCTGGGAAGGTCCTGCCTGGCTGCTTCCCTTGGAGGCAGAAATTTTCCTCATATCATTTCACTTTGTTTATCTTGCTGAAGGCTACTGAGCCTTCTCTACCTTGGTGGTCTTTTGTGTAAAGTCATTCATTCCTTGGTGTCTGCTGAGGATAGGTTCCGGGATCTCCCATCCCACAGACACCAAACTCTGTGAATGCTCATGTCCCTTATATAAAATGACACAGTATTCACAGATAATCTACACATATCCTCCCACAAACTTCATATCTCTAGGTCACTTTTAACAGCTAATGCAGTGTAAGTGCTATGGAAATAGTTGTTACGTGATTTTATTTATGGAAAAATAAAGAAAAATAAGTCTATACATGCTCAGTACAAATACAAACATCATAAGCCTCCATACATTTTGAACTAAGGTTGGATGGTAATACTTTTTGTTCTCAGAGGTCAGAGCAATGCACATAATCAATACTAAAGAAAAATTTACCAAATAAGTGACAGATGACAGATTATTGATTTTCCAAATTATCAATTGCTATACACTGTGCCTAATAATGATTCCAGCTTTCCCCTACACTCCTTGATTCTCCATTCTCTTTGCTTAGAATTATTCTCAAATATCCTCAGGGTGCTATTTTATAAATATTACCATCCTTGTTTTAAAAGTGGTCAGAGGTACTCTGCCCCACATCCATTGTTCCTCCCACAGTGGAAGAGAACATCAGTAACTGGTGACGTTCAGGGACTGTGGGCGTCGCATAACAGCATTTACAGGCTCCAAATAAGGCTTATCAGCATCTACAGGAGAGTCACTCCAACCCAGATGGTGCGGAGGCTTGGACTTTCACTGTGGTCACCTTTGGAAAAACCCGAGAAGATGAAAGGAGTCCTTCCTCCTTGGGGACTTTCCCAAATAAGAGACCGATGGGATTGCTGGAGCTCTCCCTGTGTGGCTGAGATTCACCGAAGCACTCTGATCAGCCTGACAGGCACTTCTGAAAAAGCAGTGATCCCACACGTCTCCACTCCCTGTCTGTTCCTGGAACGGGCCTTGGTAACCTAGAGGCTGTCCTGTTTTTCTCTAAGCCGACGCCCTCCCCAAGCACAGGGTGTTCCTGGACGGTCAGGGTTGGCCAGCCTTTTCAGTCTCTGGGGCCGCATGTCTACTAATCCGCACCTCAAGGCTCATGGGAAGTCAAGCAGGCCTAAGAATGCTATTGGACAGCAGCGTGTCAAATAGTCACCACCTCTGTGCTGGGCTCCCTTAACTTGACCAACAAGTCTGTAACCTGAGATTGGGGTTATTGTTGGTGAACATAAAGGAAAATAAGGGAATAAATTGGCACCGTGCCCTGTACAATGATTTCACCAGTCATGGATGTGCTTGCTCAATAAAATCCTCCCCATAACCAGTCATCACTTATTCCCATTTGCTGCTCTTGTGGTTTTGGAAAACAGTCCTTACTTATCTTTTCCATATTCTATGCAACAGCATCTTTCCACTCGACATCACTTGCTCCACCTTGTGAACTCCCTGATGACCTGATCGTTATTCTACCGTTGCTTTGCTGCTGTGATCACTACTACAAACACTGTAAATTTTGTGGCCTTTTCCACTTTTCATTTATGTAAGTTGTTTTAAACAAAAATGTGACCACACTGTATGAATCATTTCAAATTTTGCCTTTCTCCCTTAATATTTTATTATGAACATCTCCCCATTACTGCTAAAGTTCTTCAATATACCAGTTCTACTTATTGTCAAATGCTTATAATATTATACCTTGGATCACAATTTACTAGGCCATCTCCTAGTTTTTGACATTTAGGGTGTCATTAAAATTATACTATTATAAGTAATGCTACAGTGAATTTCACCCGATACAAATCAGTCATCCGGGAGGCTCAAGCTGATAAATATCCTTGGTTGGATGTGTGAAATAAACCTTTATTGTTGTGTTGAGCTGCTGAGATTTGAAGGTTGTTATTAGCCATATTTCGTGGCCATTTGATGATGAGCCTGAAGACGCTTCAACGCTGTGACCCACCAGCCAGAGTTCCCACAGGGTAGCCCTGGTCACACCTGACCTCTGTGCCTGGCCCTGAGCTCATCATTTCCACCCGCACCCCACTGGCGGGAGCCAGGGACATGCCCTGCCCCCTGCAAAATAGGTTCACAAGGAACACGGGAGAGGATGGGGTGTGAGGGCTGTGAGTGGGCAGCCCTTGGGTCCCGCTTGTGTGAGGAACGGGTTCTACCGTAGTCAGGAGTTACTATTTCTTCCTTCTGTTTCTCAATTTATAACATTCATAATTCTATCAGCTTGTGTTCTGCCTCCCTTCCAAACCTCACATATCACCACTTTAACCTCTTGCTGGTCTAAGAGGTAAAAATTGCTATCTCCTCCGTGCTGGCGTTGTCTGAATCAAATTTTAATTTAATTCGAAATGTTGTGATTTTCATTTTATTGAGGTAAAGGTTTCTTTCAGGTACAGTTTTATAAATGATCAGTCGACTTACAAAAAAAATTAAACTGAAAATTCTCTGGGCATCCTTCTGAGCACAAGGATGTCCAAATGGTCCTAGCACATTCTGTTTCCTCTGCCCAGGTTAATCCTTGCTCTGGAGCACAGATCCACCTCTGGGTCTTCCTAGTCTTGCAGTTCATACTGAATCTCAGTTCCTTCTTCTGAGTAAGGCTTAGAAAAACAAACCCCCAACAGAAATTCCACTCTCTTCTGTTTGGGTCTGGTGAGAGGAGTGTCCAAAACACTTCTGGATTGGATGGCAAGGGAAGTGGGGCTAGAAGAGCAATTTTGTTAATAAGATTTTCTTAAATGAGAACTCAATGGGAAAATTTATTTCTAGAGGGCAATCTGAAAGAAGCACACATACAGATATATGTGAAGCTCAGAACCTCCTTCTACTTACTGGATTCAGCAGACAACCCATGAATCTGAGGAAAGAGAGCTCTTAGCAGATCTAAGGCCAGTTGTGGACTATGGATAGCCTAACTCCAAAGTAAGTAAAATACTTACTACTAAAAGAGTTTGCTGTGTGTGGTGGGGCATAACTGTAATCCCAGCACTTGCGAGGTGGAGGCAGGAGAATTGCCTGAATTTGAGGCAAGCCTATGCTGCAGAGTGAGTTAAAGTCCAGCCTGAACTACAGAGTGAATCCCAAGGAGTAGGAGGGGGAGAGGAGGGGAAGGGAGGGGGGAAGAGGGAGGAGGAGGAGGAGGAGGAGTAAGAAAGGAGTTAGCAGTTACATAGAAAGGTTTCTGATTAGGCAGACACATAGTGAGTTGACCTGCATCTGTGGATTCAGCTAAATGCAGATGGAAAATATTTAGAAAAAATGCATCTGTACTGTGTGTGTACAGGCTCCCTTCTTCTCACCATTCCCTAAACAATACAGTGTAACTACTATTTATATATTTGCATTGTAATAAGTATTACAGCAAGCAGTCTAAAGATGATCTTAAATATATAGGAGGCTATGCATAGGTCATTTGTAAGCTCTACACATTTTCTATGAACACCTGAGCACAAGGGGTTCTGATATTCTGGGAAAGGATAAGCAGCCCCTGAGCATGTGAGGGTCACTGTCTATATGCATGCGTATTGAGAATGAAGCGATGAAGCAGTACATATGAAAACTTCTGTTTTTGGTACCAGGGATTGAACTCTGGACATTGTGCTTTCAAGGCGGGTGGCAGAACCACTGAGCTAAATCCCTGGCCTAGGTATCAAAACTTCTGAATACAGCTAAGCCAGTATTTGGAGGGGAATAAATATTTATATTAGAGGAAAAGAAATGTCCAAATTTAATGAGCAAAGCAGAAAATTAAGTGAGAGATTAAAAAAAAGAGTAAATCCCAAGAATGTAGAAGGGAGGGAGGTAATAGAAATAAAAGAAAAAAATGCTTAAAATAGAAAATAAATGTCAAATAGAGGGAATCAAGAAATCTAGATGCTTTTATATAGCAACAAATAAAACAGACAAACTAAAACAAAGAATAAGGAAATAAAACAGAGAAGATACAAGTCACCTGGAAAATGAAAACAGGCATACACTAGGGACAGAGGGAGACTGAAACGTAAGAGGACATTAACAAGAGCAAAACCCATAAAAACAGGGAGAGATGGGTAATTACCTCCAAAAATATATGTTGGCAAAATTGAAAATAAAAAAGAATCCAAATAGACTTCTAACCATTATCTACTGTGCTTAATACCACACAAAATGCCAGGACCAGATGGTTTTACAAGAGAATTCTACCAAATATCAAAGGGGCAGTTCTCATCCAGAATGTCCCTGAGAACAGAAGGGAGGGCCTGCTCTCTGACTCATGCACTGATGAACTTTTGTTTCTATACAAAGCAGGATAGGGTAGCACAAGAGGGGGAGATGTCATCTTCCTTACAGGTGCAGACATGAAAATCCTGAGGTTGGCAGAGTCCCACAAGGAGTAAAAGAAATAGATCGTGGCAAATCAAAGGAATACATTGAAAACCTATTCATGTAACATATTGTGTTAACAGTTTAAAATTCTACATTCATTCATAGTAAGTATTCATAGGAGACTGGAAATGGAAATACGAGCTCTTTACTTGATGGAGAACATTTACAAAAAAGCTATATAGCCAGCAGCATAAGTGGTGAAACATTAGGGTAAGTACCGTTTTTTGTTGTTGTTTTGGTTTAAAAAATTTAAACTGGTACACAAAAACATAATAAAGTTTTCAAGTATCACATCATGCTAAACATATATATTTAGAGAAATATTTATAATTTATTTATGGTAATGAAAATGTTTTTGTCCAGCTTTTTGAAATATAGAGTGTGTTATTGTTACCTACGGTCACCCTACTGTGCACATCAGAGCCCCTTGCTATTAACTGTAGCTGAGCACCTATGGTTAGCCTCCTTCTTATTTAAAAAGAGTAAGTATAAAGTTAATGAAACCCAAGACTTTCTGCTACTGCCCTTCCTTCCAATATTTTACTTATGTAATATTAAAAGGAACTGAGAAGTACAAGAATTTCCAAAGAGGAAGCAAAACTGAAATTAGATGTGGAAGATAAGATTGTTATGTAGAAAACTCAAGGGAATCTACATACAAGCAATCAGAAATCAGTGGGAGCATTAGCCATATGGCTGGATACACGTATGCAAAGCAGTGTGGTATAGAATAAAATGTAGCTTGAGAAATAGTGGCAACAAAAATATGCAGTTACTATGAATATATAGCTTACAAAAGTAATCAAAAGTCTTTATGAAGGAAATATTAAAGTGTGATTGAAAAATTTGAATAGATGGGTCAGATATTCATGGGAGAAAAGATTTAGCAGCCTGGAGAAGTTCAGTTTCCCTAATTATCCTAAGAATTCATTAAAATTTCAAATAATATCCAAGAATTCATCAACTTTGGGAAGTGTACCAACTTAATAAAAAAAAACAACTCACATGAAGAAGAAATTGTGAGTACTGATAAGGACTGACCCTGCTTGCTGAGTATTTAGACTTCTTATGATGCTATAATAATAAAGTAATGGTTCAAAGAAATGAAATAGAGAACTGACACAGAAGAAGCATCGTTACAGGCAGAGGTGGGCTTATAAACTAGCAGGACATGATGGATAGTTGAATGAGCACCAAGGAGGGAAGTGCTGAGACAGGCAAGTCCAAATCTCCACTGTGCAGAGCCAAAAAGGTGCAGTAAGACCCAAAGGTGAAAGTAAAAATTAAAAAATTGAAATATCGATAGGAGAAGATGTTTATGATCTCACAATTGGCACAGATTTCTCTTTCCCTTAAAAAAAGTCAAAGATATAAAATCAAAGCTTGGTTTATTTGCTTGTTTTATTAGAAACAAGGCCGGGCATGGTAGCACATACCTGTTATTCCAACACTGTGAAGGCTTATATAGGAAGGGAATTTGCGACCAGCCTGAGCAATTTAATAAGATCCTGTCTCAAAATCAATAATAATAATAATAATAATAATAATAATAATAATAATAATAATAATAATAATAATAAAAGGTTACTCAGGATAGAGTGTCTAGCAACAAAAAAAGCATAAAAAATAATTTAAAAATAGGTAAATTATAGTCTTGGAGGTAATATTTGCAAACACATAATTGTCCAGGGATTAACAGCCAGATTATGTAAAGAATCCTTTCAGTTTCTAAGAAAAAGCAAACAATCCACCTAGAATATGGGACAAAAGAACAAGTAATGCAATTTATATCAGACATAACCCCAAAGACCAGCTCATGTGTGAGAATCTGCTTAATCTCACAGCAGCCCGAAAGATGAAAATTAAAGTAACAAGCAGGTTGTAAGAAAGTCAAAGCTAGCAGTACTATACAAAGCTGGTGGGGAGAGAGATGGTTAGGGACCCTCTAAGTGTGATGGCAGGAATGTGAACTAGACCATGGGGAGAGGTGATGGGCAGTGTGTAGTTGCAGACATGTGTCCCCTATGATCTGCCAATTGCCAGGTGATCCTCTGGGTAGAGAAACTCATGCAGACATCCAAGAGCCAAGCACTGGAATGTTCTTAGTGAGATATGTACCTGTGCAGAGAATGGATCAGTACCATGGATGCACATTGTAATTAAGTCCCTATAACACGCACTGGTTTTCTGTTCAGTAGAGGGAATGAAGTAGAGACATGGGTGATTAATACTGGTATCAAGATTTGACAAATCTCAAAAAATACAGTGTGAACTAAAGCAATTTGCACGAGTGTATAACATTTATAAACAACTTGATAAGGCAAGCACTATATTACTGTTCTCATATTTATGAGCACACGATAGAGAGTAAAACTTTTAAAAAGTTTGTGATTTATGAATTCCCTAATTGGGAGTGTGGGTAGTGGAATGTGATTGGAGAGGGGTACACAGGGGTCTTCAGCTACCATGTTAAGCTTTATTTTTTATTTTGTTCATTAACTTTATTGGTACGTTTTAGATATACAATACAGTCACATTCATTATTGGGATCTTTTACCTTTACATGATGTATCTTGGCTCTTTTTCCCCCATACCCCAGCTTTCCCTTAACCCCCTCCACACTTCCCTATTTACAAAGATTTTGTTTCCATTTTTTTCTTTTCTCATATTTTTCTTTTCCCTTCTTTCCTTTCCCCTACCCTTCCCATTTCCCCCACTCCTTTAGCTCTTTTCTTCCTATTTCACATTATCAATTATACAACTTGAACCTTATTTACACTTTTAGTTGTTCACACCAGAGAAACTATTCGGTATTTACTCAAGAGGGTCCTATGTATTTCACCTAAGAGTATGGCCTCAGTATGCATCCATTTAGCTATAAATGTCTCTAGTTTCTCATTCTTTATGGCTGAGTAGTACTCCACTTTATAGAAAAACCATATCTTCTTTATCCAATCTCCAGTTGATGGGCAATTGGGCTACTGAAACTTTATTTTTTAGATAGTAAAAGAGCTTTCTGAACCAGCAATTTTTCTTTTAAACTAACCAGCAAGTTAATTTCTTTTAGTTCTGTTATTTATTTTTGCTTAATGACATGCAGATTTTTTCGTATATTTCCTCTAGGATTTTTATAGTTTCAAGCCTTGTGCTTAAACTTTTAGTTGATTTTTGAATATTTAAAAATATGTTGTATAAAGGTCCAATTTCATTCTTTTGTATGTATATATTCAATAATTCCAATATAATTTGTTGGAAAGTCTACCATTTTCTCATTCTGCTTTCCTGGTTCCCTATACTCTTTTATATGTGCAAGTTAATCAGTGGGCTTTCTATCCTACTTTATTGGTCTGTATGTCTTTTTAAAATGCTATCTTGTTTTGATACTATAGCTTAGTAATGTACTTTGAATCTCACAGATGATACTTTGGCTTTTTTCTTTCTCAAAATAGCTTTGGCTATTCTTGGTCTTTGTGGTTTCACGTGAAGTTTAGGATTTTTTCCTCTGCTTTTGTAAAAATTACTGTTCAGATTTTAATAGAAATAGCATTGACTCTAGATTGCTTTGGACAGTATGAACATTTTAATGATGTTAAATATTCCTATCCATGAACATAAGCTGTCTTTCCAGTTTATTTGTGTTTTCTTTAACATCTTTCATCAATTAACACTCTTTCCTCTCATTAGTTAAATTTATTTCTAAATTTTTTCTTTTTTTATGATAAAATGGAATTTTCTCCTTTATTTTCCTCTCCAGATAATTCATTGTTAGTATATAGATTTTTGCATGCCGATTTTGTATTCTGGCACTTTATGACATTCATTCATTAGTTCCAACATGTGTGTGTATTTGTGTGTGTGTAGTCTTTAATCTGTAGGGTTCTTTATATATGAAATGATCCCATCTGCAAACAGAGATCAGTTTATTTCTTCATCCAAGTTGGATAACATTTATTCCTTCTATGCAATGAGAAGGGCTGAGAGGAGGCACACTCACCTTCTTCCTCATCTTAGAAGAAAAGCTTTCAGTTTTTCACTGTTGTGTATAATACTGGCTGTGGGCTTTTTCTTTTCTTGTGTGGCCTTTATTGTGTTTTAGTAAATTATTTATGTACCCAGTTTGTTCAGTTTTTATCATGAGAAGAGGTTCAGTAATTTCAAATATATTTTCAACATCATTTGAGATGATTATATTATTTTAATCCTTCATTATGTTAATGTGGTGCATCTATTGATATGCATGTGTTGAACTATCCATGAACCCTGAGGAAAAGTGCCACTTGGTCATGATATACTGTCCTTCTAATGTGCTGTTTTCAGTTTTCTAGTTTTTTTTTCAGCTTTAATTGAGTTTATTGGTACATTTTAGGGATACAGTACAGTTACATTCATTGTTGGGATCTTGTACCTCTACATGATAAGTCTTGATTCTCATTTTTTCCCCTTACCCCTGCCCTCCGTTCACCCCCTCCTCCCCTCCTCATCTACAAACACTTTATTTTCATCTTTTCATTATCTCACATTTTTTCTTTTACCTTATTACCCTTCCCCTACCCATCCCACCTTCCCTACATCAGTTTACTAGTTTTTAAAAGTTAATTTTAATTGACATTTAAATTAAATTTTATTGACACATGTGGTATATATTTATGAGGTATCATGTAAACATTATATACTGCTCAAAAGAAGTCAGGGCTTGCTAGAATTTTTTTAAAACATTTTTTTTGGCATGCCATAAGGGATGAACATAGAATTATTAGTCTGTAGTTTTCCTTTCTTGTAGTGTCTTCTTACTTTTATACCTTATACTAGGGTAATTCTGGCATTATAAAATGACTTTGGAAATATTCCCTCATCTTTAATTTTTGGAAGGAGTACAAGAATGATAGAAGCTAGATGGGCATGGGAGTACATATCTGTAATCTCATCACTCTGTGAGGCTGAGGCAGGAGTACTGCAAATTCAACTCCTGTCTGTATGACTTAATGACTTAGCAAGACCCTGTATCAAAATAAAAAAGAAAAAAGGTAGGGGATGTAATTCAGTGCCAAAGCCCTGGATTCAATCCCCAGTACCAAAAACAAACAAACAATTGGAGCTGATCCTTTTTTAGATGTTTGGTCTAGTCCTGACTTTTAGAGAGGATTCTGATTACTGAATCAATGTCCTTATTTAGTCTCCTTATTGATGCATTTGGATTTTTCTATTTCTTAGTAATTAACTATTGGAATTTGTGTTTCTAAGAATTTATCCCTTTATTCTAATTTATTCAAGTTGTTGGCATAATTATTCAAAATAATCTCTTATGGCCCTTTTTGATTTCTGAGGCATAAATTATAATATTTTCATTTCTGATTTTAATTGAGTTTTCTCATTTTTTCTTTGTTAGACTAAGGGTTTGTCAATTTTGTTTATTTTGTAAAAGAGTTTATGATTTCATTGATTTTTAATTCATTATTATTTTGTTTTCTCTTTTATTTCTATTCTAATCTTTGTTATTTCTCTCCTGTTCACTTTGGGCTAAGATTTTCTTTTTCTAGTTATGTCAGGGCAAAGGTTAGATTGTTGATTTAAGATCTTTCTTCTTTAATGTAGGCATTTGTTTATAAAAAACTTCTCTTTTGGAACTGTTTTTCTTTATCCAAGAAGATTTCATTTGTTGTATTTTCATTTTAATTTGTCTTGAGATGTTTTCTAATTCTTCTTTATTTATTTATTTTTGACCCTTTGGTTATTCAAGAGTGTATTGTTGCCAGGGATTTGGCTCAGTGGTTCTGCTGCCTGCCTTGCAAGCACAAGGTCCCAAGTTTGATTCCCTGGTACAAAAAAAAAAAAAAAAAAAAAAAAAAAGAAAAAAAAAAAAAAAAAAAAAAAAAAAAGAAAGAAAGAAAGAAAGAAAAGAAAAGAAAGAGTGCATTGTTTTATCTTACATATTTGTGAATTTTTTATTTCTCTTCTTTTATTAATTTCATTTTATTGTGACCTGAACAGATATTTGATATAAGTTCAATCTTCTTAAATTTGTTAAAGCTGCTTTTGTCACCTAACATATAATCTGTCCTGGAAAATGTCTCATTTGGGGGGAAAAGAATGTGCATTCTGCTGTTGTTGGATAAAATATTCCAAACATGCGTATTTATCCTGCTGCTTTCTTATTGACTTTGTAAAGCTTCCTGCTGGTATGTTATTGCTGTCAGTTTTTCTTTCCAGGTCTATTAATGTTTGTTTCTTATATTTTGGTGCTTTGATGTTTTGTACATGTATATTTATATTTGTTATAGCTACCTGATGAATAGATCTTTTTTATCATCACATAACTACCTTATATATCTGTTGTGACATTTTGTCTCATATAAGCACTGCTACTATTACTCTCCTATTCTCTTTTGATTTCCATTTGCCTGCAATATCTTTTTATACTGCTTCACTTTCAGCCTGTGTGTGTTTTTAAATCTAAGTCAGTTTCTTCGAGAAAGAGCATAGTTATACCTTTTGTTTTTTTAAAATTCATTCAGTTATTTTATGTCTTTTGGTTGAAGAGTTTAATCCATTTACATTTAATGGAATTGTTGATAAGTAGGGACTTAATTGTTGCCATCTCATTATTTTCTGTTTATTTTGGGGGATTCTTTTTCCTCCCTTCCTCTTTTGCTGTCTTTCTTTGTGATTAGATAAGTTTTTTAGTGATGGCTTGATTTCATTCTCCTCTGTTGTGCATCTACTATAGGATTTTCTTTGTGGTACCATGAGGTTTACATAGACCGTCTATACTTATGGAAGTCTATTTTAAGTTAATAACAACTTTACTGCAATAATATATTAAAAAATCTACACTGTTACCCCTCCCAGTTCATGATATCATCACAATTAACTTTTTTCTATGTATCTATTAATAAGTACTTATAGATATTCTAATACTTTTTGTCTTTTAACTTTTATACAAGAGTTAAAAGTGATTTACATACCTTATCCCAGTATTCTTTGTTCTTCTACACATTTACCTTCACCAGAGAGTTTTATATACTCACATTGGTTCTTGAAACCTTTTGTTTCAGTTTGAAGAACTCCCTTTAATATTGCTTAGAAGGCTGGCTGGTCTTGTGAGTTTCTGTGTAATAGCTCTAATAGATTATTTAATGTATTATTTAGAATTCTCTATATGCAAGATCATATAATCCATGAACAAAGGGTTTTACATCTTTTTTTCCTATTTATTTCCCTTTCTTGCCCAATTGTATCCAAAGAACATTTTTGTACGAGAGTAAAGCCTGATGACATATTGAATCAGTTTGAAACCAGTCTCAGAAATTCCTCATTCCTTTATCTTGTCAGTGCTCACCATGGGCTGGGGAGAGGGCCCTGATGTTGTGAAACTGATCAACAAAGTCAGCAAAAGGAGTCAGTGGGTAAATAAGAAGATGGTTAATCATTTGATAAGATCCTGCAAGGGAAATTGTCATGCTAACATTATAAAGACTATCTTGTAGGGAGGGGATCATGTTATTTTTGGTACCATTTACAAAATTATTCATTTCAACTCTCTGTAAGAACTCCATCTACATGCATTCCCCAACAGGTTGTGTTCATCTGGCCCTGATATTAATATTTCCTGGAAGAGGTAACCCATCACTTCTCTAGGAATCTACTCGAGTTTCTTACAGTTATAACCTTTCTTACTAGTAAACCCTAACCCCACTCTTGATCCTGTCCACTCCTGGCCTTGGTTCTACCCAGTGGAGCTTATTTCTCTGCATCATCCAGGACAGTGAGATTTTCCCTAGATGACTGACTGTCTGCTGGTCAGTCAAGTGAGAGCTTTGCTGAGAAATAACAGGCAGAGACATTGCCCTTGACATTCTGAAATAGGTATGGTTATCACTACTCCCAATGTTGAGGTAGTGTGTAGTTTTAATCCAATGGATCCTCAAGGCTCACACGTTAAAGGGTTGGTCAGTAGATGGCACTAATGGGAGGTGGTGGAACCCTTAAGAGATGAGGCCTGGTGGAAGATCTTTAGGTCATTGGAGGTTTGCCCCTAAGGGAGAATGCAGAACCTGGGTCCTACTTTTTCTTCTTTTTGCTTATAAGGTAAGTAGTTTGGGCAGTGATGTGGTTGCTTTGTGCAGATCCACAAAAGCAAAGCCAATTTACCCTGAACTGTAACTCTAAAACCATGAGCCAAAATAAACCTTTCCTTTTTTTTTTTTTTTTTTTTTTTTTTTGTACTGAAGATCAAACTTGGGACCTTGCACTTGCAAGGCAGGTGGCAGAACTACTGAGCTAAATCCCTGGCCCAAACCTTTCCTCTTTATAAATGAGTTATTTTAGATGTTTTGTTACAATGATGGAATGCTGACTCTCACAGATAGAAAAGGGAGGTTCCAAGAGGCTGAATAAATTCCCTACACATGCAGCCTGGAGCTTAGATTTGCATGAACTTGAACTGGTGGGGTTAGAGGTGAAGGGTAGCTGTCCACGACCAACAAGAAACTAGGATCCAGAATGTATTTGTGGCATTGGCATCAGAAACCCTTTCGGATAACCTTCACACAGTGACAGCCTGGAAATGCCAGTGGGAAACTCATACACTTCTGCTACTGAGATAGGAAAAAGAACCCAGCACTGCATACCTTCTGCCTTGAGGCAGACCTCAGGCACTGAGAGAACCTGCCATCATCCTCTGTCTTTCTGATGACTCAAGTGTGGAAACACATGAGATTTTTGAATCTGCGGGTTTGATTTGTGACAACTTGCTAATGTTCTTTGGCAACATGTCTACTCATTCCACTCAATTAAAGTTAAAAATGACTGATAAAGCACAAGGGATTTTTGTGAAGTTTTTAAAGACTCAAAACTGAAATTTAAGCATGGCAGTAGCTGAAAAAATAAAAGAAAACTTGCAGATAATTTCCTTCCTTTGATGCATCAGATTTGAATTTTAGAGTAAGGGAAACCAATCTGGTTTTTTTCTTCTGAAATTATTCTTATCCATGCTTGATCTTCAGGGTAAAGAAAGTGAAAGCCTGGTTGATGGTGTTGCTCAGAGTGCAGTGGTTTGAAGTCAAACTCTAGGCCATGCCCTTGGGGCTTCAACCTCTATTACTCATCCACTTAGTGACCTCCAGCACTGCGCTAGTCAGCTTTCCATGCTATACAAAAATACTTGTGATAAATTTATTTAAACAGGGAATAAATCTTTGCTACAGCTCACAGTTCTGTATGTTTCAGTACAGGCCCCCCGATTGGCCCATAAGTTTTGGACCTGTGAAAGCCCATCATGGCAGAATCATATAGTGAAGGTGGTTCATGCATCTCTTGTCTGGGTACAAGAGAGTGAGAGGAAGAGACCATAGAGCCATGATCCTCTTTAAAGGTACATCCCCAACAACCTCCTAACACTCCTTGTTAGGCCCTGTGAATTCTCCATATCCTCCCAACAACCCTATCTGGGGACCAAGTCTTTAACACATGGACCCTCAGATCCATCCATAGCAGGTGCATTACCTAAACAGCTGGAGCCCTGGCAGCCTCATCTACCCTGGAGGTATCTACCCTCTCAGGATTATTCCATCAGTTAACAAGTAAAAACATGCAACATTCTCACAACCAGGCCTACCCCAGAATAGCACTTTATAAGTGTGAATCACTGTCTCCTCATCCCCAACTGGAAGACACTGGCTAATTTGAACTCCAGTTTTTATGTTAACACTGTGGGTAGATTTTTTATAATGTTATCTTGTAAGACAGAGTTGTGGTCAGAGTTGGCAAGGGAAATGATTTACTACAGGATACATAATTTATAGTTATTTTATAATATTCACCCCAAAAGTAAAATGCAGAAGAGTGCAAGAGATCTAGCTGAATACTAGAGATCCGAAAAATCCAGCCAATGCCCTGGATCTCACAGCAATGTCCCATGAAGTAAAGCAAAGTCCAGCTGAAGGCCTAGAGCTCGAGGCAATGTCCTCCATGAGTCCTAGCGTCCATGGTAGTGTCTCATGCAAGTCTGTATTGAGGATCTGCACTGGGAAGGCCCAGAGGCCAGTGGTGGAAGTTAGAAAGCCTGTGTCTGCAGGGTATGTGCCACTAGGCTGAGGGATCTACACAGGAACCAAGAAGTGTTGCTCACAGCAAAGATCAGAGCTCTCCTGAGAAGAACTTACTTAACTTGAGGTTAGCTACAACCTGCTGTTCCACAGGCTGCAGTAGAGGACTTGTATTAGGTGAGGGGAACTTGACTGACAGCCACAGGAATTCTTTAGCAAATTCTTCCAATCCTGTGCATGAGCAGGAGCATTATCTGTGATAAGAGCTTTTAGTGTAAACCTTTGTCCTCTAGATATTTCTTAACAGTAGAACAGAAAGCCTCCCTGATCCACTCAAGAGAAAGTACTCTTGTTACCCAAGTTTTTGTGCTAGATCTCCACATGACCCCTACCCTATTCTTCATGACTTTATGTTTTCTGAACACTAGGGATCTCCATGTGATAAACCAAGAGAGGCTTTGTCTTGAGGTCACCACTCACATTAGCACATAGCAGGAAAGCTAGCTTATCCTTCATAGGCTTGCAGCTTGGCATTTTCTTCTCTTCCTGGGTAATTTATGTTTTTCTTCCAGAAAAGGCCAGTTTTATCACAGTTGAAAACTTGATGAGAGCAAAAGCCATTCCTCTGTGTCATCATTTCGAAATGGTTTATATAATCTTCAGCAGCCCTTTTCTTAGCACTGGCTGCTTCACCATGCCTAGTTATGCTATGAGCCCCAGTTCTCACTTTAAAATGATGAAACCACCCCTTACTAACACAACATGTTTCGCCACGATCACTCAGTGATGGATTATCCTTTACAAGATCTACATTTATTGCCCTACCTTTTTCAAAAATTATAGACTCAGATAGGCTATAACCTACCATCTGTCTTTTGTTTGTCCACACTAATAATAGCCTTTCTATCTCATCTAACACTGTAGATGGTGACTTACTAATTTGAGTAACACCTTTAGCAACAGTAGCTTCCTTATACAAATCTGTTCTCTGTAAGACTGTTGAGGTGGTGGATTTCAACATGCTGTGCATATAGGCAAGATCATTCACATGAGCAACACTCTTATATTTCTCCACATTTCCTTCTTCTTCCAATTGTAACTGCCTGCTTTCTTTACCTTCCCTTCCTTCCTTACCTTCTTTTTTTAGCTTTTTGGGGGGCCATCTTGATAACAGTAATTGTAACAATTACATAAAACACTAACTGAAGTCATGTCCACAGACACAGGCATCTGGGCTCAGACAGACATATGCTTATACTACACTCTTGTCCAGCAACGTGAGTCTTTGTTTACAATAGCTCTAAGCAGCTGGCATTCAGGTTTTAACTCAAGATTTTGGTTATAAGTTAAAACTAAAATTCTGGTCATAACCCAAGTTGTTCTTATGTCAGGCTGGTTGTAACTCAAAGGTTCACTGTAATTCCTTTCTTCATGACCCAACTTGAAAGCTGGCCCCCAGAAGCACCAGTGTGGTGACCACAAACCACCCTATAAGGGCCTCTTGACAGACAGGCACCCTTGGCTTCCAGATTTTAATTCATCTTTTATTGTTCCAATCACTGTGCCAACTAGGAGGAGAAAGATGTGAAATAGAATATTCTTGCAAAAAGCCTAGAGAACAGCCTGTCCCAGCAGTCACCAGCCAGCCCTGCTCCTGGTCTGAGCCTACTTCCTTTGACCTACCTGAGTCGAGGGCTTCCCCAACCCATGGAGAGATCACCTGGCCTCCATTCTGGGGCTCGGAACCAAACCTGTGGGGTCAGATAGCTGGGCACCAGAGAGATATGGCCTCAGAGATGACCCCATTAGGTGGTGAAAGGCAAGGGTGGAAGTGATAGGTGAGGGACAGGCCAGTCCCAGTGATCGCTTTCCATAGTCCTTTTCCACAGGCAGAGGCAATGAATCAGCTTCTTCCGCGGGCGCCTTGCTAGGATCCACACCCAGCTTCGAGATGAGAGTGAACACATAAGTGAGGAACTGGCCTTGGGAACCAAGTCAAAATGGGAGGCTGGGGCACCAAGCATTAACATCAAGTGTTTAATGCAATACATTAAAATAAACAAAATGAATGCAAAACAGTCCTTAACAGTTAAATAAAGGCAAAAGCAGCAGCAGGGCCACTTCAGGAGCAAAAGAAAGGAATATCAGTAAATTACGTCTAATCTCGGCATCACCATCTAATTTAATCAGGAAAATATCAGATAAACACAAACCAAAGAACAGACCCCAGACACCCATCTAGGCCTCTTCCAGAGCCAAGGGTGGTAAGATGAAGTCAGACTGGGGAACCCTTTCTGTTGGAGGACACCAAAGAGATGTAGACCATGGGCTCTGGGGCTTCTGGGACAGAATAGGACCTCACTGGGAAGCTATAGGAATTTGGGGAAGGTGTACACTTGGCTAAGCATATTTTATCAAAGTCATCTTCTGGGCTTTGATAATTGCCCTGTGGTTATGAGTGATGTCAACGGCAGTGGGAGTTGTGTGTTATATGTGACCGCCTTGTCCATGGGGACACATTGCCAATGCCCAGTGGGTACCTGAAGCCTCAGACAGTACTAAGTCCTAGGAAGACTGTGTTTCCCTATACCTAAGTGCTAATGGTAAAGTTTAATATATAAATTAGGCACAGTAAAGGATTAACAGTGACTAAAGATAAATGCAGTAAGTGTGACAAATTTGTTGTAATAAGAGTTATTATAAACTTATGAATTTTTTATTTCTGGAATTGCCCATTTAATATTTCAGACCTTAGCCGATATTAGGTACCTGAAATTGCAGAAAGCAAACTGGCAGATGAGGGAGACTATGGTGTAGAAAGCTCAGGACAGTCTAATACTGTCTCTAAATTAAAAAAAAATATGTAACCTTTAAATAAATCTACTGATGTGACAGAGGACAAAAGACAAAGGGAAAAAGAGAAAGAAAAAACAAAAGGAGTTATGATGCAGAAGTCTCGAGCCTGATCCT
Source organism: Fukomys damarensis (assembly GCF_012274545.1). NCBI lineage: Eukaryota > Metazoa > Chordata > Mammalia > Rodentia > Bathyergidae > Fukomys > Fukomys damarensis. Next base: position 28,301,974 of record NW_022900939.1, read on the forward strand.
GATTAGAGGTGACAGGAAGCCTCTGCTGTCGGAGAGTGGGGGGCAGTGGCCCTGGGCAGCTCCATCTCTTCCAGGAGGTGTGGCCACCCCATGGATGCTGAGCTGCAGTAAGAAACAGCCCTCTGCCTGGAGCTGACCTGCCCCTTTGAAGGCTGTACCGGAGGGATAAGACCCTTGGGGATGGCCTGTTCCCCCTGTACATACCCAGCTTGAGTTGCAGGTGGTAGGGACAGACAGCATCTGACAACTGTGGTGTGTGTGTGTGTGTGTGTGTGTGTGTGTGCGCGCGCACCGGTGCATTGTGAGTGTATGTGTAGTGAGTGAGCAGGACTGTACCTGTGTGTGCACTGCATGAGCATATTGTGAGTGTGAAGACATGTGTAATCATGTGTAAGCAGGTACACAGTCAGGAGGATGAGTGTGTATGGGTGCAAGAGAGTACATTGGTGTGAATGAGTGTTCAGCGAGGTCCCAGCCACCCCAGGCCTGTCCCAGCCAGGAGACGCCCACCACTGCTAGTTTCAGGGTGTTCTCACTCACCCTGTCCACCTCCCTTGGCTGGCTGCCTTTGAACTTTCCCTTACTTATGAGCCGGCCTCTCTTTCTTTTAATTCACTGTTCGTGAGCAGATTGCCTTGTTTATTCATGTTTTAGTCCTCAGGCGTTCACAGTGCTGTTTCCAGTGAGCCAAATGTAATAAGGGAGGATTGCGGCAGAGTGACAAGAAGTCCAACCTCCTGTTAGTGCCGGTCGCAGCCACCACCCTCTTTCAGTCAGTTCTGTACTGTGGACACCAGACCCTCCTCATTTGCTGAGGAGCAGGAGAGGAAGAATGGCAAGGACATGAAGTTGTGCTTGTGTTTTCTGAGTGCCCCAATCACAGGTTGTCTCTGACTTTGTTCCCTCTCCCGGCTCACTGTCATCTGTGTGAGTCCTGTGCCTGGGCTGCTCTCTCCCACCCGGGCAGCTCTACAGCTGCTGTGCTGAGTGGCATGGCTGGTGCACCCCAGCCACAATGTATAGGATAAGCAAGAGCCGTCCACGTCCACTGAGGGCTCCTTCTCAGTGCATGGGAGCTAAGCAGTCTGTACAGTGTCAGATGACTGCCCCCCAGTGTTCCTTGTGGGAGCTGCCACCCCAAGGGGCTGTGTGGGTAGAGATTATAGTGGAAGGAGGTTGGCCCTTCAGGACAGATGTGCAGCATGTTGTTGCAGAGTGCTTCTGGGTGTCACCTATGGGCCCCACCACAGCAGAAGAACTATCAAATTATGCACACAGTGCTCTCCAGTGGCCTGGGGCCCACTGAGGGGCACCAGGCGTGATCCTTGCTACAGGACAAGCGACTGCCCTTTGTAGCTCCAGGGGCCACTTGCTGGTCCACAGTGCCCCTTCCCAGGGCACTATGCAGTGGGTGGACGCAGGCATCCTGCACACACGGGCCAGTGAGCTGAGCCCGGCCTGAGATAGGGTCTCCTTGGCCACTGCGGCTGGGCAGCAGAAGAGGAGCTTTCCACAGGGCCCTGCTGGTTCCCGGCCACAAATGTGTCATCCGCCCAAGCTGGCGATGGATGCTATCCTCAGAACCTCGGGACACAGGCTGACTTCTGCACCCCCCGTAGTCCTCAGGTCAGGTTGGGACTGTGGGATTGATGCCAGTGAGTCAGAGACAGAGACTGTCTCTGGAGTTAATATGGGAGAGTGCCAGGGGCCTGGGGAGGGACAGGGAAAAAGGATGCATGTTAGGGGGCAGCTCAGAATGTCCCAGTCCAAATGGGCCTTCATGCCTGTGCTGAGGAGGAATGGTAGGGAAAGCTGGAACCTGTAGGTTGGAAGAGCAGGTGTGGTGAGGCTTTGGTGGCATCAGGAAGAACAGACTCATTTGTGCCCAAGCAAGCAAAGGTATCCAGAGTCTTCTGGCCCCAAGGCCCAGGGACAGTGGGGAGAAGAGGGACAGCGGGCATCACTGCAGCACCCTCCCCACTGCCAACCTGTTTTTGGCGGGGACAGAGGACAGGAAGATAGAAGGAAGAGTCTTTGGGAGCCTATCTCTCTGGTAATGATGTGTGGGCATTAGCTCACTCATTGACTCTCATTATAGGCAGGTGGACCTGGGGCTGCTGCAGCCACCACAAGAGACCAAGGCTCCATCCTCCAGGGCCGAGGCCAGATTGTGGATGATGGCTATGTCTCCAAAGAGGCAGGTGGAGGCTGGCACCCGCTGGGAGCTGCCTCTGCTGTGCTATAAGACAAGGACACTCCTGTTGAGGACAGTCTCCCAGGCTTTTCTTCTGCATGTGTGAAGCTGGGGGTAAGTTACACAACACAGCGAATGAAAGTTATTTTTTAAAGTTGGCAGAGGTGAGAAAACTATGTTTTGTTTGACAGAATGAGTAAGGGACTACTTCAGTTGCAGAAAGATGGTCTCAAAGGCAAAAACGTTAGCCGAAGAGGAGCTGGCGTGCTGGGCCTGTAAGCAGCGAACAGGAGGCAAACAGGTGAGGAGCAGGCCAGCGCATGCATGGTATCAGGACTGCCGAGGGTTCTTAGGAGCAGGGGTCTGGTGGCCAGCTGTTCCTGTGGCTCCAGCTCCCGTGAGGAAAGCTGAGACTGCGCTGTCCTGGTGGACAAAGCTTGGGGGGGGCTCTCCGTCCACATGGGCTGCTCACTATACCTGAGTCAACACTGGAAGCAGGAGGAGACAGCCCTGGAGGTGAGAGCCCAGGTGTCTGCTGGAACCCCCAGGAGTTAGGCTTGCACCTCTTAAAAAATCCACACTGCTGTGTCACCACCCCGTATTATACCCTGCTGAATTCTTTCAAACTTTCCTTTTTATCTTTCCTCTTTTACTCCCTTCCTTCCTACAGGAAGATTTCCTGAAATTTTTAAATTTTAAGAAGTGAGTGAAAAAAAAAAAAAGCTTTTTGTTTCGTTTTTGCATTGTTTTTCAACTATTGTTCATTATAGGAAGTTGCTGATCGTGCCTCCTGGGCCTGAGTGGCAGACAGACTGACATGGCAGACTATTTCTCTATGAGAGTGAAGGAAAGAGCCCGATGTCTTCCTTCCAAGGACGAATATGCCAACAACTTGCTAGGGCCAACCCTTGCTGCCACAGGGAGAAAGTGGGGGAAAGCAATGTGCAAGGCACGATGGAAAGGGCTGGGCATGGTGCGGGGAAGGTCAGTGTCTTCTAGGGAATGGGGACAGTGACTTGGTCCTTTGTCCAGCATTGTCACCCAGGTCCCTATAGGAAACTTCCCAGGAGCCTCGTGCATCAAATTCATGATGCTTTCTGCAGTTTTAAGGGGCATTTGTCCCTTTAGTCACAGTCCTTTGCAGGATTGTGGCTTGTTGACCCATCTACCTTGATAGTTAGTTACTATTCACCTAATAAGTGTATTGAGATATATGTAACCGATATACAATATTGCAGACAATTAAAGGGTGAAATTTGATAACTTTTGACATAAAACTATTACCACAATCAGCATAAAGAACACATTTAACACTCTGAAAAGTTTCCTCATTTTCCTCTTCATCTCCTGGCAATCATTAATGTACTTTTGATTACTATACATTAATTGACATTTCCTAAAATCAGTGGAATCATAGCTTATACACATTTTTTGGTTTGACTTTTTTTACTTGATTATTTTAAAAGTGATTCTTTTGGTGGGAATGTAAATTAGTATAGCCATTTAAAAAATAGATTTCACAAAAAATTAAAAATAAAAATACCATGTAGTCCAGAAACCTCCTTTCTGCATATGCATGAAAAGGAAATAAAATCAGTATGTATCAGAGATACTTGTGTGCCCTGTTTATTGCAGCACTACTCGCAATAACCAAGATATAGACTCATTAGAGGCCTGGATTAAACATGTGTTACATGTACATAATGGAACACCATTTGACAATAAAAAAGAATGGGATTTTGTCATTTGTGTCAACATGATATAAACATGAATGAACCAAGAGGACATTATATTGAGTGATATAAGCCAGACAAATACTGTGTGATCTCATTCATATATGATTTTTTTTTAGTTTCTTTCATCAAAGTAGAGAGTAGAATAATAGTTACCAGGGCTGGGAAAGTTAGGGAGGAGAGGTTGGAAGAGCTGGGGTATCCAGTTACCATTCTAGGGGAGGAATAGGTTCTGGTGTTCTACCACAGGACAGAATACTGTAGCTAATAATAATGCACTGTATATTTCAAGACAGGTAGAAAGGAGGATCTTGAATGTTCTCACCACCAAGAAGTGATAAATTTGAGATGATGGTTGTATGAATACCAAGATTTGATCATTATTCAATGTATACACGTATCAAAACATCACAGTGTACCTCCAAAACACATACAATCACTATGTGTCAGTTACAAATAAAATGTTAAAAAGCAATCCAGGTTCTAGTCTAAAACATTTCTTTTTATTGTTGATTAAAATTCTATTGTGTGTGTCTATTAAATGGGCTTTCCCACAAATCTTCTGGTGGCTATATGGACTGTTTCCAATTCTTGGTAAATATAGATAAGGCTACGATAGTCAGATAGTCATTTGAGTACAAATCTTGTGTGAACACGTTTCCCTTTGTCTTGAGTAAATGCCCAAGGGTAGAATGGCTAGGTTATGTGGTTCACATGTTTTTATGGGCTACATGTTTAATTTTAAAGAAACTATCAAAGTGACATTCAAAAAGTTTGTATCATTGTACCTTTCCACTGTGACATGAGAGTTCCAATGTTCTATATTCTCAATACTTGAATGGCCTCTATGTTTTAGCCATCCTAGTGAACATGCAGTGGTATCTCATTGTGGTTCTAATTTTCTTTTTTTTAATGTTTATGCTATAATTTAATCTTCTTATGTCTTTTAACTTCTGAAAAGATTACCATTGAGTTCAATTCATACCAGTTCATATTTTTATTACCTGGTGTCAGAAACCATTTTCCAAAAGACTAAGGAGATACATTTCTGCATTCCAAGGAAGCCAAGTGGTCCACAGTATTCCTCGCAGAGGAAAATTGGGCTATAGTTTCATTATAGGGAGGAGTGGAGGGATTGGAGGGAGGGCATGGGAATGAGGAAAAAATAAGAACCAAGATGAATTATGTAAAGGTGCAAATTTCCAATGATGAATGTCATTACATTGTATACCTTAAATGTACCAATAAAATTAATTAATTAAAAAAATAGTTAATAGACATGAAAATAGAAAATTTAAATGCCATCATTGATCTAAATTAGAGATAAGAGCTATGCCCCTGAATCAGTTAAAATTTATACTAATTTGTTGAATATCTAGTGCAGACAGTGCAGCATTCCAAAGCTACCAAACAATATAGAACTGGTCTTCAGAAGACCATTTGAAGAGTGGATCCAGAAGATTTGATGTGGTTGAATGCTGAGTTCTACAAGAAGAAGCTTGACAGCAATCACACCGCACACAGGTGAAATTATTTTCCAATTTAAATGTGGTTCTAATTTTCATTTCTCAGTAACTGCCCATGTTGAGCTTTTTGTGTGCTTGTTTACTATCTATATCTTCTTCAGTGAAGTATCTGTAACGCTTTTGTCCACCTTGGGAGTGTTTGTTTGTTTGTTTGTTTTCTTAGTGATGTTTTGTGAATTCTTTATGTATAGTGGATAGTAATCTATTTCTAAAATGAGGGACCATTTCAAACACAGAGAAAATTACAGATAAGAATCTAAAGCTTCCATAAGGCTGTGCCATTCACGTTGAATACATGATAACATTCTTATACTTGCCTTGGATTTCACTTTGGAGCATAATGTTCTACATAAGATACAAATAAGGTGCTGTTCTGACTCCTCCTCATTCGTCTCCCTTCCTCCTAAAAAAGCAGCAGGATGAACTTGTCATAGGACCATTTTAACATTCTTTTACTGCATGCATACCAAAGTTATAGTATCTACATTCATTGTTACCCCTAAGCTCATGCCTGTTTTTGGAGCTTGTGTTATTGCCCCCGGATTTGGTATCTTATGATAGTCACTCTGTTCTGTCGTTGAGGTTCACTAATGCTGACACATGTAGCTATGGATCATTCATTTTCATAATTGTAGATTTCCATCCTAGGAGGATACCACGATTTCTTTTCCCATATTATTATTGATGGAAATTTTGGCTATTTTTGGATTTTGTGCCATTAAGCTTCGGTGATCTGATCATTCTTGCGCATTAGCCTCCTAGTGCGAGTTTGCAAGTGCTTCCCCAGGAATAGAAAGGGTGAGTCAGAGGGGGTGCTCATTTCCACTGCACTAAGTAAAATCAGAATTTTCCTCGTCATTCAAACAGCTTGCCATTCCACCAGCACAGTTTCTACTGATTCACATTCTCTCCAGTCCTTGCTGTTATCAGACTGCATGTTTTTGCCAATCGTGTGGGCTTGAAGTTATGCCTCAGTACCTTCTACTGCCTCTCGCCTGGGCCTGTGTGTTACTGCTGAGCAGGCATTTCTACATCGGCGGCTACTGTTTTGTATATGAATCATTCTGCTCCCCAGGTTCTTTTTAAAACTTCCGCTTGTCATTGGGTGCTCTACAGTGTCACTATGACGTGTCTGTGTATATAGTGGATTTGAAAAATGTTTATAGTGATTCAGAGTTCATTGAGCTTCCTGAACATCGGTGCCTTCCACCATTCTAGAACATTCTCAGCAACCATGTCTTCAAATATTGACTCTTCCTTAACTTCTCTTGTTTTCTTTCCATATTCTGCTAAGGTTTGGACATTCACATCACCCATGTGTTTTGTTCCTTTGTTTATCTGGATTTACTGAGGATGATTTCTTCATTTCTGCCACACAGTTCTGTTCCAATTCTCTCTTCAGCTGATTATAATATAAAATTTCTTTGTCTACTGCTATAATTAAGTTTTATCATTCCTGGAAATTCTTTGGCATTCCTTTTCAGATTTTTGTAGACATCATTCTGAGAGTTTGTATTTGACATCATATTTGTTAGTTTTTATTTAAAATTATTCAATAACATAGTTATTTTGGATTCAGTTTCTGTTAATTTCAGAATTTGTGGTAAAGAGTGTTAAAGCTCCTAAGAAATTAAAATGGAGCTCCTGGGTAACCCAGAAACCCCACCTCTGGGTGCATATTGAAAGGAAATAAAAGCAATAATTTGAAGAGATTTCTGCACTCCTGTGTTTATTGCATGGATGGTCCTGGAGGACACTGTGTTAAATGAAATAAGGCAGCCACGGAGAGCCAAATACCCCATGTCCTCACTCACAAGTGTAATCTAAAGAAGTTGAACTCAGAGGAGCAGAGGGTTGAATGGTGGTTACCAGGGACTGGGGGCTGGGAATAAATGGGGTGAAGCTGGGGAAAGGATATGAAATTTCCATTAGGAGGAGTAAATTAAAGAGATTTGTTGTACAAATGATGACTGTAGTTAATAACAGTGCATTGTACACTTAAAAATAGCTGAGTTTAAGTGTTCTTACCACAAATGAATAATAGGTAAATAAATGAGGTAGTGCATATTTTAATAAACTTAGCCACTCACAGTCTACTCATATTTCAAAACATCATGCCGAACCACATGTACGTATAATTTTTATGTGTCAGTTTGAGAGAAAAAGTGCTCTTAGGTACATGGAAATGCTGATGGGGAGGAGGTTCACTCTCTGCCTGCAGCTCTGGAACACCTTTCCAGTTCGTGAGGCAGAGGTAGCTCTTGCTAAACACCTGCCTCTAGCACTTCCTTTCTCGTGTGTGGCAGGGTTTCCTACCTAGTGGTATTCGATGGGCTCAATGTGTCTCCACAGATGATCCTCGACATACAGTGGAATAATAACATCTCAATAAACCTATTGGAAGTTGGAAGTATCTTGAAAGTGCATTGATACACCTGTCTACCAAGCATCCCAGCTTAGCTCAGCCCACCTTCAACGTGTGCAGAACACTAATCAGAAGTAAGGTAAAACCACTTCACACATGGGCCGTTTTATAGTAGTGTGTTGACTATCTTAGGTGCTTATGCAGAGGGGCGTTTTGCAGACATGATGGAATGCAGAAACACAAAACATGAAGAAACTGGTGACACAGGAAGCTGTAGCTTATCAGGATTTCCCCTTGATGAGCCTATGGCTGACTGGGAGCTGGGGCTTCCTGCTCCTGCCTCTCATCCTAAGAAGATAGCACTGCATATTGCTAGTCTGACAAAAGATCAAAATTCAAAAGTAGAGGGATGGTTCCTCTGGAGTGCCTGTTGTTTCAAACCACATACACACATCCTCCTGTAGTTTTGTGTCTGATACATGAGGGCTGGTCCCTTCCTGGGCTTCCCCTCATGGCTTGGAACTGCCGGTCTCTGGTTTTCCCCATGGTGCCCTGCTCCACTGTGATATCTGGAGATGTCCTGCTTGCTTCCTCAGGTCACACGAAAGAGTCCCTTTGTAGGGTTGATGTGACTTGCTGCTTCATATATCTCAGGTTACCACTGACAACTGTCTGTGGCCTTCTTAGGGATTATTTGCGAACCACACACTCAGTTTGTATCTTTTGCCTCTTGGAGAAGAGAGGCTGAGGGACCAGACTCCAGTACAGTCCTGTGGGTGCTGGGAAGGTGACAGTACCAGATGTAAGGTACACGGGTGTCCAGGCAACTGAGAGAGCTCTGCTAAATGGTTTGGCCCCAGCATGGCCAGGGCAGCCATGGGGGCACAGGAACCTTATCTCTGGAGCTGTGGCTTGTGTTGTTTCATTACTCAGAGGTACCAGTCAAGGATTGTGTCATTTAGAAGAAGAAAGAGCTGGGAGCCAGCAATCTGGAGTCCTCTCGGGACTGTCTGCAAGAATCTGTGTGGCCCCAGTGGGCCTCAGAAAACTCCTGTGGGTCCTGCCACCACCTCCAAGTCCGTCTTTAGTTGTGTTCCCCACGAGCCCTAACTCTGTAGCCATTCTAGACATGTTCACTTCTTGGGGGAACAGCCACCTCCCCCGACTTCTGGATCGCAGGGCTCTCCCGCTAGCTGAAATGTTCCTGCTGCAGTCAGGGTCAGGTGAACGCTGAATCAGAGATGCCGGATTCTCCATACCTTTCTCATTAGGTTTCTATGCTGTTCCATTTCTTAGCAGTCTTTCCAGGTTTCATGTTGTGTCAGTCGTCTACTGATGTGGAACAAAGCATTCAAATACAGTGGCTGGAAATAACAGCTTATCCTTCCTCAGGGGTCCTCTCAGGGTACCATGTGGGTCCTCTGCTTCAGTTGAGCTGGAAGGCTCAAAGTGGCATTGGAGCTATGAGTGTCAGGTCCATGTGGGCCTCTCCACCTGGCTGCTCAGGTGTCCTCCCCTTGCAGCAGCTAGGTTCTGAGGAGCAGTGTCATGTGAAGAGAGGGCAGAGGTTGCCTGACTCTTAAGGTCCAGACTCACAGTTGCCCAGTGTTGCTTCTGCCACACTTTAATACTAGGCAAGCCAAGTCACAGAGCAAAGGATAAAGATTGTGTATGTTAACAGGGAAAAGATAAATTCACGTTACAGAGAAAATACGTGGGATACTTATGACCATCTTTGGGCTCTTGGTTTGTTGCAGTACCATTTATCACATGATAACCTGTTACAATCTTTATGAGCTTTCCTTAAGTACCATTTGATTTTTTTTACCACCATTTCTTTTGTGTTAGTCAACTTTCTGTTGCTATGACAAAAAGCCTGAGCTGAACAACATAAAAGGAGGAAAGGTCTCAGTCCATGGTCTGTTGGCTCTACCACCATGGGCCTGTGTTCAAGAACCACATCATGTCAAGGAGTGGGTGGAGGATTAAAGCTGTTCACTTCACAGCAGCTGGGAAGCAGAGAGAGAAAGAGAGAAAGGGAGGAAGGGGTAAGCGTCTCAAGATCCCCTTCAAGGGACCGCCCCCTGGTGACCTCTCTTTCCCACTATTCTCCACCACTGCCCACAGCACCACCATCTGGGGACCAAGCCTTAACACAGGAGCCTTTGGGGAAATATAAAATGGAGCCCATATCCATGCAGGATAAATGGAAGAATAAATGAAACCTTGTCATTTCACCTTGAGAATCATCTTATACTCTGAGCTAGATCTCACTATTCTATGTAAGCCAGCAAGTCTTATTCATAAAAGTATATGAATGTTTCTCAGCTGGAGTACGTTGGCATTGTGATTATACATCCTTTAATAAATGTTTTAAGGTTGGGCGAGTATCATCTAATTTTAGCCTGAGAGCTCTTTGGAAAAGCCTGCTATTTTCTAGCACGTAGTACCTACTGAATAATTCTGCCTCATATATGAGCCAAGAATAATAACCATTTTTTATAATTGAAGCCTTTGCAAACAATACCATAAATGGCCATACTCTTCAGTCACACCAGAGATAGGTCATTTTTAAATTGGCTGTCTTGACAATAACATTGATCATACAAAAGATGCACCTTCTTTTGAACACCATGAAGCCTTCTCATAGAGATCTCCTTTCCTTTTTTTTTTTTTTAAATCTCGGTGGAACCTTACAAGTAGGAAAGGGACGAGTAAATGGTTTGCCTCAAATGGCCCCTTCCTTGGGTTTGGTGAGTTGGGCTATTCTAGTGCATTTCAGCTGTTACAATTTTAGTTTGTCTGTGGCTCCTGTCATCAGCATGAGCTATGTGGCTCCTTTGAGAGTACATTTTCCATTGCCTCAAAAATTTAGTTTTATTTGTTTTAAGAAAGCCACTTAAAAATATTTTTAATGCAGAATAATATTGATTTGAAAATATGATTTTGACAAAAGTATTTTATTTTTAGAACTTGAATGCTTTCCCTAAATTTATACTTCCTGCTAATGTTTTTTTTTTTTTTAATTTGATGGGCCTGGTTTCCCCCCACAGAGGGAACTTCATCAAAGAAGCTACTTATTTAGGCAAGAAAATACTTCTGTGGTAGTAAGAACACTAGGAAGCGTGTCACGAGACAGCGTTGGCCCCTGAGGGTAGGGAAGGTTGCATAAAACATCATTTCCATGTTATCCAAACTATGGAAGATGATAGAAAATGAAGACAGCACCTTAGATTGTTTCATATTTCACTCCTTTTAATGCCTAAATTTCACTTTATAAAAAAGGCAAAATAGGAAGAAAAATGACTGACTGATTCCATTTGTGAATATAGATCCAAAACCAAAAATTGCAAAACATTAGTGAGTTTGAAAAGAAAGCCTGCTTAATTAAGATTTATTTTAGAACTGTAAGAACGAGTCAACATGTTTAGCAAATATTATATGGATTCATTAAAGAACTATATAATTATACCAATAGATTTTTTTCATATTTAAGGCATATTTTTATCTACAAAGTGAGCTGTTACATTACAAACATGTATACAGTTAACTCCATCCATGCAGATGATGCTGATAACACCACATTCTTGGAAAAGTACATAAATTTATTACAGGGTATTCTATGGAGTAAACTTTGGAAATTGATGCAGCAAATATTTGGTATTTTGTCCTATGATGATATTACTGTCATTTAAAGCTTAAGTACTGGTTTCAAGTATCCCTTATAAAATAACTCTATTAAAATACTGGAAGACTGTCTCTATAAACAAGGTTGGCGCATTTAAGATAGACTCAGTGTGTCCTACCAGCAGATTTAAAAACAACATTTGAGTAATTTTTAGCTATTTATTACAAAAACTAAATATAGGACTAAAAAGAAGCTACTAAAATATAATGAAGTAGTTTATAAAAAAAAATATATATAGTAAAATATTAAACAACTAAACATAAATATTTTATTTTTTAGAAGAATTGGAATGTTTTCCCTAAATTTACACTTTCTGCTAATGTTAAAAATTTTAGAACATTCCCACAATTACCACTGTTACTTACAATATTATTATTATTATTATTATTATTATTATTATTATTAGTAGTAGTAGTAGTAGTAGTAGTAGTATTAACAACATTACTTTTAGGAATTAAGAAACGGAACAAAGTAAGTCATACAAAGATTAGATTAGGATAATAAAAATTATCTTCACTTGTAGATGATAAAACTGCAGGGATGTAACATCCAGTAGCCTAAACTTTAAAAAAGTTGAATTAAAATAATTTTGTACACAAAACAAATACAAATGAATAGCTTTACAAAAATATGAATAAATCGAAATCTAATGGGAAGCCACTAATTTATAATAATAAAACCTATAAAAATGGGAATAAACTTGACAAGACATGTGAAGTACATACAGTTGACCATACAGTTTTCCTGGAGGATGGAATGTGGAATGTGTAGTTTTAGGACCACCAGGTGTGTCTGGTGACTCTGACCCTGGTTCCTGTGGCCCTCCCTGTTCACTGCACCTTCTTGATGCCAGAACCCTCCTCTTCAGCTGGTCAGATACTACTGTTTACCTGGGCCTGAGAGTCACTCAGGGGCCCTCTGCTAGGAAGAAGAGAGATAAAACTTAATGTCTACCCAGAAAAGCAAGGAAAAACCTTACCCACAGTCCTCAGTACAGCTGTCCTCATATCCTCTCACCGGATCTGGGATGCGTGCTCGCCTTCGAGACAATGTCTGGGAAGAGTTACGGATTTAGAGAGATTAATTTAATCCCTAAACCAACCAGGCACGGTGGCGCACGCCTGTCATCCCAGCACTTGGAAGGCCGAGGCAGGAGGATCACTGTGAGTTCGAGACCAGCCTGGGCTACGTAGTGAGTTCTGGGTCAGCCTCAACTACATAGTGAGACCCTATCTCAAAACAAACAAAGAAACAAAAACGCAAAACAAAACATAATCCCTAGGGCTTGAATGGTATCAACTTCTGAAGAACAAGGCAGAAATGTTTCTGTCCTGAACAAGATTGGAATTATATTAGTAAGGGGGAGGAAGTGGAAATGTATTACTTAGAAGAACATATAGGCCCCCTACCTTGTTCTACACAATAAAGTTTAGAACATCTAAACAGCTAAATATAAAACAAACTTACAAAAATATTAGAAGAAAAAGCAGAATAATATTGCCTAGCGTTGTGGTGAGGAAGAGCTTCTCAATAAACAATTCTTCAAGGCCATACAGGCAAAGAATAACAGATTTCACTGTAGAAAGTAAACATTTCTATGCAACAAATGATATTAGAATGCAACAGGGCTGGGGATTTAGCTCAGTGGTTCCTGTGCCTGCCTCACAAGAGCAAGGACCCGAGTTTGATCCCCAATACAAAAAAAAAAATGTTTAATGTGTCTCATACATGAAAATTTTCTACATAAAAAGAAAAAAACAAGCAAAGGCTCATTGAAAAAATAATGAATAAGGAAAGGATATTGGATAGGCAAGAGGAGATGAAAAATATAGGGGACACCAAAGCATTCAACTTCACTAATATCAAGATAATAAAAATTAATACAGCATTTACTAACAGGTTTTAACAATTTATAAAAGTATCGATAAGGTCCAAAAGTGGAAAGGGATTAGAGAAACTGGTACTCTCTCATTTTGTAGGTAAGAGAGCTACTGCTACAACTGTTAGGGAAAGAAATCCAACAGACCATGTAAACTCTGTGGAAGTAGAAATCCTATTGTCAACAATTGTTTTATAAAGATGCAGGGATTTATGTGTCTATGTCAGTTAACTTTCTGTTATTATAATAAAATACCCTAGATAATCAACTTATAAGGAGAAAAGATTTGTTTTGGTTCACAATGCTGGGGCACCTGTCTGTGGTTGGCTGGCTCCATTGTTTTGGGTCAGTGGGAAGGCAGCAGCACATCATGATGGTGGTGTATGGTGAAGCAAAACCACTTGCGTACTGAACCATAGAGCAAATGAGAAAAGAAGGAGCCAGAGTGTCACACTCACCTTCAAGGGCATCCTCCCCATGACCTAACTTCCTCTCACTAGGATCCACCTCTTAAAGTCCATCAACCTCCCAAGAATGCCATCTTGGAGAGCTGGCCTTTAATGCATGGGCTTGTGGGTGAGGAGTCAACATTAACACTGAAGCAATAGCACTGCTCAAAGATATTTCTGTACATTTATTATAGTAGAAAAAGGAAACCATCTACATATGTATGTATGGTGAACTTGCTGCAAAAGCTGTGCTATCTATGTAACATGAACTATCACAACAATATTGTAGGCATTTCTATTGAGAAAGTATTATTTTGAGTATAATAACTAGGTCTTAGAATTATAAACCGAAGTCCTTAGAGTGAGACAAAATTAATTTTAGGATTTATTTAAAAATACTCCAAAAAAGTGTGTGTGTATGTGGTGTGTGTGTGTGTGTGTATGTGTGTGTCATTGTTAAATATGCAGTTTACACACGAGGCCTCACTATAGCATTCTGTCTTTGATATGCACTTAATACTTTCCAAAATAAAATCTAGTTGTATTCATGACCTAGTTCTGATGTCTCCATTTTCAGGGTAGTTCCTTAGAGTGAGCTTCTATTTTCTTCCCTTTCTAAACCTGTATTTATTTATTTAAGGTGTATAACTTGATGATCTATACTACTTCTATTTGCTATCGCCTTTCTTGGTTTCTACTTTTGCACTTTTGCTTCATGAGTTTTTGGTTATTTCTGATTGAGGACCAGACATTGTGCATGAAATGTAGTAGAAATAATTGGAGGCCTGGTCTGCTGTGTTTGAATACAAGAAGGACATGTATTTGCTTCTGTGGGGCAGTTGGGACCTGAACAACTCAGGTTCACTATCATTCCGTTTCACAGACAATTCGAAGCCAAAATTTCAGTCCTAAAAGAGATAACTGACAAGTGGGCCACTCTGAGTCCTAACAGGGAGCCCTTCAGTGCAGTGTGGGGTGGTTCCTGACACTCTCCTGTCCTCTGGGGGATCCTGGACTCCACATTCATCCCCAGCATAGGAAGCCTGTCAGGATCTCCCTGAGCCCTCTTGGGGCTCAGAAGCAGTTACCATCTTGGGGTAGACTGGTGACAGATTCTGGGCTCAACTCTTTTTCCTTCTTAGCTCCCAGATCTTGATTTTTAAATTATTTATGGACTTGTTTTTCATTGTTGCTTTCCTGTAGATGGCTTTATAAAAATCTTTGCCACCTTTCTGAGTTGTTCTCATGAGGAGAATCAGGCTAGCCCAGCTTACCCACACCTGCTGTATGCAGCTTTCTTCTGTCTGTGGTTTCATTTTAAAGGGACTTCTGTTGATGCCTTGCAGTCTCCATGTATGTGGATACCCACAAAGCTCTCAGTAGCCCAGCCATATGACTGGGTGCTTGCTGTTCTTTGCACCAAGCCATTTTCTCTGGTGAGCACAGAGTGCTGAGTGGACTAAACTTGAAGACAGAGCATGTAGCTGCCATTCTGGGTCTCTGAATCTCAGAAGAAAGGCAAGAAGTGGGCATGATTAGGAACCCCAAAGGGAACCTCAGGAAAACTGACAAGGGATACCTCGCCGTGGGTACTCCACTGACACAAATCATGTTGCCACTGGCAGTAGCTTTGTGGATGCATTGGGGAGAATATAGCTTGAATTAGAGTTCTGGAAGATGATGTAGAAGTTCTGCTAAGATTCAGTTCAGTCCAGAAACCAACAAGACTGGGGCAAGAAAGGGAGAAGAACAGGGAAGAGACATGAGTGGGATGATTTTCTCCTACAGAAGAGACCCAGGGCTGAGAGTTATCTAGAGCCCCATAACTTTGGGAAAGGGACTCCTGGACCAGAGAGAGACAGAGAAGCAAGTCTGGTCCTGAAGTAAATATGCTTTGCTGTTGTTAACACTAATGATCTTTATGGGGAGAGGCTCAGTTACAAAAGAGTTAGTGCAATGCCATGCTACCATCCCTTTGGGGATGGAAAAAGCTTGAGTAGGTAAGATGAGCACTGTGCCATTCCATCTTTGTCTTTTGGATTTTCATTCTTGACATTGAACTATGGATGATGTGTCTACTGTTTCAAGCTTACAGCACCACAGCTCATGTTTTCCATGAACTGACTTATCTGTTTTTTAAAAACAATCCTCTGAGTTAGAAACTCTTTTCTAGGGTTTGAATGCCTACCCTAGATTTCATGTGATGGGAATTCAGGCTCCAAAGTCATACATTAACAGACCTTTGGGAGGAGAAGGGGTATGGGGGTGCTTCTCGCTCTGAGTGGATTAATCCTGTGTGGATTAATAGTCCATCAAGGGAGTGGCTTTTCAAGGAAAGTGAGCTTTCTCTGGCACCATTCCTTTATCTCACCATGTGCTGCCTGGGCCTTGGGTCACCAGCAGGAAGACATTTACCCCAATGTGTTCACCCCATTTTGAATTTTCCTGCCTTCAAAACTATAAGAAATGCATTTCTTATTTATAAATGACTCAGCCTGTGGTATTTAGTTATAGCAACAGATAACGGACAAAGACACTCTCATACCCATTTTATAGATGAGAAACCTGAGATTCAATTTTAGTAAGTTTCTCAGGAAATAGAAGTGAGATGTTTTGTTCTAAAGTCTGTACTTTCTGCTAATTGTTTCTGGACCTGGGTACAAAGTTGTTCCTGGGGAAGGAACTCTATCCCACTGCTGATGGCACAGCCCCACAATGGGGAGAAATGGAAAGTCGAGCATGGCCAAGTTTGTGCCTCAGGATGTGGGGCTCCACTCACCTGCCTCATTAGGCCCCTGAGTCAGCCCCGCAGGAATCTGGGTGCCACAGACAAGCAGCCAAATCAGAGACTTAGGGAACTTTCAGAGTTTGAAATTACAATGTCTGTGTGCTAGGACACCACAAACTTCAGCTGACTAGATGTTCAATATATGAGGGGTTTTCTACCCCTAAGTCACTCTGGCTGCTTGCAGGACATGCTTCTGCAAGGTCTATTCAATCCTGGCTTTGTTATCAGTCCCAGTAGAGAGGCAAGACCCCAAAGGGTGCCAGCTTAGATGAAACTCAAATTTTGAGTTTGCCATGAGTGCTTCAAATAACAAAAGTACATTCTCACATGTGCATATATATGTATTTGTATGTGTATGTCAGTTGTAAGTAAATGGGGAAAAACTCAAGCAGGAAGACTATGTGAATATCTAAAACCAACTTCTTCATTATAGTTCTTTTACTTAAGAAATCCACCTTTCCACTGCTGTCATGATTAGTTGAGTGATGTGTCCACCTGGTAGTGGTCTGGACAGGAAAGCCATAGCCTTGACTCCATCAGAGTTAACTTGCTGTGTGTGGCGGCAGCGTCACACAGCGATTGAGACTGTTGTGCCCACTGGCACTTGGTGGGGCTGTCCTGACCCTGAAATCAGCAAGAGCTGTGCAACTAACAAACACCACTTCAACACCTTGGAGTCTTCAGTGAGTGAACACTATGAAAAGTCCTTGAGTGAAGGGGGGTTGGTTCTCCTTGAGTCTGGACCTCGAGATACTACCTTAAGAATATACTATGACTCTTCCTCCTCCCACCCTCCCTCAAAAGACTGAAGCCATTAACCAAGACGGATTTCAGGGACTGACAAACATAGGCTTTGAGCTGGTATGAATCCACCTTAGACTGGGAGCTAACGTGGGGTTGAGAGGGTTAGGATATGCTGAATTTTGTCCCCGGTCTACTTCATGTAGGCCCAGTGGCTCTGGAAACCCATTTCTGGGTTATTTCCCTAGTTCTTGAATGACTAACTAGTTGTCTACCTGTGATGGATTCAACAGTTGAATCTCAAGGTCAGTGGCCTTGCTGATGGTGTGAGGGCTCCTCCAGCAGAAATGATCATGTGGAATCACTGGAACTCCTCCTTTTTGTAACACTGAAGTCAATGGTATGTCTGCGTGAATGGCAGAGATGAATGCCACCATCAAAGACTTGCAAAGCACAGAGGCAATGACTGTATCTTTTCTCCATGCAGACCACAGATGGCTATTGGAGAATGACAGTAAGTTATCATAAATGTGAATATAGTGGTAACTACTCCGCAGGAGATGATCTCTTTACTGGAGTAATCACTACAGCCCTTTGCAGTTGTTATGCACCTTTTACTCTGCACAGTGTCTTTTCTGCATTTCTATAAACAGGAAGCAGCAGAAGCCATATTCTTTCACAGGCAAGAAAGTGGTTCTTTGTGGTCTGAAGGCCTTAACTGGAAAACTAAAAGATACAGTTTCCAGACTCCTTTACAGCTAGGATTCTGGAAGTCAGCCAGATTACATTTAGATTCATCACAGCAGGACTAGTGAGCAATGGACCATGGACTAAGTTTGCTGCCCATCTGTTTTGTAAACAGGAGAACAAAGTATTCATCTGCTTAGATCTGTCAAAGGACAAACTTACAATTTACAATTACAATTTGTCAAGGTCTTAATTGGCTTTATCTGCCATTCTAGAATTGGGCAACACTCCATTCTACAAAATAGAATAAATATTCTGGTAGGCTGAGCAGAGAAGATTGGTTTTATAAACAGAAAAAAGCTGAACACAGAGAAAAGCAGATTCAGAGAACAAGTGGCAGATTGTTTATTTAAAAGTTAGGTGGGAACAGGGACACAGAACAATAGCAAAATAGCTGACTGGTTGACATCAGCTTTCCTTAGGTGGTTTTTTAGGGGAGGGGGGATTAAAGAGAAGACATTTATTATCATGCCACTTAAAACTGGCTTTAAAAAACTTGGTTTATAATTCCTGAATTCCCAGGTCGATAACAATTTAGTTTCAGTTTGGTGATCTGGAGCTTTAGGGTGAGTGACTCCATTTTAGACTTTAGTTTGGTCTTTGGGGCCCATTGTGGTAGCCTAGTCCAAAGCAATGGCTTCCTGTGGTTTCTATTTAGCATACATTATCTATGGTTGTTTTGATGCTATAATGGCATCATTGTGACAGAAACTCTGGCCCACAAAGCCAATGCTTGTTTGCTCTCTAGTCCTTTACAGAACGAGTTTGCTGACTGATGTGGAGCAGGATTGGCAAGGACCAGGGTTGGGCCTCTTCCTGTGGCTTCTCTTTTGCTGTTGTCTCAGGGGGGTCATGAATTTCTCCAAGAGTTTTCCCTGGTCCCTGCTCTGACTGCCTGAGTATCAAGGAAGCTCACGTCTTTCTGTGTGGGGCATTGCCGTCCCCAGTCTGGCCTGGCTCCAGCAGTGACCTCACAGGCAGTGATTCTTACTGTCCCAAGAGTCTTTCAAAGAGTCACAGCCAAGAGGCTGTTCCTCCAATGGTTTTTCTAAAACTCTTAATTCCAATATTATAACTTATCCCAATCAAGTAACTAGAATTATTTTGGCTTCCTAAACCGAATGGGGAGTATTGCACGCCTTATCCATATGGCTTCATTATTGACATTTAAACAGCACACAGCGCTCTTCATGTGCATCAGTCATTTGTGATACATCAAATAAATTTATACATTATGTGTATAAATCAAAGACAAAATTGTGCTAAGGGCATATGATTATTTTTTATTTGATGAATCACAGGCCAAGAGTATCTCACAGCCATTGTGGAGGGCTTGATTGGGATTATTAGGCCTCAACTTCTCTGGGCACAGGCTCTGCCCAGATGTACTCTTGGCTCCACCACAGTCAGGGACAAAAAGGCTGCTGAAGAGATGAATGAAGATCCCTGATTTCTTGGTGTGAACACAGTCCTGAGGTCTGTTGCACAGCGCGGAGGTGGCTGAGTAGGAATAATGTTTGATTACACAACTCGGCTTCCTCATTAGGTCACTGGATGGCAGGGTGGATGTGCTTAAGGAAGATGTCCCAGGTCTAAAAAGGGCACTGGCTGCAATCAAAAAAGGGCAGAGAGTGACACACTGGATGTCACTTGTTACCAGATAACATCAGGACTGATTTTGTCCTGACTTTGTCTTCTGAGCTTGCTCTAGAGAGAGCCTGGGGTTGGGTTTTTTTGCTATTATGCAGTTGCTAATGCAGCCCACAAGTGCTACCCTCCCTCTTCAAAGGACAGGCTTGCACCCTGCCCCCTGAGTCCTCAGACTTGTTCCCAGTTCACTAGTAAATAGATTGAGAACCTTCTGAGGTTTCGGTACCAACTCGTTAAGTTATTTTGCAAAAATAGATGCTGAAATCTAACAGTTGAGAGATTTCTTTGAACCTCTTTCCTTTATTTTTGTTTGTTTATTGAGACAGTCTTGCTTTGTAGTTCAGGCTGGCCTTGAATTGACTATAGAACCCAAGCTGGCTTCAGACTTGCAGTAATCCTTCTGCCTCAGCTTCCTGAGTGCTGGGATTATAGGCATAAGACACCACTCCCGGCTCTCTTCTTTTTATTTCTCTTTCACTCTACTCTCCCATCTGAACTTTCCTTCATGGCTTTAGGGGTAAAATAGGCAAATTCCTAAAAAAGTCATCACTGCATGGAGAAAGATTAAATTCTGCAAATAAATACTTCAGGTTGATCTCTATTCTGCTGGCACAAAATCTGCATTTACATATAATTTGGAGAATTTATAAAGTACTTCAGAAAACACTCATCGAAATAGATCGTGCGTTAAGCAAGAAACACAGTATGTACTCATCACATCCCAGAAGAGAAATGTCCTCTCTACCTGGGTGGGACGTAGTGGGGTCGCTGTCTAGACTGGGTTTTCTACAAAGAGGGAAAGATGAGCATGCAGACTCCTTGGGGGGGGCGCTTACAGGGCTGCAGGCAGTTACACACAGTGGTGGCCGCAGGGGCAGGAGTCTCCCCTGGGATTTCTTCAACATCGCACACAGATGGAGCTGTGAAGTGAAAGGCTTTCCCCAGGAAATAGAAAGGCAGCCCCAGCAGCCTTAACAACACTAATAGAGGAAGCTGAAGATGGGAAACAGACAAAGCCGCATCTTATAAAAGCACTGTGGCCAGGAGACTGATTATAAAGAAACCTGCTACCCTTCTTCTCCTGGTCTCTGGGGCGGGGGGCTTTGGGGATGTTTCAGTGCTGTGTTTCCATGCGACTCTGTCAAACAGTAGGGAGGAGAGTCAGCGAGAGAGAGAGTAAGAATCGAATGTGTTGACTCCGCACACTTGTGTTCAGCTCCTAAGGATTCACTCACCTGTTCTTTCCTGGACCTGCTGTTGCAATCAATGCATGCTGATTCCAGGTAACACACGATGCAAGCTTACTCTTGTAAACGGGAACCAACTGTTTTGAGGGCAAAGTCTTTGTTCAGTTCAAAGCCTCTGAGAATACAGTTGTTTGGCTTCTCTGTGCCGCTCCGGCTCTGATGGCAATCACACGGTGTGGAAATGCAGCATAGCCTGAGCTTCGCATGTCAAGACTTGCCAGCAGGCTCAGTCCCAGGCTGCCTGGAGCTCTGCCAGCCCCGTGTTCTGCTGCTCAAGGAAGACAGCTAGCAATGAGAAGGGTAAGAGTCCGCATTCTCCCACTGACAAATGTTTATTCAATGCCTACTGTGTGTAGAGTGCACTTCTGAGGACATCTTACCAGGTTTTGCTAAGATGGAAAGTACTATGGTTCTCCATGGCAACCTGCCTGGGCCCTTCTGGTCCATCGGTCACTGGAGGAAGAAACAGTTTCCATGTTCACAGTTGGAAAACATATGTTTTCTGTGAAACTCCTGGCAGTGAGCCTGGTTCCCAAGGTACAGGCTGATGTGGTCAGGTGAGCACACTCACTTTGTAGAGGGCTAAGTGGTGGGATGGGAGGTACCTGCTATAGTCAGAACTCAGGTGTGGTAAACCATTCACACCGCAAGCAACTGAGCAGCTCAGCTCCATACACTTCTTTTCCTCTCTCTCTCTCCTTGCCTCCCTCCCTCCCTCCCCTCTTTTTGCAGATCTCAGACTACAGAGCCAGAATTATCACCTAAACTGGCTTTTCTTCACACTGTCTCCAAAAGAGATGAGGGTGAATGTGATTTCGGAAACACAAATCCCTACATTGCCAAGCGAATGTTCAGTGCTGCATCAGGTCCACTTGTGAAAATGTCCAAATGGCATTCCCGAGACTCTTTCGAGCAAGATAAATATTGAATGTTGATCCTAGATCCTGAGAGATTTCAATCACTATAATAGCCCAAGGATAGTCAGCATTACTATTGCTTTAGTTTCCTGCAACCCAGCACAGAGTTCTGTTTTCTCTCTTAGTTCACATAGATCTTTCCTCAATCATCTTTGGCAGAGCCTCTGCTTGAGGGCCAGGGCAGATTATACAAAATGTGATCAAAATATAGGGCAAAGGTTTAGTTTAAAAAAATGTGTTGATATGAATTGTCCTCAGAATACTTCCCTTCGCTCCAAATACACTTATTCCATTTTTTCTATGTTCTGAAGCAGTTCTGGAATCACCTTTTATGAGTGTCTCAACAAAATATAGAAAATGCTTCTGCTGATCGCCATTCAACGGAAAGGCAGACTCATAAAAATGTTAAGATGCATCCTCGTCCACTTCATACAGCAGATCTCGCACCGTAAGGTGTCTCGACCTTCCCCAAGGTCGAAATGATCTGAAAGGTAAAAGTTTAGAATCGATTCAGGGTATCAAGGTAGTCGAGTCAGCAGAACAAAAGAAAGATGCTCACAGAAAGGGACTTCCAGGAAAGTAGCAAGGACGATGAGATTTCCACGTTTGAAGCAAGGGAGAGTCTTTTGAAGGGGACGTACAACAATGTGACTTTTATTGTAATAAACTTTAAGATTTTTCGTTTCTATTAGTGCATGTTTGATAACATTGATACACATTGATAACATTCATCATGGAGAGCTAGTGTGTGGACATAACACTCCTTCATTCTTCTTCTCATCCCTTCCCTCCGTCTGTTGGTCCCCTTCTCTTTTGCAAAAGATCTATGTCCTATTATCTTGTATTTTGCTCTTAATTTGTTTATACGTTGGGTTTCTCATATAAGAGAAATCGTGAGTATTTAAGCTTATGTGTCTGATTTATTTCCCTTACCATTCTGATCTCAAAATGCATCCATTTATATGATACATTTTTAAATTTAAATATTCACTGTAGTTTTCTTCACACTTTGTATTTTGCAAAGGTGACCATTTACACAAAGTATATTCCAGCCCAAAAACTATTTTCACAGTGCAGTGCTGGCTGTCTCCCCTGAGAGGTTAGGTGGGGACTTGCAAGGTGGACTGTGAAGGTCACACAGCTTTTGCTTTCTTTTCACAAGCTTTCTTGAGCACTCATCCTTGGATCCCAGAGACCTTGCTGAAAGGAAGCCCAGGCCCCAAAGGCAGGCCACATGTTGGTATTTTAGGCAAAACCTAGCAGCCAACGTGGACCACTACACCTGTGACAGGGCGATGGCTTTCAGGTAGACATTGCCTGTGCTTCATGTTTCCCAGGAGAGGCCCCTGACACCACAGGACAGAGGCCAGCCATCTGCTCCTCTGTCTGAAATCCTGACCCACAGGGGCTGAGAGGTGATAGGGGGTTATTGGAGGCTGATCAGAGCCCCCAGTCACCTAACCAAGGGTTCAGCAGACAGATTTTTAAAAAGACAAGACAAGATCTTAATGCATAAATGGGGGACCCGGGACGGTCGAAGCTCTTATCTGACTAAGACACCGTCTCCCGGAGCTCCCCAGTATTTGTTGAACATGCAGCTTATAGAAAGGACAAGGAGGTGGTGCAGGGAAGAGTGAAGTGGACAGCACTGACACGAGCAGGGTCCTGGCAACAGGAGAAGGAGACGTTCTAGTAGGAACAGATCGCTAATTCATGTGAAATTTGTTTCTTCTATGGATTAATTTTTGCCTCTAGAAGCTTTATGTACAAGTCATGCTGCCCTTAGCTGCACTGTTGTCTTGCCGTCTAAGACGTCACAGTGTCACAGATCACTGAGACCTCCTCTGTGACCAGTGGTGTGGGGAGCTGTTCCATTCCCAGCCACCAATTGCTGGCTCTTCAGGCAACCATTGTGAGCTAATAGGCAGACTCAGACTTTTACTACGAAAAGCCAATTTATGAATTTGGAACTTGCTCAGTGTGTTCTCCATCAGGGGAATGATCACTTCAAGCTGCTGAATTTGGGGGAATTTGTTAGGCAGCAGGAGTCAAGTATACAGGGGTCACTTATGTCCCAGCCCAAGCAATCAACTGCCACAGTGAAAGCCTCGCTAATGATTATGCCTAGGTTTCTCAGCTCCTATTGCCAATTTCTTCCTTTAAAAATATATCTTTTAAGGCCAGGGATTTAGCTCAGTGGCACCACACCAGCCTGTCCTGAGTTTGATCCTTGGTGCTGGAAAACAAACAAACAAACAATTTTTAAATTCCTCTTTCATGAGCTTGTGACTGAATTCAGTTAGGACAGCTGCTCTAGGTATGTGATATACCATATGTATGCATGCTCATACACGTATATGCTTAATATACCTAGCCATAATATGCAAGAGTAAAAGAAAAGTTACTCTTAATAAAGCAACATGAAGGGCCGGGGATTTAGCTCAGTGGTTCTGCTGCCTGTAAGTGCAAGGTCCTGAGTTCGATCCCTGGTACCGAAAAGCAAAAAGCAACATACAACTCCGCATATGATTGCTTCTCCTTTAATGGTGAATAATGGTCCTAAGATCACTATATGGTTTTATGTTATAAAAGTAACAGGGCTTATGGGGAAAACAGGTTAGTGGTAGAATACTCAACACCTATGTGATTTTGTATTTAATTCATTACAGAATAAGTAACAAGCTTTATTAATGTTCTGCAGTTTAAAGGAGCTTAAATTCTTAGTAAATAAGAAAATACACATGCAAATGCCATTTCCAAGACTAGCACGCGATGTGGGGTAGTGGGGGTGGCTTTGGAGAGAGGGGCAGGAGAAGGTCCTGTCACTCAGGATTCCTCGCTTTCCCACCCGCGTGGGCCCCGACTAGTCCACTGCCAGGTTCTCACCATGGGGAGGAAATATGACTGCACTCAGAGTCCAAGTTGTCATCTTCCATCCACCGCAACTGACTTTTGTTCACACTTGAGGCAGCAGATAACTGTCATTTTTATCTTATTTTATGTTGTTTTCAAAGCTATTTCTCTGCTGTGCAGTGTGGATTCCTCTTGTGATATCACAGTATCTTTATTATTTCTAGTTCCTCCTCTATATCTGAAGCTTTTCTTTGACATTCAGATGTGGCTTTCTTGTATCCGAAATACTCGCTTGGGTCTGGGGTTCTGCAGTCCATGTACCAGAAACTTCCGACACTCAAGGAACCAACACCATGTACAAGAAGGGCCCACATGTGGCTGAGTGCCTCATGGTGTGCCTCAATTATTGTACCTAATTAAGTACGTTTGGATTTGAAATCGAGAAAGATTCAAATGAAAACTTTGCGTCTCTATTCGACATTTTGAAACATAGCGAGACAGACACCACACACACACACAGAATCATTTTGAGTGTCCCAGCTCCCAAATATATACTAATTATGCAGGTGTTATTTTTGTGACTTAACCACCACAGTAGTTCTGTCGTCACATCAGGTATGTGATTTTCTGAAATGATGAACTATGCTTGGTAAAGTTCCAAGCAAAATAGAGAACAGTTTCCCCTTATTTTACACCCCAGATATATTCTTAGAAAATTCAAATGTATTTTACAGCCATGTAAGAATATCCTTATATTTACATGTGAAGTGTTAGGCTATAGCCTCAGATCATTAGAAGCATGTTTCTCTATGTACATGAATGTCTAGGCAGCTTTAAGCGATGTGAAGTGAGGGGCAATTCTTTCTGCGGGCTATCTAGTATCTCTATTTTCTTCCTACTAAATGCTAGAGTACCTCTTAATTGCGGCCAGCTGCCAAATCTAGTGTCTTATTGTATAATGGCAGAAATACTATGCAAACTGAATTTCTAATCTCACAAGTTCTTTTGTTACTGGAGCACTGATTGGGGAGGAACGGGACTTTGAAAATTGGAATAGGGACCTATGAAGCTGGGGAACTTGAATTTCTAAATTTCATCATGAGAGAGAGTCAGCAAGGCCTGAGTGCTCTTCTCAGAGTAAGCCTACTTGTGAGATTAGCCCTTGGTTGATTTCTGAGAAACTGGATTTGGCGACAGCTCCCCATTCTGTAAGTGATAAAGGCTGTTCCTGTTGCTTAACTGGTTTGTGCAAACAAATTGGCTTATGCGGAGACCTGCTGTCCTGGGTTTCAGTACGTGCTCGGCTGAGGAGAAGGTGTTCATATGACCAGCTTGCAGTGAAAGCCCTGGTCATGAAGGCTGAGCTCCCCTAGTGAGTGACATGTCATAATGCTAGGGGTCTTAAGGGTACCCTCTGTGACTGCTAGAAGAGGATTCTCGGAGCCTCCTCCTGGCTTCCTCGTTCCTTGTCCCTGGTCTTTGCTGATTCTGCTTTGGCTCCTTATGAGGCCATCTGCCAAAGCAGCTAATATAATTATGTACTGAGTCCCACGAGTTCTTCTGCCAATCACTGGACTGAGGGTCATCTTGAGTTGGGGGCAGTACGACAGAAGGAGCAGCCCAGCCCACTGCATGAGATGATCCCCTTTGCCTGGACACTTGCAGAGGCCTCTCCTGAGACTGTGCCTTAAAGGCACTGCCCAGGCTCCTCAGAACCTGTAGGCCTGTAACTCGACTCAAATTCTAGCAGGCCCTAAAGATGGGGTGCAAGGTGTCACCCACAGAAAGGTGTGTTACTCACCAGAAGAACTGTGGTTTTTCTAGTTCATATGGATGGAAACGTGGGGCGTATGTGATGGATGGCTCCTAAGGGCCTGGCCCCATGGTAAAAGGAACATGATACCCAGTCAGCCTGAATGTGCTGATGTGAGCCCACTAAGAGAGTCTGGAGTCAATGATTCAGCTGATGGATGGGAAAGAACTTCAACACCTTATTTAGATGACTCATACATGGGTGGTAAAAGTTCTGACTCTTAGGGAAGCAAACAGCATTGGAGAGAAAGCCAGAATCACCTCAGAGGAAAAGAAAGTGTCATCCCTTTGAGCAGCTTGTTAGAAGTCTCACGTTAAGGATACCACCAGTGAGTGCAAAGAAGAAAGCAAGAAAGTAAGAAACATGTTACTGGAAATGTGAGGAAGGGTGGTCCTTGTTATACAGCTGCAGAAAGTTTAGCAAAATGTGTCCTGCTGTTATGTGGAAAGCAGGACTTATAAGCAATGAACTTGGATATGGAGATAAAGGATTTATAAGCAAAGTGTTGAAGATGCTTATTGGATTCTTTCTGATGCATGTGGTAAAAACTTTGATATGACAGATAAAGGGTATTACAAACTCAAGGACCTATTGAGTTTCAAAGTTCTCAGTCTCTTCCAGAGAGCAAAAATCCTAAAAGTCAGAAGTGGATGACAAAAGCCTAGAGGAAAGCCTGGGTATGTGACTCTGTAGATCTTTGTGGTAATCCTGGAAATCTCAAAGGTCCAATGCATTCAGCCACATAAAGAATGGTTCCAGGAGATGGATGTTATTCAGTCAAGGGACCTCTGGGAAGCATAAGGCATCTCCTCCAGCCCTCTCTTATAAAGCCAAACATAGAGAATGGATTATTAAGAAAAGATCTCTATGTATAAATGTTTGAGTAACAGAGTGAAACACGATGAAAATACACACATAGCCCACAATCTTAATTGAAAGATTGTGTCTGAGGAAATACTGCCAGCTCAGTCTAAATGAGATTTATACACTAGTCCTCTCTTATCTGTGAATGTACTTTCCATGGTGTCAGTTAACTGAGGTCAACTGCAGCCCAAAATTAAATAGAGAATTCTAGAAGAACACAATTTGTAAGTTCTAAGTCATGAGTTGTTTTGAGTATTGTGAAGAAATCTTGTGATGGGCCACTCTGTTCCATCTGGGATGAGAGCTGTTCCTTTATCCAGAGTATCCACATTGTATATGCTACCCTACTATTAGTAGGTATGTCAGTTATTAGATCAGCTGGCATGTGATCACAGTGTCTGTATTCAAGCAACCCTTATTTAATTAATAATACCCCCAAACACAAGAGTAGTGACGTTGACAGTTCAGATGTGCCAAAAGGAATCAGTGAATACTTCTTCTTCTTCTTTTTTTTTATTTTGGTAGTGGGGATCAAACTTGGGACCTTGTGCTTGTGAGGCAGGTGGTGGAACCACTGAGCTAAATCCCTGGCCCAGGGAATGCTTCTTTTATGGAGACGGTAAAATATAAGATGTTTTGAGATAAAGTCACCAAGAGAGAGAGACCACATTCACATAACTTTTATACAGTTCTATTTTATTATTAGATGTTATTAATCTCTTTGTGGGTCTAATTTATATATTAGTCTCTATCATAGGTATGTATGTATAGGAAAACCACATAGTATATATAGGTTTCTGTTCAATATGGGTCTTTATCTCCCATTGGGAGGCTTGGGGTGGATCCCACAGTGATAAGAAAACACTCTGATGAGATCATCAGCTGCAAACACATATTACCTTTCATGGATAATGAAGCATGATTCAGAGCATTGAGCCCCCAACCCCGAGAGTGGAGGTGGAAGGACAGGCCCTTGAGACAGATTCCCAGGCCTTGAGATGTAGTGGATTTTGCTCGTCTGGTTTTTAAAACTGATTGGATAGGTGATTCCTTTGTATTTTCCTTTCTTGGACTAGGCTGTCCATAGCTGTTATCCTCTCTGCCATTGTAAGTTGAGCATATTGGAAGCAGGGCCACAGGTGGATAGAAGTTGTGCCCCAGGAGCCTCCTTATGACTTACACTCAGGAGTTTTATTCACGTCAGATTAAACGATTAGGTGATGTGGTCTAGACCCTTGAATTAATGAAATTTTTGTGAGATTTTTGGTTTTCAACTACTGTGGTAATGTGATGGGACCATTGTAAATCATGAGAGGGAGTGGATGAAACAGGTGAGAGGAACGTAAATTACAAGGCCAAGTTTCAGAATGTGGTGGACTGAATTATATGGTGGACATAATACTCTCTTCCCCAGCATTGCTCCCACAATTAAGTTGTACAGAAAAGGTTATTTTACTAATGTGACTAAAGTCACTCACATTACTCACAGTTGATGTTGAGATAGGGATATAATCTCAGTGGGTCTTAACCCAATCACACAAGCCCTTCACAAGCAGGAGTTAGAGAAAGTCAAGTAATAGATGTATTCAAAGCACTGTTACTGGCTTTGAAAATAGAATCACAACACAAGGAATGCCAGTGGCCTATAGGAGCCTGGAGTGGTTGCTGGATAATGGATGTCAAGCAATAGCAAGGAATTCTGCCATCAACCTGAATAAATTTAGAAGCAGCCTCTGCCTCATAGCCTCAAGAAGGAGCCAAATTCAGCCAACAGCTTGAATTCAGCTTTGAGAGATCTTAAGTATAGATCCTAGTTTTATACCCTGGAATTCTGATCTACAGAACTGTGAGATACTTAAGGATGTTCCTTGAGGCCATTAATTTTTTGTTAATTTTTTACACGGTAATAGAAAGGCAGTATACCCTAACCACCCCCCCCCAAAAAAACAACTCTAACTACCCTAAACAATTATTTGTTGAACACTTACTACATTTAAGATGGCCTGAAAAGGATACAAAGAGATAGAAATAACAATAATAATTAGTCAATATTTTTGGAGCAGCTAAATAATGGGCCAAACAATCTGATGACTATATGTGAACTATCTCATTTTATCTTCTTTATCTGGCAAGGAAACATGACTTTTAATACCCATGAGGAGATTAGAGAAGTGGTCTTTATGAGGATGAATAAATTACCCAAGTTTTATTCATAAGACAAGGCAGGTATTAGGCAAAACTCCCATGTTTTCCATATTTTCTAGGGCAGTCCCAAATTCAGATAGATAGTGGTATTTCATAGTTGCATTTATAACTGTCAAACCACTAGCTCAGGTTTTGGTTCAGAAAGCATGGACATCTTTGTTATAAAATAAGGACATGCATGTCATAGGAGTTTGGCTCCCAAGATAGTTTCTTGGTCTGGAGTAATGGAACAAGCATGGAGTGTTTCTCTGTAAACACCACAGGTAAGCTGTCTGTGCTTCTTTTAGAAGATGCAGAGCCTAGAAGGTTAGTAGGAAGCATCCTTCGTAGAAGGTTGGGGTTGACAAAATTTGGGGTAGACAATGGAGCAGGTTCCAGTTAGCTACACCAGAGTAAACAAGCAGCTTCATGGCCTAACACTCATGCTTCTGTGGGTCTGGGTCTGCAAAGGGCTTGGCTGGGACAGTTCAACTCTGCTCTACCTGGCTGAATCTGGAGGATGCACATCCAAGTTGACTCTCGTCTTCTCATATCTAGTGACTTGATTCTGTCTGTTGCTGCTCCTTCTGTAAGGGACATCTTCCTCTGGGGTCTCTCAAAGGAGCATGGATGATGACCGCATGGACATCTCAGGATAACCATGCTTAATTTGGGGTCAACAAGGAGGAAGGAAAGCTGCCATGTAGGGACTAGACCCATGACTAGACTCCACTCTGTCACACAAAGCAGCCAGACAGTCTGACTATCACACTGCAGATAAATCTGGGCATTGGCACACACAGTTGGAGCCATCCTGGGAAAAGTCAGTCTATTCTAGAGACCGAGTAAGAAAAACTGGTCTGAGTGATATGCTCAATTTCCAGGAGGCAGACAGTCTCTGTACCAAACTTCAGAGTAATAGTTGAGACACATGATGATGAGGCCAGCATCCTCCTCTCCTGGTTCCTGCCATGTGAGCACACAGAGGACCCTGTCACAGTAGAGCATGTGGCCTGTCAACCACAGGGGCTTTGTACCTCTTAACTGCAGCAGCGAGTCCAGTCATCTTCTGCCAGGCAGCTGAATATGTGGTCATCCATGAGGTCTAAGAGTGGCTGGCAAAATTCCCAAGAACCATGCAGCTGTAAGGCACAAAAATGGCAGCTATTCTACTCTCCCTTTGTTTTTTATTATTATTTTATATCTTTACTAAATTTATTGGCACATATTAGGTATACGACACAATTACATTCATCACTGGGATCTTGTACCCTATACATGACTTATCAAGTTCTTATTTTTTCCCCATTCCCCAGCTCTCCCCTCAGCCCATTCACCCTTCCCTGTTTACAAAGACATTGTTTCCATGTTTCTCCTTTCCACATATTTTTTCTTTTCCCTTTCCCCTGTTCCTCCCACTTCCTCTACTCTTTTAGACCTTTCTTCCTATTATACAATATCAATTATACATTTTAATCCTTATTTACACTTTTACTTTTTCACACCACAGAAACTATTCAGTATTTGCACATGTAACTTATTAATTTCACTTAAGAGTATGGCCTCAATGTGCATCCACTTAACTGTAAATCTCTCTAGTTTCTTGTTCTTTATGGTTGAGTAGTACTCCATTTTACAGAAAACCACATCTTCTTTATCCAGTCTCTAGTTGATGGGCAATCAGGCTGTTTTCAAGTTTTAACTGTTGCAAACTGTGCCACTGTAAACATGGGTGTGCATATATCACTGTGGCATGATTCTTCTAATTCTTTTGGAAAGATACCCAGCAGAGGGATGGCTGGGTCAAATAGAACTTCCAATCCGAATGTTTGAGTTATCTCCACATTAATTTCCACAGTCTGCAGTCATGAAAAAGCAGGAGAAAGAACCAATGACATAAAAAAATCTCTCCCTTTATTTTATGAGCCTGTGACTTCCCTGGTCATTCACCACATAGTGTAAGTCCACTCTCCTGAAAGGAAAGAGATTCTGTGAAGCCCTTCACCCCTCACAATGGGGCTATTGCATATGTTCCATCCAGTATCTTCATTCTCCTGCATTTGAAGACCAATAATTGCATACAGTGTCCTAATAGATAGATGGAGCGCAGAGTGAGGGGAAGGAAAAGGGATGTAAAAACATGTTATTCCTTGTATCAACTCCCTGTGATGAACATAATCATTATGCACTGCAAACATGTGCTAATAAAAAAACCAAAAAACAGAGTTATTCGTTTGTCCTGAGAAAGACTGGCAAATTTCCATGCTGTGCCAACATAGGATACTGGCAGTCACATGACAGGGTATGTAGCGTACAGGGGAGATCTACATGATATCGCATGATATTGCAATGGTATCAACTCCTGTGGTCCTAACTCAATACTGGTCCTATGCATTTATTTCCTGCCTGTAGATGTGGACTGGTACTACTTGCTACCAGAAGCTTCAGGAGATGTTTTCATATCACTTTTATATGTTATTTACTATATAACACATTAGCATAATATGTGTTATGTAGCTATAATATATAATATATAATGTTTTGTATGTTACTTCTAAATTTCAATTAGAAATTATTTTAGTTTGTGTTAAAAATATGATGCTATGAATACTTATGTGCTTTACACTAGCAGGACTTTTTTGGAGCCAAATGTTTGGCCTCTTGAGTGTATAAAGTAGACCATCTTTTATTATGCCTGTCATCTTGTGAGTCTCGTGGCCCAAGGAGGACCAGAATTGGGCTGCAGGATTAGGAAGATGCAGAACTAAGAGATGCACAGATCTCCTCCAGAGACCTGTTCCAACTCTGTTGTACACCAGACATCCCAAAGCTAGTGCTGAAAACATCAGCCACCATGTATGTTGATCATTGGTCTGCTTCCTGAGGAGCTGAACCTGTGGCCATCATCACCAGAATAAGGTGGTCTGTCCAGGATTCTTCATAGATGATTATAGGCTTCCTCAAGTACTCAGGGGACATAAGAAAGACTACTTCATGGAGAACACTAAACCAGCAGTTATCATGTGCCTGGGCTACCCACTCTAAGTCAGTTTAAAATAACTCACTTTTTTCCCTAACAGTGCACCAATATTGATAAGGCTATGGGTTTTGCTTTAATCACATAATCATCATAATTCTGTCTGGATCCTGGTAGACTTAGTGTAGATTCCTAGCACCATGATGTATGGAGATGCATGAAGACGGTCATGTGTATGTTTGTGTATGTGTGTGTTTCCAGGGTATGCTAGCTTGGGAATGACTCTGATTTAGTGAAAGTCAGTACATTCACATGATACTAAGTCACAGACAACCTGGAGAGGGGATAGAATTGACTATGAGAGAATGAAACTGAGTGTAGTGGCACATGCTTGTAATCCTAGCCATCTAGGAGGCTGAAACAGAGTCTAAATTTGAGCCTAGGCTGGTGAACATAGTGATCTAGCAAAACCCTGTTTCAAAATAAAAGAGAAAAACAGTTGTTTTTCAAATATAAGAAAGAAAATGGGCCTGCCTGCCTGAGATCATCCGGCGGGTGCGCGACCTCCCGGACTGCATAACATCAGACCCAGTAAGGAAGGTAGCCACACGGGCATCCTTGAAACACCCCCACGACCTCCCCCCCCCGTTCTCAAACCTCCTGATTGGGCCAGTCCTTAGATCAACTCTGCAGAGGCATAGGTTCTCATGAAGGGTAGTTTTCTTAGCTCCCAACTTTGAATATCTTTAAAGAAAGGGCAGGGGAAACCTGTAATAGAACTGAGTGGAGTTCAACCCTGAGGGTAGGGAAACTCAAGTTAGGCCTTGTGGACTGTGTTCAGTCTCAGTCGTGGGGAACTGCCATTGGCTAGCTGAGACCAGGGGATTCGGTTCTGCATATAGCTGTACATGTGGTATAATATGAGAACAGAGACAGTCTAAAAGAGGCCCTTCAAATTCTTTTTTTTCTCTCTCTTTTTCCTTTTCCTCATTCCACCCTAAAATTTCTTTCTTTTTTCTGTCCTCTCTCTCCAACTCAGTCTCTTGCTCCACCATATTATCCCTCATCTCCCTTTTTATTCCAGCTCCTGCCCTAACTCAGACTTCTTCTTTTATTATTTTTTCTCTTTAGGAGGGGATTCTCTTTATGTTCTTTTCTCCAGTCATTTTACCTCACTCACAGCTCTGTACCTTCAAGGGAAGGCAAGCGCCTGTTACTGTTAAGGGGATATATTCCTGTCCTTATTCCTGCACTCTCTCTATCCCCCCTGAACTTAATAGCTTTGTAAAGATAGTAAGGTAATTCTACAACCTCTGGATTCACTTCAAACCTGCTCTAATTCTTTCACTTATCTAATCCTCTTGTTCTAAGTCGAACCCCCCATCCTAAATGGTAAAGATGCCATATTGAAAAGAATATTCACTGCAAACATACTATGAGCTGCTTCTTGAAATTAATCTAATTCACATGAGTTAAAGGTGATACATTAATGACTACCATAAGTGGTCAGTTGGCAAGCTGTGCCTGATCCTATTGGGCTGCTGAATGTATCAATTGGGACAAAGAGTGGTGATTGATTTAAAGAGTTGTTTTCTCTGATATTATGAAAACGAGAATGTCTATGAGTCATTAGAAACTCAAAAGCTAAAACGCAACTATATTAGGAAGATTTAAGTAATACCCAGAAATTAAAGAAGGACAACCCAACAATAAAAATAAAAATGAGAAAACACTTAAGCAAGACACAAAAACAAATATCCAGTTCACCAATAGCAAATAGTAGGACAAATGAGGATGAAAAGTCTGATAGTGAACCAACAGGACTCCCTGGACCCATAGCACAGGAGGTAACAAAATTGATCAATCAGGCTCTAGAAAAATTCAAATCAGAAATAATTTCCCAGCTAGCCAGAGAGATGATGAGCAAAATAGAAGTCATGATTCGAGACTCTAGAGCAGAAACTGAGAAAAAAATAGATGAGCTCAAGACTGTGATAGAAGCCATGAAGACTCAGCATAAGAAAGACATGGAAACAATGAATGCCCAACAGAGGAAAGAAATGGAATCCATAAAACAGATTCAAACAGATATCCAGGAGATTAAAAACTCTATTGAAAGTGTACGAAACAGAATAAAAGATTGCGAAGATAGAATTTCAGATATAGAAGATAGGATAGCAGTCAGTGACCGTGAAAAAAGAGGTCTATTAAAAACAGTAAGGGATCATGAGAAATCAATCCAACAACTCCTAGACGATACAAAGAAAAATAACATAAGACTGATAGGAATTCATGAAAAAACAGGAGAAAACACAAATGATATAAAAAAGCTCTTCACAGAATTAATGACAGAAAACTTCCCAAACAGAAGGGAAGAATTAGACATACAGATAAGTGAGGCATATAGAACCCCAACTAGCCACGATCAAAAAAAATCTACACCTAGACATATAATAATCAAGATTCCAGAAATCCAACAGAAAAACAAAATACTACAAGCAGTAAGAGAAAAGAAACAAATCACATGCAAAGGGAAGCCCATTAGAATCACAGCAGACTTTTCAACACAAACCCTTAGGTCAAGGAGAGCCTGGAGTGAGGTATTCCAAGTCCTAAAAGAAAAGAATCTCCAACCTAGACTTTTGTATCCTGCAAAACTCTCTTTCAAAATAGATGGGGAAATAAAATACTTCCACGACAAAGAGCACCTGAGAAATTTCATGAACACCAAACCAGCACTGCAAGGAATTCTAAACAATATCCTAGAAAAGGACAACGAAATTCACAATAACATGAGGCCCAACAGACCAAATCAAATAGGCAAGGCAAGAAACTAAAAGGAGATGGGAGAAAAAGTAAAAAGAGTCAACAAATGGACAAAAACATGACAAGAATAAGTCAAAATATATCAGTTGTAACCATCAATGTTAATGGCCTCAATTCACCAATCAAGAGAAACAGATTGGCAGAATGGATTAAGAAGCAAAATCCAACAATATGTTGTATACAAGAAACACACCTAGTGCAAAAGGAAGTCCATAGACTGAAAGTGAAAGGATGGAAAACAATTCTCCATGCGTCAGGAGTCCAGAAAAAAGCAGGGGTAGCAATCTTATTCTCAGATAAAGTAAATTTCAAACCAAAACTCATTAAGAGAGACAAAGAAGGACACTACATCCTTGTAAAGGGAACAATTCAAGAGGAAGAGCTGACAATCATAAACATATATGCACCAAATATAAATGCCCCCAACTATATAAAACAAATATTAAGTAACATGAAAAACCAAATAAGCACTAATACAATTGTAGTGGGGGATTTAAATACCCCACTATCACAAATTGACAGATCTACTAGGCAGAAAATCAACAATGAAATAATAGAACTGAACCAAGCTTTGGAACACATGGACTTAATAGATGTTTATAGAGTATTCCACCCCCAAAAACCAGAATATACATTCTTTTCGGCTGCACATGGATCATTCTCCAAAATAGACCACATACTGGCTCACAAAACAGGTCTAAATAAATGCAAAAAAATTGAAGTCATCCCCTGTTTATTATCAGATCATAGTGCAATCAAACTAGACATCAATAGCACAAGAAACTATAGAAACTTCACAAGCACATGGAAACTGAACAACACTCTCCTAAACAATCAATGGATTACAGAGGAAATTAAAGAAGAAATTAGACAGTTTTTACAAATAAATGAGAATGCCAATACAACATACAGGAATCTTTGGGACACAATGAAAGCAGTTCTACGTGGAAAATTCATAACATTGAATGCCCACACTAGGAAAACAGAGCGGGCTCAAATAAACAACTTAACGATGAAACTTAGACTCCTAGAAAAACAAGAGCAAGAAAAACCCAAAGCTCGAACAAGAGAGGAAATTATAAAGATCCGAGCAGAAATCAATGCAATTGAAATTAAGAAAACGATACAAAAAATAAATGAAACAAAGAGCTGGTTTTTTGAAAGAATAAATAAAATTGACAAACCCTTAGCTAATCTTATCAAAAAAAGGAAAGAAAAGGCTCAGATCCATGCAATTAGGAATGAAAAAGGCGAAGTCACAACAGATCCGAAAGAAATCCAGAGGATCATGAACACCTACTTTGAGAACCTGTACTCTAATAAAATGGAAAACACAGAAGAAATGGACAGATTTCTAGATACTTATGAATTACCAAAGTTGAACGAAGAAGATAAAAACATTTTAAACACCCCAATCACAATCAGTGAAATTGAAAATGTAATTAAAAACTTACCAACAAAGAAAAGCCCAGGCCCTGATGGATTCACTGCTGAATTTTACAAGACATTTAGAGAAGAACTACTACCATTACTCTTCAAACTTTTCAATGAAATTGAAAGAGAAGCTATACTTCCAAATTCATTCCTGGAAGCAAGTATCACTCTGATTCCCAAACCAGAGAAAGATACAACCAAAAAGGAGAACTACAGACCAATCTCCTTAATGAATATAGATGCAAAAATCCTTAATAAGATACTAGCAAACAGAATACAGAGGATTATTAAGAAGATCATCCATCATGACCAAGTCGGATTTATTCCAGAGATGCAAGGGTGGTTCAACATACGAAAGTCAGTGAATGTAATACATTATATTAACAAAGTCAAGGACAAAAACCATATGATCCTCTCAATAGATGCAGAAAAAGCATTTGATAAAATTCAACACCCATTCATGATAAAAACCCTGCAAAAAATTGGAATAGATGGTCTATACCTCAATTTAATAAAGGCTATTTATGAAAAACCATCAGCCAACATCATATTGAATGGCCAAAAACTGAAAACCTTCATGTTAAAATCAGGAACAAGACAAGGATGCCCACTATCGCCACTTCTCTTCAATATAGTTCTGGAAACATTAGCCACAGCAATTAGACAAGAGAAAGAAATTAAAGCAATAAAGATAGGAAAGGAAGAAGTTAAACTATCATTATTTGCTGATGATATGATACTCTACATTGAAGATCCAAAAAACTCCACCAAAAAACTTCTAGACTTAATTGACAGATTCAGTAAAGTATCTGGATACAAGGTGAATACCCAAAAATCAATAGCCTTTCTATACACAAATAACAGACAGACAGAAAGAGAAATAAGGGAAAAAATTCCTTTTACAATAGCATCCAAAAAAATGAAGTATCTAGGAATCAATCTAACAAAAGAAACAAAAGATCTCTACACTGAAAACTACAGCACTCTGAAAAAAGAAATCGAAGAGGATATAAAAAAATGGAAAGATATCCCCTGCTCCTGGGTAGGAAGAATCAACATAGTGAAAATGGCCATACTACCGAAACTGCTATATACATTCAATGCAATGCCAATTGAAATTCCAACACTATATTTCACAGAACTAGAAAAAAGAATCCAAAAATTCATTTGGAACCACAAGAGACCTAGAATAGCAAAAGCCATTATAGGCAACAGTCACATGGCACCAGGTGTAACAATTCCCAATTTGAAACTATACTACAAAGCCACTGTGATAAAATCAGCATGGTACTGGCAAAGAAATAGGCCTGAGGATCAATGGAACAGACTGGAAGACACAAAAACAAATGCAGATGTACTCAGCTACCTCATCTTCGACAAAGGAGCTCACCATCCTCAGTGGAGGAAAGATAGCCTCTTTAATAAATGGTGTTGGAAAAACTGGATATCAACCTGTCACAGATTAAAATTAGACCCTTATCTTTCGCCATGCACTAAATTAAAATCCAAATGGATTAAAGATCTAAATATTAAAACAGAAACATTAAACTTGCTGGAAAGTAAGTTAGGCAGAACTCTGGAAGACATTGGTATAGGAAAAGACTTTATGAACAAATCCTCAGTAGCACGGGAACTAGCAGAAAGAATCAACAACTGGGATCTCATCTTACTAAAAAGCTTCTGTACTTCAAAAGAAACCATTAGCAGAACTAAGAGACAATCTACAATGTGGGAAAAAATTTTTACCAGCTGTACCTCAGACAAAGGACTATTATCAAGGATATATAAAGAACTCAAAACAATCAGTCCCCCCAAATATAAAGACCCGATCCAAAAATGGGCATCCGAAATGAACAGACATTTCTCATACAAAGAAGTAAAAGCAGCAAGAAAATATATGAAAAAATGTTCCACATCACTGGTCATTCGAGAGATGCAGATGAAAACAACACTGAGATTCCACCTCACCCCACAAAGAATGGCTGCTATCAAGAAATCACACAATAACAAATGTTGGCGGGGTTGTGGGGAGAAAGGAACCCTCCTCCATTGTTGGTGGGAGTGCAGACTAGTGCAACCACTATGGAAATCAATATGGAGATACCTCAAAGAGCTTGGACTGGAGGTTCCATTTGACCCAGCCATCCCTCTGCTGGGTATCTTTCCAAGAGAACTAAAAGAATCATATCACAGAGAAGTATGTGCACCCATGTTTATAGTGGCACAGTTTGTAATAGCTAAATCTTGGAAACAGTCCATTTGCCCATCCGTTGGAAACTGGATAAAGAAGATGTGGTTTTTCTATAAAATGGAATATTACTCAGCCATAAAGAATGAGAAAATAGATTCATTCATAGGAAAATGGATACATATTGAAGATATACTCCTAAGTGAAATAAATAAGTCACACATGTGTAAATACCGAATAGTTTCCCTGGTGTGAATAATCTGCAACAATGCATAAGATTCTAATAAAATTGCTGACATTTAGAAATGGGAAGAAAGGAGCTAAAGGTGTAGGGAAGGTGGGATGGGTAGGGGAAGAGTAAAAAGGGAAAAGAAAAATGTGAGAGAATGAAAAGATAAAAATAAAGTGTTTGTAGATGGGGGGAGGAGGGGGTGAAGGGAGGTCAGAGGTAAGGGGAAAAAATGAGAATCAAGACTTGTCATGTAGAGGTACAAGATCCCAACAATGAAAGTAACTGTACTGTATACCTAAAATGTACCAATAAACTCAATTAAAGCTGAAAAAAAAGAAAGAAAATGAATAAAGCAGGAAGTATATAAGAGGGTAGACAAGAATAAGAAATAAGAGAGAGAGCTAAGAGAGTGGAAGGAATTAAAGTACATGTCTAGGATCCAACCTTAATTATAGACAACACCACTGCTTCTTGCCTTCTGAGCCTCTGCTTCCTTGTCCCTGACAAAGTTTTCTGGACACAGTCCTCTTAACCGAGTGAAACATATGCCCACTTTCTGATCTCCATTGCATCTCCCAGGGGCAGGGTGAAGTGTATTGTCCTCTAGGTCATATTTGATTTTGGAATTGAAAGACAGGTCCTGCTGGCCTGGGTGACCAGTGGGTAGGGTGAGAGGAGTGCTTTCCACACATTCAGAGAGGAAGAAACCATGTGTCTGTGAAACTACCACACACAAAAAAAAGCCAGAAAAGGTGGATCATGGGCTGACCCCAAGTGTGTGACACCTTCAAGATGAGTTGTAGGCAGTTCCCAAGTCCACAAGACTGTGATTCTTGTGGAATCTGGAAAGTACTCAGCCATCCACCAGAGCAGGCCCAGCTCTCTGCAGGGAGCCACACACAAGGACAAGTCAACGATTCATCAGTCGAGCTGCACCTCGATGTTTCTGTGCTCTGAACATGCCCCTGAGTTCTCATGCTGAAACATAACTCCCAAGATGACACTGTTAAGAGGTGTAGCCTCTGGGAGGTGATCTTGTCAGATGAACTCCACCTTTGTGCATGGGATTAGTGCCCTTGTGAAAGAAGCCCGATGGTCCCTTCTGTCCTTTCCTCATTTTTTCTGCCACGTGAGGGTGCCATGTGAAGATGCCATCTGTGGAACAGGACCTCACCAGATACCAAATCTGCTGCCACCACCGTCTTTGATTTCCCAGGCTCCTAAACTATGAGAAATAGATTTCTATTATTTATAAACTCCCCAGTCTCTGGCATTTTTTCCAGTAACCCCAACAGATTGCAGCATAGACCAAATAAATCTGAGCAATAGGCTGGATTAAGTATGTCACAGTACAAAATGGTCTTGGACTATTTGTCTAGTGTGCTTAAGAAGAAGGTTCAGCTTTACAGAGATAGGTGGGGAAGGGCTCACTGTTGGCTTGCATGGTGCAGACTGTAAGGTCCAGAGCTGGTCTGCTTGGTCTCAGACTTGTACACACCTGGAAGCCCCATCTTCTTCCTCTCCTCTCACCTTGACGCTCACCTGACTCCCACACCAGTGCTGGGGACTGTCCTTCCAACTGAACGGTGAGTGAATGGTGAGTAATTTTCCTAAGAAGACTAGGAACAGTAATGCTTTCTCCAGCTTTTCATCCTGGGGATTGATTTTCCTGATTTGTTGTGTGAAAACGATCAGAATCCAAATGGAGTGTCAATCCCTAATCAACAAAACAGAAAGGGGAAGGGGAAGAGGAAAAGGAAGATGAAGAAGAAAGGAGAGGAAGAAGGAAGGAAAGAAAAGGAAAAGAGGGAGAAAGACAAGGAGGGAAAAAGGAGGTAGTAAAGGAGGTGATCTCACACACAGGTGTCCGATGGAAAGAATTGTCACAAAAGTCTTGGCCAGAATCACAACCTCACACAAAAGCCACCACAATCTCACACAGAAAGCTCTTCTGCAAGGATGCTGAACTGCCTCTTCACCTTTAGACCGATGCTACCCTTGTTAGTGATCCTTGTAGCCAAGTGTCTTACTTTGCTTATGCTGAGACAAAATCCCCAGCATCCAAAGTCAAAGGGGGAAAGGTTTATTTTGGCTGACAGCTTATAGAGGTCTCAGTCCACAGTCAGCAGACTGAGGGGGGTGGCATGGAAGAGAGGAATCACAAAGGAGAAATAGTTTATGGCAGGGCAGAAAGGAAACAGTGAAGCAGGAAGCAACAGAGGCAGCCTGCCTCCTCTCTCCCTTTATATTCCATCCAGGATATAAGCCTATTTATTGGTGCCACCCACGCCTAGAGTGGGCCTTCTATTATCCACACCCAGAACTAGGCTAATTCCAATCAGTGGACTAATTTATAACCTCACACCCTTAATCCCAATATCACAAACCCTAGATCCTGCCAGCTCCAAAAAGCCCCAAATAGGAGCCCGTGAGGCTTTGGGGGACATCTAGATACAAGCCATACATCAAGAATTACTGTTTCAAAATATTGGGTAGAACCTTCCTCATTTTGTTTTAATAGACTTCCCCTTTCTTTAAACTTCTTATATGCACACATATTTACTATGACATATAAATCCCCATTGCAATGCCACACTATTCCTAAATACACTTAATTAACCTTTAGAGAATCTTGCTCTGGTTGACAATTGGAACCCACAGAAGTTCTGTGAGAGCTACTAGACACCAGCACAAGCCATACACCCAGAGGAGTTTGTGCACAACTGGGATGTACTCCCTGTGGATGTAGGACAGTTGTGAATAAACTGGCTTCTAAAATCTCCATGAACATGGGATGGCTAACAAAGATAATTAACAACTGGATCTGGAGATGGTTGAGTATGTGTCTCTGCATTTAAGTCAGGGTAACACTGAACCATGACTGCTAGCTTGATTGAATTAAGAGATGCCTGGAGAGATGGCTGGATCTTGAAAGTGCTAACTTCATCAGGGCTGCTAGCAGGTGGGGGCTAGTTGGAGGAAGTAGTCACTGGGGGCAACACTTTGAAGGCTCTGGTCCTTGTTCCCTCTAGTGCTTGGCTGCCCTGAAGTAAGCAGCTCCTTTCCACCGTGCTCTTCTAGCGTGGAGCCAGCCAACCATGGGCTGAAACCTCTGATACCATGAACCAAAGTAAGCTTTTCCTCTTATAAGATGTGTAGCCAGTAATTTGTCCCAGCAATGGAACGCTGATTAATACAGTCCATGAAACCAGCAGCCCCTGAATGGTA
Organism: Fukomys damarensis; assembly: GCF_012274545.1. NCBI lineage: Eukaryota > Metazoa > Chordata > Mammalia > Rodentia > Bathyergidae > Fukomys > Fukomys damarensis. The sequence continues at coordinate 28,344,497 of NW_022900939.1, forward strand.
GGGTTCAGATAGTGTTTTGTTTTGTGCACTTTCATTTTAACTGTACAACACCAAAACAGCAACTACAGTGATCAAAATAGAATAGACAGTGTTGACCTGGCAAAAGGCTCACTCTCCCTCCAATTTCCACCTTCAGAATGTCATTGGTATCTACTGGGTGTGGTTGTTGAAGGTTTGAAATCTGCTACAGGATGAGCATCTGTAGCCATTGTCTCAGCAGCAGGGTAGTTTTTCCGAGAGAGTGGTGGTGGCCCAGGGAAAGGCAGAAAGTGTAAGAAGGCAGTGAGAAAGTTTAGGCAGCCTTGAGAATTTATGGAACTCTTGATTGCTGTGGTTGGAGCATAGATAGCCAGCCTGCTCTGGAGACTACTTCTGGGAAGTCAAATGGAGAAGACTAAGTGACCAAAGAGCCAAGAGCAGAGAAAGGAAAGCAGCCTAGAGCACACTAATTATTTTTTTAAAACACCAAGTGTGGTAGATTGGTGAGTGCCCTACACCAAAGGTTATGGGAAGGAGCTGGAGGAACACATCTGAGGAACAGAGTGCATCTGGGTTGCCTGTCTGCTACAGGGTGAGCATCAAATAGCATCATGAGCTAAATGTGAAATGATAAGACAATGTAAGAATGCATCACTATTACATTCAACATAATTGTTTTTGATGTACAGAGAAGCTGAGGTTCTGATAACTGTTTGTATATGTATGAATGTACATCTACGTATGTGTACATGTCTGTAAGGATGTATAAACATGTAACTATAGTGGTATCCCAGGTAGCATCCTATGGCAACTTGACTTTAGAATACCTAGGGGGGCCCAACCAGGTAAGTGCTGTGGTTTCAGCTCCAGTGTGGATGACTTTCAGTGGCAAGCACATGTGAAAGTATCCCTAGTGCCCTGGAGTGTGGCTGAAAGCCATGCCATCGTTTGAAGGCCATGGAGGTGTGGAAGAAACCAGGATAGACTTTAGAACGAGGCAGTCCTGATTTCAATCTCTGATCTGTTGCCATACGGCTTTTTTTAGCTGTTGTATGACATCCCTGAAACCCAGATTTCTTATCTAAGAAGTAAAGATAACTTATCTCCTCTGCAGGGTTGAGCTGGGTGTCAGCTATGACAGGTAGGGAATGGTCTATGGCTGAAAGGCAGATGACAGTGATAGTGACCACCAAGAACGGATCCACAAATGTTGAAAAGAAATTGTATTTATTAAGATTAAAGAGTCAAAGGAAAGGCCAGTCATTGGCTCTCCTTATTCTTTTTCCCAACAAAATTTTATCAGATAAGTAATACAGTCTCACATGAGTATCTAAACTATAAAAAAGTCAATAGGTTAAAGATCCACTTTTGGGAAATGGTTATGCAGCCTTCAAGCTAGTTTTCTCTGCATTAATAAATATGTACATGCATATACATGTGAATCATTGTTATAGGTTTTGAATTACACAGTGCATAATAATTTATAAACCTCTCTGGATATTGTTTTCCATATTAGCCCACAGTCTCTCACTTGCTGTTTTAAGAAGCTGAATAATTTTCTGCAGTGTGGTTTGTCGTATTTTGTTTAACCTTTTCCTCTTGACAAACATTTTCATGATTTCTGGTTTTTAAATGCCTTAATATTTGTGTTTTGGAATTGTTGTAGACACAAGGGGCCAGGTAACAGAAGTGTTAGTAGGTCAAGAAATATACATGTTTACAAACAAAGTACAATGCGTGATTGAAATATATGGGATGTGTGTTAAAAAATACAGTAAAAGACAGATTGCTAATAATGCCCCTCAAAATACTTTCCCTCTATTTGAACATACTTATGCCATCATTCTCCATACTTCCTAAAGCAGTTCTAGAAGTTTTCTTTGGGAATGTGCATGTGTACGATGTGTGAGTCACTAGAAGTTTTCTTTGTGCGTATGCATCTGTACGATGTGTGATTTAAAAAATCCATGGTAAATGCTGCTACCAAGCGCCACCCAATGGAAAGGCAGCTCATAAAACCATTACAGTGCATCCTAATCCACCTTATTCACTGGATCTGATGCTTTATGGCTTCTGGCTCTTCCCCAAAGTCAAAATGACCACCAAAGGTAAATGTTTTGAATCAGTTCAGGATAGGACCCAGAGGTAGCTACAACAGAACAACCCCAGGTACTCAGGGAAGAACACGCCAGAGCTGCTTCAGAAAGTACCAAGGATGAGGAGCCAAGGTGGGAATTCTGAGGGGAATTCATGGCAATGTGTTTTGCACTGTAATCAATGTTTTTAAGATGTGAATATTCACTGTATTTTTAGATCACACCTCATGTACAGGGGTGCTTCAAACCTTTGTCATAATATTTATTTTCAATTTAAAAAACACTTTATTAAATGATGACCTTTTATTTGTAATTTCTTCACTATGATAAAGTTGAACACCAAAGAAAGTATAACTTGCATTTATATTTCTTCTTCCTGTGACATTCATTCAATTTCACTGGCTCAGCTTTCTGAAAATTTATATCATTATCATTATTATTGTTTTGGTACTGGGGATTGAACTCGGGTCCTTGTGCTTGCCAGGCAGGCAGGAGAACCACTGACCTAAATCCCTGGCCCTGAAATTATCTTATTCTTATTGATCTGTAGATGTTCAAAGAATCTATGGACACATTTTCTTTTTACTGTATTGGTTATCTTTTAAAATTTTGTTTTGCATTGTGCAGATGGTTTTAAACTTTCAGTTTTTTCATTTATCACTTCTTCATTTTGCATTGTTCAGGGGAAAGCCCCACCAGGTATATTTGATTTGCTTTTATATTTTTATGTGTTTGTTTGTTTTCAATTTCATGTCCAGTCTGTGGCAAGGACTGTTAAAATGTTCAGCTTTATTTAAACACATTGATCTGTTTCTAGACTTTTAAATTCTATTTGGTCGATCTCCTTGCCTTTTCTATGTCCATAGTTCTAATTACCATATCTATATAAATATGCTTTCTCATCTCTCAGTGAGTTATGTTTGTGAAATCCACACTCAGAAGTTTCCATCTGGCCACTGTTGTACTTTTGTCTTCCACATATATTTTAGAATTAAGTTGCTAAATTCTATTCAAAAGCTGCCGGACCATAAAGAAAGATAAACTTGGATCATTTGTAGGAAAATGGATGTACCTCGAGATCATAATATTAAGTGAAATAAATCAGAGATGGAAGCTTAAATAGCACATGGTTTATCTTATGTAAGAAACCCAAAGTATAAATAAAGAGCAAAATGAAAGATAGATAATAGGAAGTAGGGAGATCGATCTTTCTTTCTTTTTTTTTAACTAAATACACTTTAATAGGAAACAAAATACAAAATAACCTTTCAGAAAACAGAAATATTTAATCCTTTCCCCATACATTAGAACTGGATTTATCCTGGTTTGACATGTGCATGGGCTCTCAGGAATCACCTCATTCACCACAGAAGGGAGAGCAGAAATGCTAACCTCTGGTTAACGGTCACTCCAAAATCTAACACTTGTGACTTACTCCAAATTATTCTTTTTTCGGGGGTGGGTACTGGGAATCAAACTCAGAGACTTGCACTGAGACAGATCTTTGTTATGTAAGACCTAAAGTTGCACTTTCACTCCAAGGAGCGTGAACAGCCAAAAGGGCCTTCACAATGCTGAGTCCTACAGCTCAACGATGGCTCCGGATGCAAGACCCAGGTTCTTACTTCCAGGAGCCTTGAACAGCCCAAAGGGCCTCCAAGATGCTGGGACCTATAGCTAAGCGAGGCTCCGGGAGCTCAATGAGCAGCGAGAGTTGCCCAGGAAGGAGCACACCAGGCTTGTTGGTAAATAGGCCTTTATTAGTCTGGCCAGACGGTACTCTCAGAACTGAGCAGCTCAGAGAGGTCCAGCACAGTAGTTAGCACAGTTTTTTAAAGGCAAGGGAAGAGGACTGTAAGCACAGCAAGTGGGCCAGGGGTCAGAGGGTCGGTTTTCTGCTGTCTAAAGGAGTCAGCTATACGGTGCACCTGGTCTTGCATCTCCAGACATCAGGCTGTTCTGTTCTAATGAGGCCTTGAGTCACTATCTTGTTTACCCTTACCAGGCTTCCATACACTCTGTTTTAATCTTGTCTTGGAGCTGGGTAGAAAGAAATGTGTGCTGCTATATGCTGGCTAACTAGGGGTTACAGCGGTTAGGGTCTTGCCCAGGAAGGAGCACACCAGGCTTGTTGGTAAATAGGCCTTTATTAGTCTGGCCAGACGGTACTCTCAGAACTGAGCAGCTCAGAGAGGTCCAGCACAGTAGTTAGCACAGTTTTTTAAAGGCAAGGGAAGAGGACTGTAAGCACAGCAAGTGGGCCAGGGGTCAGAGGGTCGGTTTTCTGCTGTCTAAAGGAGTCAGCTATACGGTGCACCTGGTCTTGCATCTCCAGACATCAGGCTGTTCTGTTCTAATGAGGCCTTGAGTCACTATCTTGTTTACCCTTACCAGGCTTCCATACACTCTGTTTTAATCTTGTCTTGGAGCTGGGTAGAAAGAAATGTGTGCTGCTATATGCTGGCTAACTAGGGGTTACATAGCGGTTAGGGTCTCACAGTTAAATGGGAAGGGGATCAAGAGATGGAGGGAGAAGGGGATGGAAAAGGGAATTAAGATGTGTTATGTACATGTATTGACTCCCCACAAGGTGTGTAAACATTATGCACTACAAACATGTGCTAATAAAAATTAAAACAAGACAAGATCCCCTGACTGAGACATAGCCTCAGTCGATGTTGACCAGCTGTTGAATGCATAATGAGACTGCGGTTGGCTTATACAGGGCTTGCTGACATGGTTGGATGTGTTCACTACATGTACAGCAAACACAAGTACTGAGGTACCTCAAGGCACTGAGGGCCAGGCCTTCTCAGAGGTGACTAGGTCATTAGGTCACCATTCTCCAAGGAATAAGGTATTTCACAGGACCAAGTAAGGTCCAGAGAAGACTGTGATAAAGGGGTGAATTTAGCCCCTGCCCAGTCACTCACCACATGATCTCTTCCCATACAATTTTCTATCATCCCACAAGCATGGGTTAGTGATACTGCCACATTTTGCTGTAGCTCAAAGGTCAACAAAAAGATGGCAACTCCTAATCTTTCACTTGCAGCCTGCAAAACTGTGAGCTAAATAGTCCTCCACTCCCAAACTACACCATACTCAGTTACTTTATTACAGCAACAGAAAACAGACTGTGTTACACAGGGATGAAAAAGATTTAACTACTGATAGGTGTAACTACTTAGCAGAACCTTAATCACTCTGAATGGGAGAAATCAAACACACACAAACATATCCAGTGAGATTCATTTATTCAAAATTTGAGTTGAGGATAAACAGACCAATGGTAGAAAAAGCTCAGAAGAGCCGTGGCCTCACAGCAGGAGAGAAGACTGTCTGGTAAGTGCTCAAGAGAAAGTGGGGTGACACTGGCGGTTCATATTTGTGAATGATACACACTCGTATCCACCTAAGACTTGAAGAATTGTTCACTTCATGTTTGTGTGTGTAAATTTCTTTTAAAATTTTTATGTAAATTTTCCTTTAAAAATTCTAAACAAATATTGACGATTATTTAAATGAAATGTGTAAGGGTGAAGTATACTGATATCTGCAATTTTAATATACAGTAAGATGATGAATCCATGGGTATGGGTAAAGAGATGGTAAATGGATAGTGTGCAGTAAAACATTTTGGAATGTTACATTTGTTCAACTTTTTTTACAATTGAATTTTTATAATAAATAATTAGATTTCTTAGTAGAAGACTTTATATTGGGATTTAATTGGTCTTCCTCTGAATTTATAGATTTAGTTAGAGGAGAACTGACATCTAAATAATACTGATTCTTCATGAAAGTGTGTGTTCTCTTTCTCCATATAATGAGGGATCCTTTTTTTTTTTAGTTCTAAGTAAAATGTATGGGTTTTTTTCTTATAGGTTTTGAACAATCCTTGTTGATATTATAAGACTTTGTGCTTACTTTGAGTGGAGATTTCTACCATTACATTTTCTAATTCATTGTTGCTATATAAATTAAGTTTGCTTTTGAGTGTGGATCTTTTTTTAGTACACGTGTGTGGTGCATCACGATTACTTTCCTTGTGTGGAGTTGGTACAGGTACCTAACACATCTCAGTTCTTTTTTTAATTCCCTTCTCCTCCCTCTATTTCTTGATCCCTTTTCCATTTGAGAAAGACCTATCTTCTTACTTCCTATTGCCTTCGTTTTATTGCATTTTTTATTTATGGTTTGAGTTCTCATAGAAGAGAAACTATTGTGTCAGGTTTGTTTCAATTACTATTATGGTCTCAAGGTGCGTCCGTTCTCTCACCAGTGATTCATCTTCCTTATGACGTAGCAGCACTTCATGGTCTGTAAAGACCACATTTTTCTCATCCATTCATCCGCTGGTGGACAGATGAGGTGCTTCCACGCTTGGCTATTATGAAATGTGCCGCTATAAACATAGGTGGGGTGTGCAGGGTTCACTATGATGTCTTTATATTTTGTGGGTATTTTATTTGGTAAATAAATAAAACTCTTAAGAGGTGTAGTGATTTTTCAGGGATTATCTTGGATTTTCTGGGTGTGTGGTCCTTTTGCTCTCCAACGATGACTATGTTTTATCTTCTTTTCAATGTCACCTTCCCACACTTTTTATCATTGACATAAAGTGATGAACCATGGCTGAGTGAACTAGTAGCCTCCTGACCTTGGTGGCTTAGATGCAAACCTTCAACTTTGGTTTTTCAGCAATTGGGTAGATTTAGGCACATTATTTCAGTGTAGTTTGTCTTATTGTTCCTATCTGTGAAGTGAAGTGGGGTACATATAGTATTTCCCCTCTTGGGACATGGTAGCTTGAATAGGATGCTACATGTAAGAGGTCAACATGAGAAGAAGGTGGCCCGGGGGCAGGAACTTCGGACACTCATCACTCTTCTGTGAGTCTGAAATGATCTTGAAATGAAAAGTTTTTGTACAAAAGAGACCCAAACAAACACGATGAGGCAGCAAAAGATAAAGAACCACCCTGTCTGTCATCAGCCTCCTTTGTTTCTCCCAGCTCTTTCCAGACAGCCCAGGTGTGGGACTAAGACGACACCAAGAGGAGCTGTCTTCAGGTTAGGAGCTCTGGTGTGTGCAGGTATCAGCATCCTGTGTGTGTAGGGGTGGAGTAGGAAAGAACTAGGAGAGGGAGGACAGAGGCATGGAGGGGCATGAAAGAGACAGGGCCGAGTTGTCTGGGTGGGGATGTTTGGATGCAGACATGTTGAAGGTGAGCATCTTAACGTGGAGCCCGAACATGGTCTGCAACAGCGGGGGACATGTGTGACCACACAGAGAAAGCCTGGGGGCATGGACAGGTGGTGAAATATTGTCTGGAGCTTAACTGTGCTGGGCCTGGCCACCCTGCTGTGGCCTTCCACCTGTGGGATGTGAGACACTTGCTGGAGACGGCACCGCGGAGTATCTCACTCCTGTGCCCTGGATGAGGGACTCCCGTGTCTGTGGAATGGGGGACTGGGCAGCATCCTACGCCATCAGGTTGCTGTAGACCACGGGGCTTCAACAACAGAAGTGTAGTGCTCGCAGTCACAGAGCCTAGAATTCCAACGTCCTTGTCTATAGATGTTTTTCTCCTAAGATATTAGTGCAATGTCTTTTACTGGTGCTGAGAGCTTAGATAAGGAATTGTTCTCTTAGGTCGTAGGGGGTTCATCCAAGACTGAAGGTTGGACCCTTTTGACCAGAAAGCTGAAACTGATCCTGAAGAGAGGTGAAGATCGGCCTTATGGGGGTGGGTGGAGGCCTGTAGGGGTGCAGGGAAGTCTTGGTTTCTGTCCTGTGACTGTGGGGAAGCTGGCGGTGGGGATGGCAGTTAAGAGACTCTGCAGACCAGCCTGTCTTGGGTCATACAGGACACACGCGGGCATGGGTTAGCCTATAATTAGGGATCCCAGATGCTGTGGACTGGGCCTCGTCCACCGCAGGCAGAGCTTCTGCTTGCCTCCCTTGGAGGATATTTTAGAATGGGGGTTTTGATTTTATTTTTGTATAAGATTCACTTTTGATGGAAAAACCAGAGTTGATTGATGGCCCGGCCACACTGCCTTTTTTATCACTTTGCCTGAGGTGCAGACCCAGGCTGTGGCTTCAGTCAACAGCACAGGACGCCAGCTGAGATGGCTGCGGAATCCCACAGACAGGGCCTGATTTCCGGCAGATGTCCCAGATACCAGGCAGGAGAGGCCACCACAAACATGGTTGCGTAAAAGAATGTCTGTTCAGTGTGACCTGCCAGGCACAGCGTGGTGTCCCCATTGCTTTCCAAGGGAAAGATCCAGGCAGGCTGAGGCCCTTCGCCAGGGAGCCCCTCACTCAGGGACAGCTCACTCTGGCCTGTCCAGAGGTGCTTCTTCTCAGAGTCCTGTTGTCAGGTCCATGTGGGGTCAGACCACTGAAATGACAGGGACAAGCTGCTGCTGATTGCCGCTTCTGAAGATGGGGCAAGTTTGGTGTTGAGGGTGAGTGCTTGGTGAGGGCACTGTACTCCACAGCCATCAAATGCACTCGCGACAGCCCAGCATGTGACCTGCCCTCTGCAGCTGGCATCCAGCTCCTCCAGTACACACTGAGGAGCAGGGACTGAGGGCTGGGAGGCTCTGCACTGGCTGGTGTCAGCCTAGGGACAAGGGCAGAAATAAACAAGGAGGAGGCCTGCTTTCGGGAGCTCATGTTCGGGGATGACAGGGAGGCACCTGCTCCGTAGGCAGAGGTGTCAGCTCAGTGCTTGGCAGGTCTGGTGCTCTGTAGCAAAGTAGAGGAGAGGAGAGGTTGTGGGTAGCAAGGCTGCACACTGCTCAAAGGTGGAAAAGCTTGGATAGTTGAGCAGTGAGGCTCTTTCTATCTTAGTCACTGAGGAGCTGAATGCTTACAGACAAGGAAACAGGCCCTGCAGCTGGGATTGGAGCTCAGGACGCCCCAGTGTGCTGCAAGGAAATTCAGGAGATGAGTGCTTTGGAATCAGGGGAGACCAGGACTTCAAAAGGTGCAGATGAAAGGCTCTCGTGATTGAAAAGCTTGGAGCTGGCCTGGAGATATAACTAACTCGGGCACAAGCTCCTCATGGCCATTTCCCTGCCATCCTCCCCATCCCTCTTCTCTCACCCAGGCTGGCACCCGGCTCAACCCCAACTCAGTATGAGAGGCCCCACCTCCACATCCTCCTGTCCCTGCTCCTCTGCTCCTGCCTGTGTCCCCTCCCCTTCTTTGCTCCGGGGGTTCCCACCTCCTTTCTCTTCTCTCCCACTGGCCAGCCTGTTTCATGAGCAGCGAGCCTTTCCCTGAAGCACCAGCTCCTTGGCACATTTCTGCTCCCAGTCAGGTGTGGGTGCAGCTGCACCGAGACCTGGGCTGTTGGGCTTCCTTCCAGGAAGGCCAGAGTGCTGCAGGACCAACTCAAAAAGAGCAGGTCGGAAGGCTGACTAAATGGCGGGACTGCCCAACTGGGTCTAGGAGAAACATCACAAATTGGGTCCCACCACGGGGCCAGACAGAGTAGCACTGTCCACTTCACCTCCACTGGCAAAAGGCCAAACGTGAGGATGGAGACAGGTTCTCCGTGCACTGCTTGCCAGCTGTGTGACCTTGGCCAAATCACCAAACCTCTGTGGGTTTGGGGCTCTGGCCATAATAAAACTTGTGTCACATTTACCATGGGAGGTTTGCAGTTCAGTCTGAAGGTGCTTTGAAAAGTAAATCACATCATATCAGTGATGCAAACATGTCAGATGCCTCGGTGAACTGTTTTCTGTCTCGTGCATAGTCCAATTTTTACTTTCTAGAACCACGGGGAACTTCATCCATGTAAAGCCAATAGATGTCTCAGAAATTAATTTCTCAGTGTACATCAAACCCACAGAGGATCAAAGGAAACCGACCCGTGTGGGTTAATCTGCAGCAACTTCAGAGTGCCACGGAAATCCCTAGGTTGCCATGGTGACAGAAGCCCGGGGATTCTCAAGCTGTGGCTTGATGTCGACGACTGAAATCAAGACTGAACTGCACTTGGAAGTGGATTACAGCGTTGGCTTATTTTCCCCCATCTGTGATCTCCTCCCAAATTCTCCCCTCAGACTCATGGAGGAGACGCGGGCTCCAGGTTAAGAAGGCAGGAAAGATGAGCATCAAAGATGAGCATCTCCTCTCTACAAGTATTGCTAAGTAAAGGGCCAGGTGCCTCACTTATCCAGCCACGCAGATGAACTAATTCAATTACGAAGGTGTAAAATGCGATGAGGATTTTGCAAATAGCTCCTCTAGCTAAGTACATTCTCAGGCGACTACATTCTTACTCCAAACAATGCAGAGAGCTGTGGCAGCTACTTCCTTTTTATGACCAGCTTCCTAAAGGGTTTCTGTTTCCCTCTGGAGGGCCCTTCTCAGAGGCAGGCAAGGTAGACAAGCACTTCCCTGGGGGCTTGGCTTTTCTCTAATGGGTTGCCCTAGTCAGAGTGCCTGGAAATCCACTCCAGGATGGGCTCTCAGAGTGGAGCACAAGGCTGCCAGCCATGTGCTGGGAGGATCCTACGCTTTCAGTGGGATGGCCAGGGTTGGTTACAGTGGGCTAGCTAATGCAGGAGTGGATTCCTGATGAGGGGAGGAGTCTGCGTCTCCGGCTCCCTCCATCTCCAAATCTCCCACATCTTAGGATGTGTTTGAGCCCTTACCAGAGGCCAGAGCCATGCTCTGTGACCACCTGGCCCTCAGAACCCTGAGCAAAATAGGCTTTTATTGTTTATAAACTACACAGCTTTGCAATTCTACAGCAACAAAAAACAGACCAAGACAGTGACAAATTCCAGGCAGAGGTTCTTTAGTAGAAGGGTGTTTCCCACAAGGCAGATTAAAAGAACAAAGATGTGGACTCACATAAATTCCTGCATTGATGATTGTAAAACTGCATTTTGAATAACTGGTGACATTGTCTTTAAAAAGCCGTTTTTATTCCTGTGATGTGACACAAATAAAAACTTACAGGGACTGGATGGGGAGGAGCCATTACCAGTCTGACTTTCATGACAGAAATATGAGAACCTGAAGATTTCCACCGTTTGGTTTTACTCCACAGCCCCAGTTGGAATGTGGCTTATCTACTTCCTTCTTCATTCAGTAATAAAAAACCTTTCCCTTAAAAAGTTTCTTGTGAATGGATAGAGGTGAACCTGTATGCCTCACCCCACATCCTTTGTCCCTACCACTTCTTCTGTGTGGAGATGGCTGGTCCATGCACAGAATAAGCTGGATGTGCTCGGAGTTACAATGTATGTCATCAGTGCCAGAAAGAAAAGTTGGAGGAGTTTGCAGATGGGCTGTAACCTGAGTCAAGTGGGCCCTGTGATACACACCAGGGGAATCCAGGACACAAGCATTTCCTTCCCACCTTTCTCCCAGCAGAAACTGGGAGCCTCCATACTGGGAAGACTGGTCATTCCCATCCTGAGAGACCAAGTCTCTACTTCCTAGTGGAATAAGAAATTTCAGTGTTGGGGGAGGAGGGCAAAGGTGGAGGTGGTAAAGATGGTGATGGTTTGGGACAGGAAGAGGTGATGGGATGGGGCACCATCTACACCTACACCTAAGGGAGAGAGGCTCTGGAATTGTATCAGAGTTGAAACTATCACAACTATTGGTATTACACCCTGGAATTTAAGTTAAAGCCAGGAGAACCCATGTAGAGTCCACCTGTTTTTCATGGAGGACTGGTTTCTCCTTGGGAGTCCCAGGGGACAGATTCCTGTTCACAGAATCCAGGGAACCAAGCCAGTCTCCTTTTCACCCCTTAAGCCACCTGGAGAGACAGAAATATCAGAGCACAGGCTTGATGCCAGCTCAGCTCATCTTCACTGGCACTGGGGGCTCCAAGATCCACCATATGCTGGCTGGGGAGCCCTAGGGGTGGAAGGATGATCCCAGCCCTGGCAGCAGCCTATGTCCCAGCATGTGTACTGCAGGAAACTGAGATCTGAGGTGGAGTATCCGTGACATCTGCCTCAGGCACAGCTCCTGCTCCGCCCCTTCCCTTGGAGGACCTTGACTTGAGCAGGTGCGCTCCCGTCTGTCCCTTCAGAACCCAGTGCCACGCCTGGCAGAGCCCACCCTTCCACAGCCTCACATACATTCCTCCAGGCTGCACTGTCCTCACAAAATCAGCTCTGGTGGCTTCATAGCATTGCTGACCACTCCCTGGCTGTTGAAAATCTGTCTGTTTTTCCTGTTTTCACTGCTCCAAGGAAGACATTTGGGGAGAACATTCCTTCCTTTCTCATTTCTTGTCCCTGTGTGTCCTCTGTGCTTATGGAACTTTTTTGAGTCAAGCTATAACCGTGCTTGGTCAGGTGGCCGATAAGTGCTCTGCAATGGGTGCCCTCCTTACCCAGACCTGGGTCGGGACACTGCAGGCCTCAGAGGCTGTGACCTCCCCAACTCCTTCTCTGCTACTGGATCTCAAGGTTTGGTTTTGTTCTCCGTGGGGCTCAAGCTTCCTACTGCTCATGGATAGGAATGAAGCAGAATTTTGTGGATATCTCTCAGCTTGTCATTTTTTATGGTGCGACAGTTTTGCAGTTGTCATGGGTGGAAGGGAGGAAAAAACATTATTGGTGTTGCTGTCTACTTCTTCCTTTTTTTAATTAAAGGGGGAAAAAGTGTCCAAAGAACTCAATGTGTAGCTCCTGTTAGAAGGACCTCTCCTCTCCCTCCAGGGCCAGTGTGGCCAGTACTCACAGAGGGCTGAGTTTGGCATAGTCTCTGCTTCACTGCCTATTGTAGATAGGGGCCTGGCCTTGCCATGGCTGTCCCTTGGGTGTGAAGGCCATCAGGGCCAGGCCGCCTACCTCAGGTCTGCCAGTGGAGTGGGCCTAGGAGGACTCAGTCCCTTGGAGAGCACTGGATGCCTCCCTTTGAGAACCATCACCCCTGAGTACCGAGTTCTAGTACTTCTCCATCCTCCCCAACCCCAGTCTGTAGTGTTAGACTCCAGTGCCTTAGGCAACCTGAAGGTCCCGACCCCTGGCCTGTCCGGGTGTGGGACAAAGCCAGGGCATCAGTTTGAAACTGGTAGTTACCACTTTGCTAGATTTAACCACTTGTAAGAAACCTGGCTGTTTTCAAACCGTCCTGTAAATTAGATGCATGCCTGTCTGTTTATAGTGCAGCACAGTGTTGTGTAATTGCCCTCAGGCCAGCTGCTTACCCACATCTGTGGCTGGTCACCACCCTGGCTGTGATGCCTGGCCCAGTGTGGCCTCTGACCCACCAGCCAGAGGCTCTGCCTCCTCCTCCATGTGGCCAAGAGAAGGAAATGACCAGAGAAGAGCCCGATTGCCAGTGCTTTTGAGCTCTTGTTTTCTCATTTAAAAATTTTATAAGTATTGTGTCAATTTAAAAATATAATATTCTCATGCTTGTTTCAAAGGCTCTGCTGAAACTGCCAGCTGCCCTTTGTAAGCTTTATTTTATTTTTCATTGGTGTATGGTGACTGCACCTTTTAAGGGATACAACAGGTTTTAATGTGTTGTAAGGTTATTTTATACATGGCAGAGCTGATCAGACACTTAAGTCAGAAGGAGAGAAGAAGAAGGAGAAGGAGAAGAACAGGAAGAGGAAGAAGAAGAAGAAGAAGAGAAGAACAAAGAAAGAGAAAGAAAAGGACACAAAGAAAGGGAGAGAGAGGTTACCAGGAAGGAAGGAGAGAAGCAAGGTTGCTCGTGACTATATTTCCCCATTCCTCTTGGCCAGCTGTGCTGCATCCAGATGCCCAGGTCAGAAAGTCAGCAGCCTTCATGTCACTTCATGGAGCCAGGCTATTGCAGATGAGAAAGCAGCAACACCCCTGCGTCACCAGACCACACCTTGTCTATACATCTCTGCAGCGTTGGCACGAACTCACACATACCACCATTTAATCTCCACTCCAAATAGCTCTGTTGTAAGAACAGAAATCATTTTACAAAGCAAGACTTCAGTATCTCCATGGCTGCTCGGTTCTTTCCATGGCAGCATCCTCAAGGGACCTTCACTTTAGATCTTGCTCCCTGGTGTGGTAGCTGTGTTGGGCAGGTCACTCCCCTGTGCTTGATGTCCTCTCCTGTCCTGTAAGGAAGTGGGTTAGACAGGAGACATCCAGGTGAGAGGCTTGTAGGGTGCCCAGACTCCTGCTCTGGCTCTCAGGGAGAGGCAAATGGAGACCCCAATTTACAGCTCACAGGGCGCTGTAACACTTCAGCCTGGCCAGTGCTTGCTGGGCCCTGGCATGGAGAACCAAAGGGCCCTTGCTGAGTTTCTCTTTTGCTATCACTTCTTCAAACCAAAGTGCTGGCTTCCAGAAAATCCTGGAAACATGGAGCCGTCTGGGGTCCCATTCCTCAAATTCAGTATTTATCTTGACTCTTTCCCTTTCCACTGGGTGCCTGAGAACTGATGAAGGTCCACAGGCACAGAGACTGTGTTCTCTTATAATTATCTGATGTAGACGTTTACCTATTCAGGAGATGCTAGGTTTACATGGGACTAGGCTTCTATAAATGTGAGTATTATGTGAGAAGCCTAGACACTACAATAGAGCAGTCGTGATAAACCACTGGAGGGAAGAAAGCAGTGCAGATTCCTTCTGGACATACAATGAAGTATCAATACCATGTCACTCTGTGGATCACTAAAGTCCCCTCCACATTTCTCTTCACTTAGAGCAGTCTCTTGTGTATTTTGAACTAGTGTTATATTTTGCAATGGTACTATAGAAGATGGATGTAAGTATTTCTTCAAAGTCCCCTTGTACATTTTTTTTCCATTTCACAGAGGAGCATTTTGACTGTTCTTGGTGCCATACACTCTTACCCTACTCAGTTTTGCTCCTGATTTGAACAAGATGGAGCTCTGTGAAGCAACACTGAGAGGTAGAATCCTCTTGGCTGAGGAGGTGAACTGCTAGGTAAGAAGTGAAACCACCTGCTGGTGGGGTCCTATCTGGGTGGGTAATAGCTGGAGCCTAGGCAGGAGGTCTTAGGGACACGAAGGGTGGTGCTTGGGTTCTATTCATAATTTCTGAGATATCTGAGATTCATTCAGCTGCCCTGGGCTTTCATCTTCTCATCTGTAAAATGCATACAGACCCATTGACTCTGTCCTTTTCCAAATAAAGTACAGTGCCTGGAGGGTTGAATAAACAGTACAAAAAGCTGCTTGTCACATGGCAAGTGCCAATGAACGGTGACTTTTGTGACTTTGTTGATGTTTGACTCACTACAGGGCCATCCTCTGCAAAATAATTCCCCCAAGAAAGCATCTATGTCTGAGGTAATTTTCTAGCTTTGACCATTTTAGTGATTAACCCCTGGTGATATAGCACTAGACCTTCCTCAGTGACTCCAGAGAAGCAAGTTCTGAATGGAAATCGGGTTGAGACTTGCCAGGCCTTTTCTGTGTCCCCAGGAGGGAGGCAAGCTGGGCTGAGCAGGCTGCAGCAAGCCCTTCCCACTGTCCCTGCACAGTGAGGCTAACAATACACTGCCACTCTCGGACATCTGCAGGCCCTCAGGTGAGTCAGAGGATGAGGGACTCAGAGGATGAGGGACTCAGAGGACGAGGGACTCAGAGGACGAGGGACGCACACATTGTTTCCAAATGAAGTGGGAGTCAGCCCACTGCCTCCCTTGCAGAGGTTGGGGTGCTATTCTTTCAATGAGAAGCTCAATCTCAAAGGTCACCTTTCACACACACACACACACAAAAAAAAATCTTTCCTTCCTGGAATCTTGCCAGGCATTTTAGCCATCTCTGTAACAGCTTGATGAGTAGCTTCTCCTCCATTGTTCTAACACTCTGCCACTTAAACATCTGGGGGTCAGCTGTAAAGTTTGCTGAAGCCAGTTTTGCCTGAGACTGATTTCTTTCCTTTGGGCTTGTGAAGTATCACATACCACTTTCAGTTTTTCTATTTTTAGAATGAGTCAAACAAAAAATATTCAATTTTTACCTAGAGCCAATTCTTTGCTTCCACCTTAAAATGCATTATCATTTCTGAAACATATATGCATTCAGCATCCCTTTCAGATCTCAGAGCAGGTTTGGGTTTCTGATTTTCTGACTAGGGATGTTTGTTCAACTGGTAAGAGTCCACACAGAGAATCTACAATCTGGATGAGGATGGAATCTGAAATACTTTGGTCCTAGGCATTTCAGATAAGGAATACTCAACCTGAACATATATTTTTATAGTTTGTTACTTACTAATACTTGATTCATGTTTTGTTGTTCAAAAGGTCCGAAGATTGAAAGGTTTGGCTTCCAGAACTATGGGCATCCTTGGAGGCAAGTGAAAGCCTGTTGTGACAAAGATGAGAGATGGTGGGAGGGTATCCGTCCAGGGTCTGTGGACTTGCCTTTTGGTTTTTACACTTGGTGGCACATGCTAGAGTCGTCACCCATCTAAATGGAAATTAAGAAAATGAGCAGCGTGGGCCAATGGAAGTGGCAGTTGTCAGCTGCACTTGAGGACTGACATTGTTTTTTCCCTCACATTCTGAGAAAATGTGTTCTTGTCTTCTATCTGCAGATTTGGCAGGAGGAGGTGATTTCAGGAAACACTGTATTTAACATTGGTGAGACCACATAGACTTTGCAACTTTATGTCCATTCTCCTTCATCTAGCCACCTTTTCCTCCCTCTTTCCTTCCCTTTCTCTTCCTCGCTCTTTTTCTTCTTTCCTTCTTCTTTCTTTTTTTAACATCTAAATGTTAACTCTGACCAGTGAAAAGCAAACTTCTGTTCCAGCTTAAGTAGTCAACTCCCCCCCACCCGCCTGCCAAAAAGGACAGTCCTTGAGTTCTAATTAAGTACCTTACACATTTACCAAATAAGAATGACAAAAGTCCTCCTGAGGGTGTTATGGGCATCAGACAGACATTAGGGATGATGCTTAATTCATGCAGACTCACTCCTAGGGCCAGAAATAAAAACACTTGCACCTACTTAAAAGGCTGGCATGACGCACGTCTGGTGAGTTTGTCCTTTGATTTACGTCCAGGTATGATCAGCTCTTTCACATACATTACCCAATTAGTGGGAAGGGCCTCCCTGCTGCTACAGCTTGTTGGCTTGAGCTTTAAGCTTTCTGGGGTTATCTTGGAGATCATCACAGCAGCTGGCTTAGACTGGCTCCGTCATCTCTTTAAGATCTGATGCTTGATTGGGGAACCTCTGATTCTAAACCAGAGCCCAAAAGAAGACCAGCCCCAAATCCCAGGCTCCTAAGAAGCTGGAATGTCTAAGCAACACTGTTACAGTTGAGCGTGCCTCCACATGACTCACAGGAGGGAGAAGTGCTAAACTCCCCTGCTCATAGCGGAGTGTCTGGCTGCACTCAGAAGCCAAGTGCTAGTCAGCAGCTGGAGTCCCAAGGTGCTTAGTAGAAGCCAGGAAGGAACAAGTGATGTAACAGTCGGTGAGAGATCTGTACTTCTGTGTTAGTCAGCTTTTTATCCCTGTAACAAAATACCTGAGCTATTTCGTTTACAAAGAGGAATGTTTTAGTTTGGCTCTAGAGGTCCCAGTTCCTGGCTAGTCGGCCCCATTGCTTTTGGGGCTGTGGTAAGGAGCAAAAGTCAATCATCTCATTGCCAGGGCATGAAAGAGAAAGAAGAAGAGATGAAGATCTTACCAGACCTTTGAGGGAGTGCTCTAAATAACCTCACCCCCAGGCCCCACTTTCTAAAAGTTCACCACCTCCCAACAGCATGCAGGCTGGGGCCAAGCCTGGGGGCACACGGGCTTTGGGGGGACAGTCAAGAGCCAAACTGGAGCTAAACTGTCCTTGGGCTGCTTATACCACATAGCACTGGCAGAATGAATGCAGTCAGCCCTGCCCAGTCCACCCAAGCCAGAGCAGCATGCGAGTCTGGCCCCTGAGGTAGACTCATGAGGCACAAGGAGGCTTCTGGGGCATCTGAGCATCTCATTTGCTCCACCTCACACAAGTCTATTTGTTCCTAGCAAAATGGATCCTACAGGATATGTCCTTCTTGGTAAAATTAATGGTTAAGACCCTTTGAAGACTCTAGTATTATGAACCAGACACTGTGTTTCCCACATGGACTTCCATTTGCTCCTTGCAGTGGGACATAAGTAGCATGGTATCTGCCGTGGTTTGCTAAGCACTCCCCAAAGGCCCACGTATGAAAGATTGGTCCCAGCCTGTGCTGTGACTAAGAGGTGGTAGATAGCTGCCATGGGGTGGGAAGTTTTTCTTCATATGTGCTTCCTGCCATGATGTTCTGTCTCATCATAGGCCCAGAGTAAAAAAATAACCAACCATGGACTGAAATCTCTAAAACCAGGAGCCAAAATAAACCTTTCTTTTGTATAAATTGACTAACTCAGGTATTTTGTTATAGAAACAGAAAGTTGACTAACACAATATCTAACTTTTAGATAAAGCTACTCAGGTCCACATACAGCTGCTTAGCTGGGCTTTGGACCCAGATATTTCTGGCTGTAAAGACTAACAGTATATCAGAAAAAAACCAATGACCAAGTGGGTGTTCTGTCCACTGGGTTTCTTTCTTACAACTTTGCTTGTTTACAGAAGTCATTTATAAAAGGGTGAAGAAGAAAAGAGGACCTAGTGGGTATCACCAGCTAGCCAGCCAGTGTGGTTGTCATGGTAACCTGTACCTACTGTCAGTAAGTGTTTCCCTATGTCCAGCATCATGGCAATTCCCATAAACTGCATCTTCAGGAAAAGTCAATGATAAGTAGGTTATTTTAGGTTAGAGACAGACAATTGTCCCTAACGTCCATTTATTCTTTCTTCCTTTTAGGAATAGAAATACTCAGTTTTTAACTGGGTGAATTAACTTGTATCTAGAGGCTGAGTTTCCCAGCCTCTTTTGGTTAGGCATTGCCATGTGACCAAGAGAGGGCCAATGAGACGGGAGAGGAATTGATAAGAGCCTTTGAAAGGAAAGAGAGAGTCTGCTACTTCTTCCTCCTGACTGTGCAACCCAGGAAGCTGGAGTAGCTGCCTGCAACTCAGGAATGAAACCTTGTGTTGAAAGCGACAGCACTGTTGTGCTGGCCTGGGCTGTCTGCCTTTGCCCTCCTGTATTAGAAGGAAACAAACACATTTCAACCACTGTGTTCTGGGATCTGTGTTATAGACATTCAGCCTACATTCTAACTCATGTAATCAGGGCCTCCCCATCTATGCCCCAGTTAATCAGGACCTGATGGAGTCACAAGGGACAGCCTCAAAGGTAGACATTCTGGGGTCACAGCAGCAATATGGGGCATGGGCAGGCCCCACTCAGGACAAACTCAGGTTCTTGTATGTCTCTCATTTAAAAGATAAGAAACAATCTTGTTTCATTTTCATCTTAATCACTGGACAGGAATTGCATGCATCTAGGACTCACCTGCCATAATCTGTGGATATTTTAAGTTTGATCTGGAGAATACAGAAGGCAGGGGGAAAAATATGCAAAGACAAACACAGACTTTCTGTCTTTGCAATGTGAATGGACAGTGTGGGGGGCAAGATTGAAGCCACCCTGGCTGGAGATCCGGAGGATCAGGCTCCTGATCTTTCTCAGAGCCTCAGCTGGGGCAGAGGAGGAAGGAAATCCAGGCTCTGACACAGTGTGACCTTTCCCCTGCTGTGAGAGTTGGGTAGACCGAATGTCTCCTCCTGGACCTGGCCTGGCCATTGTGACTAGCTGGACGGGTGAGGAAATGATCACACGTGGCTCCTGAAGCCAAGGCCAAGAGCCCGTGTGACTCATATTTAGGTGTTCTCTGGAGGATCCCATCAGGATGGAGCCATGAGAAGCTGGAGTCACGGATGGGGCCATGTGCAGACTCTGATAAGCCAGAGCTTGTGTGAGAGATGGGCTTCCAGCCATTTGAGTCTTTCAGGTAAGTCCCAAGCATGATGAAGGAGAGGCAACCCCTCCACCCCAGGCTTCTCCTGACCCCTAGGACAGTATGGGTGAATTACTTCATTTCACTGAGTTGGGTGCTTTGTTAAGCCATGGTCAGCATATGTTGAAAAGCAGGCCTTAAGTTATGAGTCATCTGGAAATTTCCTAAAGTTCAGCGATGGAAAGATCATCCCACACATAGACATTTTATTGACTGAAGAAAGATCAGTGAATAGTCATACCAAAAGGTTTCTCTGCATAAATGCAGAAACAATACAATAGAGAAAATGGAATGTACCTCCTGAGCTCCCCTTCCCCAGAGCTGGTCTGAGGTTCAGGGCTATGCAGGCTTTGAGAGGCAGCAAGTGGTAGAGTTTGGGAACCAAGCACAGATGGAGTCTCCCTTATCCAAAACACTTGGGCTAGAAGGCTTTCTGATTTTGAGGATTTTTTATATTTGGGAATATTTGCGTAGACTTTACTGGTTGAGTATTCCCAGATTAAAAATCTGAAATCCCAAATACTCCAAAATTGGTACTTTTTTGAGATATCTGTGTGATATTTTAAGTTTTGGATGAGGATCCATTTCAGATTAGAGATGCTCAGTCTCTCATGTGTACCACACGTACCATGGGTTTCTGCCTCCCCTCCAGAGCACAGGAGTGGAATGAGGCTTGGTGTTGAAGTGTGGTCATAGTCACAGAAGAGAGCAGGGAGCTCCTCAAGCTGGTCCAAGTGAGAGTGTGGGAAGCCTCTGACCCCTGGTCCTGTTGCAGGGCA
Organism: Fukomys damarensis; assembly: GCF_012274545.1. NCBI lineage: Eukaryota > Metazoa > Chordata > Mammalia > Rodentia > Bathyergidae > Fukomys > Fukomys damarensis. Next base: position 28,365,283 of record NW_022900939.1, read on the forward strand.
AGCATGACATACCCCCAGCTGCAGGTGCAGGTGCAAGTGAAGGTCCACCCTTTGTTGGAAGCTCTAGGAGCTGCACTGGGCTCCAGGACCTGCCAAAACCCAAGTGCTGAGTATTGCTGGCTCAGGTTTGGATTAGTGAAAACATCAACCTGCAATGTATCATTTGATACTGTATTTGTTTCGAGTTTTTTTCTAATTTCCTTAGAATAGATTCAAATCATTGGGTGGACAAATCCTCCAATGGGGGTAAATAGGAATTAGGGTGCACTAACTAAATCCACTGGAGCTGTGGCTTACAATAAAAAAAGATTTGTTTTCTTACCGCTTTCGCTTACACTTTGACTCCATTTGTTATTATGCTTTTTCTAACTAAATGACACATTCCTGTGATTCATAGTTGAAACAGGCTTTGAGTGAAGAATTTCCTTTTGCACATGCCAACCTCTGCCCCATTTCCCTTCCTCTGGCCCAAGTTTCCACTTTCATTAAATTTGTGCTACTCTTTTCTAGCTTTTCATAATGAAAGGCAATAGGACTTCCTTTAATTTGTCATTTTTGCACAAAGGTAAGCTGTGCTTTCAAGAGAGCAAACTGTAAGTTTCAGGCTGTCCCCACAACAGTGTCATTGTCGGTGCCATTGTGATTGTGAGGGTGAGGCACAGCTCTCCTTGGCCAGCTGTGACACCTCTTGCTTGCTCAGGCAGCAATGGAGGTGTTTTGTAGTTATGACTGCTTAGTACCAGTTTCCTTTCAGTAAAGCAAGCTGTTCCTCCATAACAGGGCAGGGGTGGACCTCACCCTGTCATTCAGAGGCCTGAAATGCAAAGACAGAGTTCTTGATGGAGAAGCCCAAGACCACAGCACAGAAATCCTGCCTGGGTTTCTCAGGCTGCTGGGCTGCCTGTGGATTTCAGACTAAAGACTGCAAGTCAGCTCTTAGCTGCATCTTCAATCTGCTGCCTGCCTCAAAGGCTGAGGATTTGCCTGGCCTCGACTGTGGGAGGGAATGACTTAGAATCAATCTCTCACTCTCTCTAACGTTTCGGTTACCAGCAGTAGTTCCAGTCAACCTTAGTTCAAAAATATCAAATGGGAAGTTTCAGAAATAGACAACTCATCAGTTCTACACTGCACGGTGTTTTGAATATCATGATGGAACCTCATGTCATTCCCCTCATCCCACCTGGGACATAAACCATCTCTGTCCTGTGTATTTGTGCTGCTGGGTGTTACCAGGCCTTTGGTTACTTGATAGCAAAGGGAGGGCCAGGAATTTAGCTGAGTGGTTCCACTGCCTGCCCTGCAAGTTCAAGGACCCAAATTCAATCATGGGTACCAAAAAAACCAAAAATGAATACAGGGAAGGGCTAGGGATTTAGATCAGTGGTGCCACCGCCTGCCTTGCAAGGTCAAGGTCCAGAGTTCAATCCCCTGTACCAAAAAACAAACAAACAACACCCACTAATACAGGGGTGTGTAGGGGGAAAAGCATTGTGTTTGTATGGTTTGGTGCTTAGTTTGGCTTCAGGTCTCCACTGGGGAGGGGTCTTGGAATGTGTCTCTTTGGAGTAAGAGGGACGGCTGTATACACATCCTGCTGCTCTCTCCCCATGGAGAGCCCCAATTAGTTACCTCTTTATTCTTAGGAGAAAACTGCTGAGGAGAGAGAGAGAGAGAGAGAGAGAGAGAGAGAGAGAGAGAGAGAGAGCGTCTGTCAGACACCTGGTGTTGAATCCAGGTGACAGCAGAGTTCACTGTAGCAGCCCTTCAACTTTCCAGTCTGAGTAAACATGTTCCCGATAGGAACTCAGAAGAAACAGTTTCTCTACCTGCATTTCCACAGGGGTCTTGTGGAGGGTAGTGGGTAGGCCTGTCCTGTGACCTCACACTACAGCGAGATGCGCGAGGTAGGGTGGAAGAAGTAGTGTTCTAGAAGAATCCCTCACCTGCAGACACTTGGTGAGGTGTGGCCCATTTCCCACAGCCTGACACGAAATCCAGCAGAAAGGGGACTGGGCTAGGTTTTGGCTTTTCTTACAACACCAAGGTCACACACACTATGACCTCTCCCCAGTGTCAGCCAGTACTGGCCAGTCCCTTCCAGTGTGTCTCTTCCCCTCCCCAGGCACCCATCTGACCCCCCACCCTGCAGGAGAAGGTGAGGGCAGGTGGGCGGACAGGTGTGCCAGGGAAAGGGCAGCTAAGGGTGACTGTGTCCCTTGCCGTGGGAGGTGTGTGCTGTCCTCCTCCCCTCCCTGTGCTTTTGGGATGCATCTCCTTTCTGGAGCTGTGTGGCTCAGCCATATGTGATTGCACTAGGAGCATGGCAGGGGCAGACTGCATGAAAAGCAGGGAGAGGAGGGAGAGCGAAGGTTGGGGGACAGCTTCCTGGAGTGTGTGCGTGTGGGCATGGAGGTAGTGCCGGCTCTTCATACTCTGGGGACAGTAATGACCCATTTCCATGAGCCTCTGTCTATTGAAGCTCAGCTCTCTCTACACTCATTCTCTTCTGAAAGGCCAGTCCTGCTGAGAAGAACTTTGTACCACCACTTCTCCTCCTGTGCCTCGGCTTCCCAGAGTCGTCTGAGTTATGTTTATGAAGCCCTCGGAAGAAAAACTACCCCACTCTAGGCATCCAGCAAATGTTCTGTTCTTTTTAAGGTACAAACATTTGTATTTGAAACATTGCAATTCAAGCAAAGAATAGAGGTTAGGTTCTACTAAGAAAGAGCGGCATGGCTTGTAGACATGTGTGGAGTTTGGACAGGAACAGCTTGAGTGAACTATAGAGCCTTGTTTTAAGCCAATATTGATTTCCACCTGAGAGTAAAAATGGATTGAAGCTCTGGTCCATGAACTCACTAGTCAGACTACATAGATGTAGCAGCCGATGTAGAGACCCTTTTCTGCAGTGTCTGTATTGGACAAAGAACTTGGCTGTAAGTGTTGTAAGACTTAAGTCTCACTTTTACTCCTGGAGCGTGAACAGCCAAGAGGCTTCCATAATGCTGGGCTCAGAAGCTCAGCGAGGCTCCAGGAGCTTGTCGGACAGCGAGAGTCACCCAGGAAGGAACACACCAGGCAAGTTGGCAAATAGATCTTTATTAGTCTGGCCAGACGGCACTCCCAAAGCCAAGTAGCTCAGAAAGGCAGCTAGCTCAGAAACAGAGGCCATTTTATATAGGGCTAAGGGGGGGGTGTACATTTAAAACTTACAGAAAGAGGACAAAGGCAAAGAATCAGTTGATCTGAGCTAGTGGTCATCAAGCATATACTTGACTGTCACGTACTAATGATCAGCAGATCGATTATCCATTATTCCATTTACAACTTAGATTATAATGTTCAGAACATTCAACTACAGGCAAGTAAGGAGTGGCGTGATTTGTGTTGGGTCTCTATGTTCACTACAGTTTCTATTTAGTTTCCCAGCTACTTCAAAGCAGTTACCTAGCAATTCACAATTAATCATTAGTTATCCTATAAGGGATGGGTGGAGCGACAGTCTCTAGGTTGTTTGCTGGTCAACATGGAGTCGCTCTGGCTCAGTCAGGCTCTTACAGTGTGAGTGTGGGTGAAAGGCAGTGAAACATCAAATTTCTGTGTGCAGCAGCTCCTGGACACAGACCCTCCTTTGGACATCTGCCCTGTTTGCTACTTGACTACTTTGAGCAGTTTTCCTTAGAAAATTCACCAGTGTCTTTCTCAGGAGATGCCACTCTCTCCTCTGTTGCCATCTCCTCTGTGTTCTGTGCTCCTTAGGGAGCAATAACAGGTTACTCTCCTGGGGAAGACATGAAAGAAATGTGTTGGTATTTATAGAGAAGATGAAAAACTCAATAGCTGGGATCCACTGAAATTGGTACCATGGTTTCCTAAGTGAGATTGGAGAAACACACTATAGAATGTTTTTAAATGTGGTGAGAATGGAACACAAGACTTCATGCATGCTAAGTGGCACTGCCACAAGCTCAAGAGAACCTTGAAAAGACTAAGCCATCCCAGGTTTCCCTACAGAAGAACTACTGTGGAATGTAAGCTGGGGACAGCAAGGACCCACCAGATGGCCATGCTCTGCAGAACAAAAGGCCTGCTTCTCTTCCATCAGGAAAATCCCAGCCCCTCTGAAGATGGCCCCCTCTAGAACCACCTGTTTATAAAAGAAAACAAATGCTCAATGCTCAGGGATGAGGATCTTGATCCAGATTCAACCACCCAGCATCAAAGAGGAGGCAAAGCATTGCGAGGGTGCTCTTACACACAGACTTGCTGGAGGGAGTGAGGGCTGCTTGGGGTGGCTGCTCTGAGGAAACGGGACAGTGGCTGCCCATGTTTTGAATGTCTGCATCCTGCCAACACTCATATGTCAAGGTCCTCACCACCAAGGTGGTAGTGTTAGGCAGCAGAGCCTTAAGAGGACATAGGTCCTGGGACAAAGTCTTCATGAGTGAGATCAATCTCTTTAGACTTTATAAAAGGAGCCCAAGACAATCCCCCTTTCTGCGTCCTCCAGGAGAGGATATGATAAGAAGATGCCACCTATGGACCTCAATGTGGTTCTCACCAGACCCCAGTGAGGGGTCATTTTGGACCAGTGGCATCATTTTGGATCTCCAGCCTCCAGAACCATGAGAAATAAATTCCTGTAAGCTACTGCCTGTATGGTGTGCTGAGAGAAGTAAGAAGATAGCAGATACACATGGAGATCGAGATGGAAGATGAACAGCTGGACCTCACTGGTGGGTCTGGTTGAGGCTGCGTCCAGATGCCACAAATAGGACAGCTGTGGCTCCTGCCATAGAGGCTTCTCTCTGTCTCTTGCTCGCCCTATCCCTCCAGCTTCCGCAGGGCTTCTGTAATGGTGGAACACCAGTTTGAAGGAGGTTGGGGTGGCTATACCCTGGGGTGAGAAAGAACATTCTCATTGAAAACACTGGGGAAGGGATGAGTAGCAGCCTCCTGTCCCTGCGGCCCTGTGCAGCTGTTACCCTGTGTGATACATATGAAAGAGTGCAGCATTCATGCCTCTTTTTCCCCAAGCTTTTTAAACACTTGAGTCAGACATCACTGGCTTGAAATGCATTGGAGAAAAAAACTTGGAAAATGCGATGGTCAAATAAGCAAATTTCCAAATCTGTAGAACAGCAAGTGAAGACTATGATATAAAAAGCCCCAGGAGAGCAGTGTGTGAGGTTTGGGTCCCTGGGGTGTGCAGGCCAATGGGGGACAATTCATCCAGATATGGAAGCTTTCAGGAGAAACCTGTCCTGAGAATGTCCTGATGTTTGCGGACATTGCTTCTTCACACAAACATGTCCTGCTCTGTGTGCACTGTGCCAGAGATGAGGGTTGAGGAAAGATGGCTTCCAACCAATTGTATACCTGAATGCTGGGCCAGTTGGGTCCATTCTATACCATCTCCAGAACCAGTGTTTCCTGCTCAGCCCAAACCCTCCAGGAGCAAAATGTGCTTGTTTCTCCAAATGTATTGTATTAACAATTGGCTTTTAAAACCTATATAACTTGGGCTGGGGATTTAGCTCAGCGATTCGGTGGCCTGCCTTGCAAGCGCAAGGACCCGAGTTCAATCCTTAGTACCAAAACCAAACAAACAAACAAAAAACTACATAACTTAAGGGGATCCAGACACAGAGTCATTCCTGCCATGCTTGGAGGAAGATACAGATTTGTTTTTGTTAAAATCAATTTGGTCCTTGGTCCATGACAGTTCATGTTACTGTGGACAGACCATAGAGGAAAGACTTTCATTACAACTTCCTGGGTGGGTGGGGCTCAGTGGAGCTCAGTGGTAGAGCACTTGCCTCACATATTCAAGGTTCCAGTTCCATGGTTCCATCCTCAACACTGTAACATGTCTCTGATCCTGGAGCTGCCCCAAGGCAGTCCATAACAGCTGTGTCCTCTTTTCTCCACAAGGCCAGAAAGGAGGAAGGTGCTTTTCAGGTCTCTAACTGGGTTACATGGAGTCAGGACACAGTCTTTTTTGCCATCTAAGTTATAATGATGACTGGAGGGAGGAGCCACAGCATCTCCTGGTGGGCTCATGCTGGGTGGGGGTGGGGCTGCATAGCCAGGTGGGAATTTCAGGGTGGTTGAGATCCCTGCCTGCCATTGGTACCAGTAAGATTGGATCCATCCCAGCTATGCTGCAGTTGTAATGGCTGGATTCAATTGTTGCTATCTCCAACCATCACATCACCCTTTTCACTTTTTGAGTTTAAGGAACGTGGAAAATTTGGAGATTATTTTTTTAATCAGAAAAAAAAATTCATGGTCCATGGCTTGACCTTCTGTGCATGTGGGGTCCTGCTCTGTTCCATGTTAGGAAGCTCTAGACCCATGGGTGGGGTGCTAGCCTGGCTCATTTTTCTGTTTTCACTATCGTATGTGTAGAATAATCCTCTCCTTGTCCTATCAGGATAAGATAAGACCCCCATGGGTGCCTGAAACAATGATAGCATCAAGCCTTATTGTATATGACCTGAAACAAAGTGTAGCACCAAACCTCCATTATATACCCTGGGATTTTCCCATACAGGGTTTCCTATGGTACAGTATATAAACTTTTTACTTAAAGGAAGCACTTTATGACTTCTTTTTGGTATAACCAAATCACCAGCATCACTGCCCTTATATTTTGGGCAATCATTGAGTAAAATAAGAGTTATCTGACTATGGGCACTGGCACACTGGGACAGTTGATGTGATAACTGACATTGCCACTAAGGATGGTAGCATACACAGTATAGATATGGCTGGGAGGAAGGAGTCATTCCCAGATGGGATGGTAGGATGGTGGGATGGTGTGAGATTTCATCAGAGTCACTAATCAGAATGGTGCACCATTTAAAATGTGAGAATTGTTTATTTCTGGAATTTTCCATTATATA
>NW_022900939.1:28372430-28400852 GCF_012274545.1 Fukomys damarensis
TTTACTGTGATTGACCTATGGTAAGTGAAGCTATAGAACACAAAACCACATACAGGGGCATAGAGCCCCTTCTTGGCATGCTGGATGGACCTGGGGGGGGTCTTTATGGTTTCCCCAGAATATGGTACTAGTGGATGGACCCAGAGGCTTCTTCCTAGGTGATGGAGTAGGAGAAAAGCCCAGCTCAAGAGGCATTTTAAAAAGTGACAGGATTTAACATATATGTTTGCTATGGTTTAGACCTAAAATGTCCCCAGAGATCTCACATGTTTGAAGGGTGATTGGATCCTGGGGGTGCTTTACGCATCGTTAGGTTCACCCAGGGAAGAGTTCAAGCTGAAAGTGCCATTAGGAGGTGGGGCCTGGTTAAGGGTAGGACAGTGGGGCATGATCTGGGAGGTGCGACCTTGACTGGCTTCTCCCTTCTCTCTCTGCTTTCTGGGTGTCAGGGTTTGAACATCTGTCCTCTGCCGTGCTCTTTGTCTTAATTACTTTTTTGTCTGTGGGACAAAATACCCAACACCTACAAATTAAAGTAGGGAAGGTTTATTTTGATTCACAGTCTGTAGAGGTTTCAGTCTATAGTCAGCTGGCTCCAAGGCAGGGCAGCATGGGGAAAAGGCAACATAGAGAAAAAAAGTCCATGGTAGGGCAGGCAGGAGGCAGGAAGCAGCAGCACTGAGTCTCTTTCTCCTTTTGTTTCATTCAGGCTACAAGATATTGGTTGGTACCACCCACACTCCTGGCAGGCCTTCCCATTATCCATATCCAGAATTATGCTAAAAGGAGCAGTGGGCTAATTTAGTTAACACATAACCTTAATCTATATTATTATACGTGCTGCCGAAGTGAGCATAATCTTAATCTATATTAACACACCCTAGATACAGCTGCCTCCCAAGAGCCCCACCTATGACCACATGAGGCTTTAGGGAGACATCTAGATATAAGCCGTGACATCCTTCCACTACGTCATTTCTTCCTTGGAGCCAGCTGACCATGGGCTGAAACTCTGAGCTAAAATAAAAGTCCCTTCTTGGATGGGAAAATAAATTGGCATCTAAATAATTTTTAACATGAATTTCCCTCCAGCCTCTGCATGGGGGCTTAGTGAACACTAGGCTGATTCAGGGTAATTTGTTCCAATTGCCGAAAGCATGCACAGAGGGAATGCTTGCTGGGAGCTCTGCACTTCAGTCTTATAGTAGACACCCTCCTTTCCTCAAGGAGTTTCATGGATCTCAGCATTGACCATGCCAGCCTTCAACTTTGTCCTCACCTGCCTAATATCTTACCTGAAATGGATTCTTTTTATATGAGTTTATAAAGAAAACTTGATCACTACTGATAGGTTAGATGTTCTAGGTTTGTTTCTTTTTTAAATAACACATTTTAGCTGATAGGAAATCCTAGCTGATAGGAATAAAAGATGTTTCAGCAAACCCCACCTGAAAATAGTATATATTGAAAGAGCTGTTGTTTCCACCTTCCTGAAGGTGACAAGTGTTCTGATTTTCACGGACACCCAGTAATGGGCTTGGCTTTTATCTTTATCTTAATGATGTCAGGTGGTAAGCATGCCAGTGTGTGTGTTTACCTGGAAATTAGTCCTGCCTGGCACTACCTTTTAGGAATACATTCCAGTTACTGATTACATTTGGGTCCTTTGTAGTTTGGGGCTGCCCTGAATATTGTTCAAATTAATATTATTGTGTGCTCCAGCTTCTATCTGGTTGTTCCCCTGAAGACACAGGCACTTAAAGGCGGGACTTGTGGAAAGTGATTGGATTATGGAGATGCTGCAGCTGACTTGCTGTTAGGAGGCAGGGTCTGGGTGGAAGAGATGGATCATGGGGGGAGGTAACCCAGAAGGACACTTTCCTCTCAGGTCCTCCTTTCTTTCTCTGCTTCCTGGATGCTGTGATGTGAGCAACTTACTTTGTCTCACATCCTTCCACCATGCTACTGACCATGCAAGGACTGGTACTTCTGAAATGTGAGCCAGAATAAACCACTCCTCCTTTAAATTGTGGGAGTTGGGAATCATGTCCTAGTGACAAAGGAAGTGACTAAGACACCATATCTGAGGCTTGATGCATCTGTCCATGCATTTACTTGGGGATATTCCTGAGGTGAATTTGCTGTGTCCTTCATAGTTCGTGATTTTGGTTTTAGTAAATTATGTGACGCTGTCTTCCCGAGTGGTGGAACTGATCTAAACTCTACCTATAGCACGTGAAGATTCTATCACTTAGAGTTTGGGTCTGTTGGCCTTTTCCCTGTTAGCCACTGTAGTGTGCTTACATATGGCTAATCCACGGAGATTACCATTTCATTTTCCATTTGACTGGTTATTCAGGCCTTTTTTTTTTTTTTGTCATTTGCCACCTCCTCTTCAGTTACCTATTTGGTTGTCATTTTCTTAATTCATTTGTAGAAATCCTTTGCACATTAAACACACTACAAATGCTGTAATGCCTGACTTCCTGAAAGAGATGCATTCTGAGAATGTGTTTCCGCAAACCTAGGGGATGCAGCCTACTACACACTCCAGCTATGTGGTCCATTCCTTGCAGGGCCAGGCTGAACTAAACAGCATGAGCTTACCCCAAGAGGGAGAGAAAAGATGCAAGAAGAGATGCAAGAGATGTAAGAGGTATGAGGCTGCTGCCAGCACAACCATGGAAAGTGCATACTGGACAGCAGAGCAATTGTACAGACACAGCTATTTATTATCACCATCAAGTGCCATGGGCTGCACATTGTTGTGTGTGCGGCAGGTCTGTTCATACCGAATTTCCACCAACACATGGCCAGGAGAGGTGCTGTGACACCACAATGCTCTGAGACCCTGGGTGGCGGGAACTCTTCAGCTCCATTGTGATCTTGGGAACCACAGTGGCATGTATGATCCATTGCTGAAAGATCACTAGGAACACCTGATGGAAACTTCCTCCCACTTAGTGGTTTACTTCTTCCCTTTTCAGGGTGCCTTTTTATTACTAGAAGGTTTTAGCATTGTTGTAGAACTACTGCGTCTTTTCCTTTATGGATAAGACCTTTTACTGCTTATTTGATTAGCTTTCCTCTAGTCCATGTTCAACAGATATTCTTTGATATTTCTGTCCAAAAGTTTTCTTTTGCTTTCACACTTAGGACCCGATGCCTTACATGGCAGGAGGCCGCATTCGGGTTTTCTCCCACTTCCACGCAGATCTGTGGCTGAGTCAGCACCGCCTGTTGAAGACTTTTCTTCCATGACTGCATGGCTGTGGTGCTTCAGGCACGTGTGAGGGTCAGGTTCTCCTCGGCTTGACAGTCCCCTAACACCTTGACAGCAGTGACTGCTCTCCAGGCTTAGTAAATGTGCCTCCTGCCTCTGTGTGGCTCTTGAAGAAGCAAATTACCCCCCCCAGGGCACCATCCCCAAGCTGAGCTCACCTTTGGGGTCTCCATCTTCACTTGGCTGTTGGCTCCCCTGATTGCTTATTTTTACTTCTCACCGTCATGGACCTGATGGCTTCATATTGTTCCTAGGTTTTATATTGTTCTTAGCAGGAATGTTGTTTCAAATAGCTGAATTCATTATTACTAGAAAGTTTGGTGATTCCATTTTAAATAAAATTGGCCAAGTCTTTGCGCATGGTGGGAGAAAGTGGAAGGGTGAGGCCGGCGAAGAGAAGACATAAATCAAGCACATGTTTGCATCTTTCTGGGGAAGAGTGCAGGGTGTGTACAGCCTCTGTCTGTGTCTAGCAGAGGGGAGGCCTCAGGCTGCATAGAGTAATGTCAGGAAGTGCAGACTTGCTTAAGCTTGGGTGTCATGATTTCAGTGACAAAAGAAGTGTATTTCCCATATTATACATTACAATTTCTGGAGTGGAGGTGATTCCAGAGTTAAGTCACTGGCTATCAGGATTTTCCAGAACCTGGGTCTCCCTCTCATTCTGTGTATTGAATTGAGGTGGGCTGACTCCCCACCAGTCATCTGCCGCCATCCGACACCACTCCCAGTGACAGCAGTGGACAGTGAAGTGGCAGGCACTGTGCCCTCCCCACCCTCTTCTCAGTGGCCATAGCAATCCTCCAGGGTCTTCCAGAAGACGCTTCTTCTGTCTCCTCATACCTAATCCGGCCACCACAAAGGGAAAGGGGCCAAAGGGAAAGGGGCCACCGCGATTGGCTTTGATCGCTCTTACGCATCCCTTGGGGATGTGTTGTGCCCACCAGTGTCTCCCAAGGGACTATGATGTACTTCCTAGAAGTCAGGGGGAGGAGGCAGGAGGGGTCTTTGTGCTGAGGAAGACATGAGTGGAAAAGGAGAGGGAGGGGAGATGCACAGACATTCAAAGGTCTTGATGTAGTCCAGGCCAGAGGCCAGGATGTGAGAGCAGGGAAAGAAGGCTGTGAGTAGGGATGGAGGAAAAAAGTTACAGAAGAGAAAGGGCCCAATGATATCCAGAAAGCAAGCTTGGGGACTCCAGAGATGCTCACCAGGTGGAAGGCTACCAAACTCTGTCTTTATTTCCCACCTCCCTCCCCCTGCTGTTATCCCCTAGAAAGCATAGCAGGGCTCCGGGCCTGAACTGTCCACACCTACGTGCACCAGTGAGTTCAGTCCTGCTCCTAGATAGAAGATCAGGGTGTGGCAGCACAACAGGGTCCATGCATGCAGAAGAAGCAGTAAATGGCCTATGAGGTGCGACAGGCAACAATGACTGGACCCAGGACTGTCCAGGTTGATGTGTGTCCTGGGAAAAACCAAGCCTGTGGGTAACCTCTCTCACTACATGCCTTTTCAGATACAACCACTGTGGGGGCATGGCATGAAAGCAGGCTTCATGACACTGGCTTTTCTGGAGCATAGAGCCCTCTGTGTCCGAGATCAGGGTTAGTATTTCTGGCTACAGGCGCAGAGGTGACCTGAGCTATCGGCACCTGGTAGTTATGGCTCATCCTTTGGTTGTTAGTGAGCAGGAAGAGCGGTCTCATTCTGGCAGCTTAAGACTTGGGCAGTCATCCTGACTTGGAGATGCCCTAGCAAAGCAGAAAGAAGGCTCTGCTTTCTGTGGCAGTGGGAGAAGATCCCTGGGGCTTGGGTCGAACTTGTTCTTAAGAGTCCAGCTGCCCAGATGGGGTGGTTGCAGCCTGCGTGTTCTCCAACTTGGGGCTCAGCTCTAGCTCAATTCTGTGCTGTTCAGTGGAGCAAGCTCTCCCATGGACAAACACCCCCCAGGGCCCTGGTGAGGTGGAGGCTGCCTTGCCTGGGTTCTTGCAACTGGCCCATGCCAGGAACCGCTTGACCCCCACTTCCCTGTGCTTCCTACTTCAATTTCTGCACAGTTTGGTCTTGGAGGGGTGTGTCAGGGGTCGGCAACCCTTTTCCTTAAAGGGCCAGACAGTATATAATTTAGCATTTGACAGCCACGTGGTCAGAATTCCAACTATCCAAATCTGTGATCAGACTACGCTAGTGGTCATAGATAAATCAGAAATGAGTGGGTGTGGCTATTTGGTTTTAAAACTATCTAAAAAAAAGGATTATGGGATGGCTTAGGACTGCAAGCTAGAGTTTGACAACTCCCTGATCTAAATTAATCAGTACTGCTCCTTTCTAGGGGAAAAAGAACTAGATAAAATCAATTGTTCTTTTGCCTTAATTCCCCGTTTGACTTAAACATGTATTAATGATGGTTTTTAATTGCCATTTCTAGTAAACATGAAGCATTACATTTTAATCTCTAATTGGCAAACAGCTGGAAATGTCTGCCTGGTCTTTTAAAAATAATAATTTTTAATGGGCAAGTAATAATTGTGTACATTTATGGGTTACAATATGTTTTGACTTAAGTACTATAGAAAGATTAAATCAAGCCAGTTAATACATCCATTATCTCACTAAGTTATTTTCGAGGGGGTGAGAACATTAAAAATCCACCCTTTAACACCTGGTTGATTCTTACTTGCTGCTTAAATGGTTGCATGGAGATTTCTAATAGTGCAGTGCTACAGGTGACTCAGTCTCTGATGGTGCTTTCTGTTCCTGTTTGTATAATCTTTGAAGTCTGGACTTTCTGGTTTGTCACTTTGTATCTGTACATCCACCTGGCCTTGCAGTTTTCACTGTTACCACCTACACAGTTCTTAATTTTAAAATGTCAGTCAAATGTCAATGGAGCATAGCCAAAAGCTGGACAGAACCATGCGTGATGGGGAATTGTGTGCAAGCCGGAAGCAGCACACACTGCAGGAAGGATCAACATTTAAACAAAAGCTGGGTCTTCATCCTTGGTGGGATACAGCCTTTGTGTCACTGAGATGTGGCCAGAGTGGAACACGACGGGAGAACGTGGACACAGAGCTATAGCCTAGATGAAGAGGCAGAGGGGAAACTCCTAGCAATTAGCAACTGAGGCTAGAGGGGAGCATCCTGTACCTGCAGAGATGGAGCAGTGAGTTTGGGCACAACGACCTAGGGCAAGGCCCGGAGTGTTCCCTGAGCCTCTCTTTACTGTAGAATTGAGCATGAGGGACTGTATAAGAGTGGCCCCCATTCCTCTCACCTTCTGAATCCAGGCCCTTTCCAGTGGGAGCCTTCAGTGCCTCCCATTGGGAGATAGGGTTTACCCCCCAACCCCGTGACCACCACCATCACCACCACTTTGAGCTGGGTTTTACAAGGACGTCTGAAGACAGAACAGGTGCCAATCCTAAGCATGGCCATGTGCTGCCTCTGACTCCTTTGCTTCTGTCTGAGAACAAGACTAGACCTGCCTGTTGGGAGTGGGGACAGAGTGTAGAGCAGAGGGAAGCTTCCATGTGTGTGGACACACTGCCTGGCCAGCCCCCAGCTTTCCAAAGAACTGGGGCAGGAGCTGGCACAGTGGAAACCAGAAAACAGCCTAAACTGCCAGCCAGTTGAATCCCGAGCTAAAGAAATATTTGCTCAAAGCTATAGCTTGAGTGCTCTTTTCCCAAAATGCTCTGGACCAAAAGTGTTTCAGATTTTCTGTTTTTGGATTTTTGCAATGTCTACATACATTTAATGAGATATCTTTGGGAGGTGATCCAAGTCTAAACACCAAATTTACTTACATGTACCTTCTACATTTAAGGAAATCTTAGACTACGTTTTAAGATAATTTCACACATGAAACCAAGTTTCCTGAAGTGTAATTCTCCCCTGGTGGTGTCCCATTGGTGCCGAAAACATTTCAGATTTCTGGATTTCAGATTTTGGGTTGGTTAGGAATGTTTACACTGTAGCAAATCTGCGGATAGCCTTTTATGAAATAACAGCTGCCTGTGATAGGGAGTGCTGATTCTCACTCTGTCTCACAGGATTTCTGAAGACCAAATGCGGCCCTGCTTATTAAAATGTTGTGGAATTGTAGGTAGTATATAAACTTCATCAATTCTGTCAGTGCTAAGACCATTCAGATGATGCAAATCTATGTAAAATGTCCTTCTCCCCTTCACCCTCCACCTCCATATGCAGAAAGGCTAGTTTCCCAATTCCTACAGCTAAGCTGCACGTCCACTTTCACGCATGCATCATTTGTGCCCTAAGACAATCTTTAATGATCATTGACCATATCAATAGATGTACTATCACATCTACTGATACCTAATCAACACTTAGCAATCATCCACCATAGGCGCCGTTTTAGACATTACGAACATCAGGGTAAAGAGCAAGGAAATAAATTAATAAAATAGCAAAATAGCAAAAGTAAAAGGCTATGCAGAAGTAAGTGTTATGAACAGAATTTTGATGTCTCTTTCCTAAATCCGTACATTGAATCTCTAACCTTTCACGTGACTATGTTTGGAGACAAGACTTGTAAGGAAATGACAAAGAGGAAGTGAGGTCATAGCATGGGACCTGATCCAATGGGACTGTGTTCTTCCAGGGAGACACCAGAGCTCCTCCTCTGCTGGTGTGAGGATGGACACAAGAGGCAGACTGCAATCCAGGAAGCAAACCTTCACCAGGAGCCAACCGCAGAACGTTGATCCTGGACTGTGGCCTCCAGTCACGGGAAATCAGTGTCTGTTGCTTAAACCTTTCCATCCATGGTGTTTTGTTATTGCAGCTCAAGTGAACTATCACAGTCAGTGTGGGGAGAAGTAAGGGAGGGATTAGGTGACTACTTTACATCAAATGATCAGGTAACTGAGGAAAAAAGAAATGAAGGGAAGAAAGCACGTGAAGAGCACATGAAGAAGGTTCCAGAAGGAAAGACTGGTCACTTGAGCAGTCTGAACTGTGAGGGTGGGGGCAGGCTGAGAGATTTCGCTCTCTAGGCCCTAGAGCACCAGACACAAGGGAGGGTTGGGTGGGAAGGTGCGGATGGCCACCCTGACTGCTGTGTGGAGAGTAGCTGTGGAGAGCAAGAGAGGAAGGCAGCTATGGGTGTCCACACGAGGGGTGTAAGCCCTATGAGATGGGTGAGAGGGGGCTGCTTTGGGATGGGCTTTCAGTAGCTTCAGCAGATTCTGTTGGGGTAAATTTGGGGATATAGGAGAAAGACAGGAGTTGAGGATGGGCTTAGTCCACTTTCAGCTGCTATAACAGAATACTTGAGATTGAAACAGAAAGTTGCTTGGCTCAAACTTCTGCAGGACGGGGAGTCTAAGATCATGGCACAGCATCTGGGAAGGACATTCACACTGTCACCCATTGGTGGAAGGCACAAGGGCATGGGGGGGCAGAGAAGGATGGAGAGAGGTGTGAGGGACCAACTTTGTGTGGCTGGCACAGCCCCCTCACCCCTACCTGGCATCTCCCTCAGCCTCCCCACAGCACCCATCATGGAAAGGTAATGCCCACCTAGTGTGGCTTCTCTTCCCACTCATCGTTGACCAGCTCATTACATTCCTGTGCTTGGCCTGATGAACCACCCCACAGGTCCACACGGTGACAGCTTTTGCTGTGGGCTATCACCTGATCCACACACAGGCATCAGTGTGGCTGCAGGTTCAGTCCTGGCTAACTCTTAGTTTTATAGTGCCAGGTATGTTTATATATTAGATGTCAGCAATGTGATTTAGTTTAAATGATCTCATTAATAATTATTAAATTATTATTTTTCAGAGAATCGGCCTTTTGCTTTCTGAAGTTAGAAGCCACAGATGTTGCTGGCCTTGTGTGTTCTCAGGATGGAAAGACAGTGATGAGTCCACACCTCCCTGTATCAGGTGGCCACAGGGTAAGTCTTTATAGCAGTGGCATTAGTCTTGCTTTCTATATGTGGGGATAGAAAGAGCATTATGTGGTCCCAGTCCACAATGGCAGAGTGGGTCTATGTCAGTGAATGGTGCACTCATGTGACAACTGAGTTAAAATGGAATTTAGCTGCACTTTGCCAACCACCCTACCCTTGGCCCTGACAGGGCTCTTCCTCATGGGCTGCAAAGGACAAATGACGTCTGATTGGTGATTTGAGTTTTGTAGAGCTGAGAAGAAGACATCTGAAGGAAAGTAAATACTTGGCCATGGGTATAATTTAGGCACTGGCCATTTGGCACCTAAAATGAATTCCTCTGGACTAAAAATTACTGACAAAGTGCAATATTATTCAACTCTAGTTGATGGCTTCAATTTAGCTTTTCCAGGGCTGAGGGATTGTGGATCCCAGCCCAGGCAGACGAAGGGGCCTGAAGCGAACCTACTCGGCTTTCCTTCAGCTGTCTCCTCGACTCCACCCTGCTGGAAAGTAGCACTTTGGGACAGTCTTGCCACCTCCCACTGAGCTAGAGGGTCCACAGGGCTATCTCCAAATATAGCTAATTTCTCTCCTGCTATTTCAAAATTCTGCATTGTGCTTTAGCCTTGAGAAAGTTAATTAGGAGAAGAAATGATCAACATCTTGTCTGTGTGATTTGGTGAGAATATTGTCAAACCACACGAGGTACACTGTTCCTGGTACTGAGGGTTCCTTGCTGGGGAGCTGCTAGAATCCATGTCAACATCACACTGTCCCCTGTAGGTAGGTGGGAAGGGCCCTTCTCCATGGTGCTAATGCTAATATACTGAGCCGACCATGATTCTCTTGAGACTTTGAGCCATGCCGACTGGAATCCACTGACATTATTTCTTGGTGGGCTGGCTTCTTGGGGTATCAGGCAATGTTAGTTTTGCATGGGGCCCTAGAGGGGACTCAGGATAAATTCCCTTACATGGAATCAAGGAAACAAAACACCAGTGCTGAAGCCTTGAGAATCACAAGTGACCCAGGCCTCCTGCCCGCCCTTTTGTACAATGGAACAGTCTGCACCATGTGCCCCTCCACCGTAGGAGGTGGTGATGTGGTGAGACGGTTAGAGGAGTGGCTGCTAAGTCACATCAGCCCTGTGAATTGAGGGTTAAGAGCTGAAAGGGGACATCAAGGGCATATCAGCCTCAGGTGGAACCTCTGCCATCCCCTAAGCGTTACCACCAAGATGTGTAAGTGACCCTGTGACCCTAAGTGACATAAGTGTCCCTGATCCATTACAGCAGGGCTGCCGGAAGGTGTGGATGGTGCTGGTCATCACCACATGCAGAGAACCACAGATTGCCATGAATTTTACGGCCTCTGACTGAGGTGGCTGCTGTCTCAGTTCCTCCCATATCCTCACAGAAAGGTTTGGGCACCAGCCAGGGGGAGTCAGGATGTGGCATGTGGAGCATCTGCAGGGGGTTTCAGTGGTTCTTCATCTCCTCCCCTCTGAACACAGGCCCTTCTTATGCCCTGCTGGGGGGTGAGTGACTGTAGACGCAGCTTCTCCATCCTGCCCAGTGCTGTTAAGAATCCCAGGCCGGTATCTGCGGACCTTGATAGCTCTGTCCCATCCTACTTCATACCTCCCCTAACCCCACATCCAGAGAACCATGGCAACAAACTACTAAAAACCACTTGGGGCAGAACAGTCATGTATTACCATTATGTGTTCATCCTGTGGCTCAGAGACAGATGTAGACAGGGCAGGGTGGGACTGTGTTATCTCTGCTCCCGGTCTGGGTTCTCACCCGGGATAATGCAAATGCATTCTGTCTTTCTCTGTCTCTTTACCTGGTTCTTTACCTCTTCCTCCTGGCATGGTGGCCTCAGGCTAGTCCAATTTATCCATGGCAGCTGAGGCTCCAAGAGTGGGTCTTCCAAGAGATCTGAGTGGAAATTGCAAATCTTCTGAAGGTGGGGGCTCAGAAGTCCCAGAACCTTACTCTCACCACATTCCATGATCCAAGCACTTCAGGAAGGTGGGTAATTAGATTTGTCTGGCAATGAAGCATCAGAAAAATAGGGTTCTGTCTAATCAACATGTTTAGGATCGAGTAAAGCACAACCATTGGCCCATGCTTTGTGTTTCAAGTGACGTCATAGCTGCTGTGTAACTCATCAACAGCATTTATTCTGCCTTTTGTTTTGTTGTAAAATTTGACCATTTATGACATCATCTGTGTTGAGGATTCACTATCAATGTTTGTTTTGAGATAGAATCTTCCTAGTAGTCCAGACTAGCCTGGAACTCACTGTGTAGTACAAGCTGACCTTGAACTCACAGAATCAATGCTATTGCCTCTGCCAATACCTGCATTGGTTAGTTTCATAACTATAGTTTTGAGTATTACTACTGATGCATATAGAGTGTTTTACTTATATTTCATCATTAGTGTACTTCAAAACAACTTATAGTATATCATCTGTTACAAACATTGAATCACAGTGTTGGCATTCTTCCCAATAGAGGGTTTCACACTGACAGGAATCTAGAAACATTTTTTTGACCCAGTTCTAATGTTGGATCATTCTGGCGTATGTGATCATTCTGTAGCATTTCGAGTAGTCAAATATTCATTTACATTACTGTTTTCTTCCTCATGTGACTCAAGGTCTTCATTCTGTACTTCTCCTACCTGCCATACCTTGCTCTGTCTCCCTGTCACAACCTCTTTGGCCCACACAATCCGAGTCATCAATGGTAGCCGAGTCACCTGATGACTCACTTTCAAATGTCACATTCAACAATTGGGTCACTAGTTCCTCACTGATGTTACATTTGCTGTAACAATGCCAGTTGACCAGCACAGGGACTATTCACAAGAAGGAAGTAGAGATTCTTGAGAAAATGTTGCAAGTTCACAATAGGGAGATGTAGATACAATCTTTGGATTTCAGAAAGATATAACACTGGCCTCCTATGCAGGGAAGAAAAACAAAGTAGTAGCTATACTGTCAACATTACACCATGATGATAAGATTGTTAGCGAAGCTGGACATGGTGGTGCACCCTCTAGTCCCAGCTCTTGGGAGGCTGAGGCAGGAAGATTTTGCAATAGCATTGGGGGTTGCCAGCACTTACTGGGCACTTAGGACATGTATTCTCCAGGGCTGCAGTGCAATTCTTAGTTTAGATGTGCTTGAAGCAGACGCTGAAACAGGGACACTAAAGCAGGCTGTCTATACTGCAGTGATCAGAGAAGCCCACATGATCCTAAACATGTCGGGCATAAATAGTTTCATAGTTTACAAAGAAACATCACAAGAACCTCCTAAGAAAACAGGAAGGCCAGCAAGAGGTCAAGCAGGTCCTACCAGAGAAGACAGGAAAATGAAGCCCATGTGCTATCATGTAAGTGATATTTGCGTATGGAACGTGTGGTCATGTGTGAAGGCTGCCTTCGGTGTGATAATTGAGGCAAAGATTATTTCTGTGGTAGAGTTTTGCTTATGTTTCACTGTATTTCACATAGAAATCTATTTCTGTTGTCACTTTTTAGATTTTGTAAGCAGGGAAGTAGTTGATATTGAAAATGTCTTTTCTAAATACTCATTACTTATTAAAATGTAGTATTTTATTTTACTAATATTTTATTTTCTTGTTAAGTATATATTGTTTAATGTAATAAAATTCATAAAAATTCATAAAATTAATAATTCATCAATAGAAATACTTCTAGAAAAACCTAATGCTCTTTTAAACAAAATTTGGTATTATGCCCCAAAATGAGCACACTCTACTTTTTGTTGGTAATGTGATAATCTGTTTTGCAGTCAATGGAGCAAAATAAACAATGGTACGCAGTTGTACAGAAAGAGAGCAGCAAGTCCACTCTTGTATGGGCAACACAATGAGGCTTGGACACAACAGGCACTGGCCAGAGGATGTCCAAGGTGGCCTGTGCAGCCTGGACCACTGTCCTTGGGTGAGGCTCACCAAGATACTGACCCAGATATAGCCACACCCTGACACTGCTGTTGGCCCAAGTGCAACTTGTGCCACCTCCTGTGTCCCAGCCTGCTGCAGGGAAATGGAGATTGCACTCTGTGAGCAAGACGGCCTGGCGGCGAGGACCTCTGCGACCATCTCCATGGAGCTGGTGTTGGGGGACCTGAGACTTCACGGTGTTCTCCCTTCAGTGGTTGTAGTGATCTTACATCCCAGCTGGTTGAATTGTTCTGCAACCTTCTGTGGTTTCCTGTCCTTTAGGCTCTCCTCTAGATAGGGAATTCGTCTCTGCTTACAAACTCTCAGGTCCTGTTCAGTCTTCCTGAATGGTGTGGTGTCTCACTGAGGTTTCTAAAGTCTGCCCCTAGGGCTGACTCCCACTTCCCTGAATGCAAAGCTACATTTTTGGCAGACAGAATGAGTCTTACCCCTGTGTTTTTGGAGGAGGATATGTTTGAGTGGTCTAATGTGCTTTCCACAGTCCTCCAGAGGTAGGACAGACTATTATGGAATCCAGCATCTGTCTAGGCAGTTCTGAAAATCTAGTGAGTCACCTACCCCTTCTTTCACCAACCTTCTTCCTCTCCTGAGATCTTTGAACAGCTTTCCAGGGTCTCTAGATATCTTTATTTTAAAATCTTTATGAACTCCATCACACTGCTTGCCTCAGCAGAAAGGGAAAATGGGCAACAACACAGGAATATAAAATGTTTTCTGAGCCCCTCCCATGCTATGGGGTGAAACAGACTGAGCTGCACATTGCGGTGGAGGGGACTTGGGGTGTTTTTTGTTTTGGTACTGGGGATCGAACTCAGGTTCTTGTGCTTGCGAGGCAAGTGTCAGAACCACTGAGCTAAATCCCTGGCCCTCTTGTTTGTTTTTTTTTAGTGAAAAATCTGGATATGATTTTTGTTTCACCTTTCATGTTGAGATTTTATTAATTGATTACTTATAGTAATTGTGTACATATATAGGGTGTGGTGATGTTTTCATATACATATGCACTGTGGAATGATTAAGTTAATTAACATATCTATCACCTCACATATTTATCATTTGCTCATGATGGGAGCATTTAAATCTGCTCTTTTGGATACACTTGCAACCTATGACACAATATTAACCCTAAAAGTCTGTTGTGCAACAATTCACAAAAATTTGCTCCTCCTGTCTAAGGACACTTTGCACTGCTACCAGTCCTTCCTTCCCCATCCTCTCCCTTGTATGCTTCTTATTTAGACACTGTTATCTGTTTCCACCGGGAAATAGCTTTAAAGCACTAAGCCTCTATCACCATTAAGTAAGGACAAGCACAGGCTCTGTGAGAGGCTCAGCAGCAGCGGGAGCATAGTCAGTCAGCTCCCACCATGAGGAAATGAATGCGGGGGGGGGGGCGGGAACAGCCGAGAACAGCCGGGCTGACAGCTGCCTGACACACACATGTTCTCAAGGCAACATCACTGCACAGAAGAGTACAAATTGTGTGATTCCTTTTATACAAGGTACGAAGTCAAGCAGGGCCAGGCTGTGCCATTGGGTGTCAAGGTAGTGATGACTAGGGCCTGGCTGTAAACCTGGGTGGCGCATGAAGTCCCTCCTGCAGGGTTGGAGATGCTTTATCCTGTTCTGGGGCTGCGGACACGGATTCACTCAGTTCCTAAAGATGCAGGAAGGTGTGCACTTAGGAATGTGCTTCATTTATGTGTGCATATGTATCTATGCATATATATATGATACTCATCCATGTCTGGGTGAATATATGATTATGTGCATGCTCTGTGTGGGGTGTGTTTTGTATGTCTCCATGTATATAGGCATGTATGTGTGTTGTTGTGTATATGTGTGCACACATGTGGTATGTGCACTATGTGTGGTTGTACAAATATGCATGTGTGTTTGTGTGTGTGTTGTGTATGTGTGTGTTTGTATGCTTGCATGTGTGTTAGTCTGCTTTCTATTACTGTTACGAGCAACTGAGCTGATCAGCTTGTGGTAAGAAGGGGTTTGCTTCAGCTCACACACGTTGGAGGTTTTAGTCTCTGGATGGCCTTGTCTCTCTGGGTCTGTGGTGAGACCGCATAGGAGAGCAAGTGAGGAAGCAAAGCTGCTGGGGATGGATGCAAAAGAGCGGAGCAGAGGAAGGAGTGGCCTCCCACTGTGCCCTTCAAGGGCAAGGCACCAGGACCTAAAATCTCCACTAGGCCCTGACTCTTAAAGCTACACTACCTCTTAAGAGTGCCACTTTGGGAAGGACCGTTAATACATGCTCCTTTGGGGGCCATTCGAGGTCCGAAAGACCTTGTGCATATGTGTGTATGTACGTGTTTGTGTGTGTGCCCATGCATGTGTGTGCTGTGTGCATATATGTCTCCTCAGATCCTCAGTTAACAGTAACAGCATGGGCAGCTCTGCTGTGGAGACCACATGGCTCACGATGTCGGGGTTCAGGTTAGCACTCTGGGCTGCTCTCTACTCCAGTCCACGCACCTCCCTGAGCTGGGACTCAGCTCCCAGTGCTGCCAAGGCAGCCAGAGATGGGGCCTCCCTGCTGTGGCTGTGAGGATGCCGACAGAAGGAAAAGCAGAACTGCCTGCATGGCTGCTGACCACACGCAGCTCCGGAGTATCCAGGACAGTGGGTGGTGGTACTTAGTGGGAAACCCAGGGATTCTTCTAAAATATCTTCTGCAAAAGCACAGAAAAAGCAGATCATAGATGTGGGAACAAAGCACAATCCTTCCTCCAGGGTCACAGGCAAAGGACAGAATCTCAGAAAGCCAGAGAAATGGATGGGCTCCCAGATTGCAAAACTTTGTGGATCTAGGGTTTTTAAATTATTATTAATTTGACTCATGCAAAGCAGATTTACTCAAAGGAAGGAATTCAAATGGTGTCTCAGAAACACTTCAACAAGCAGCATCCTCCCAGATAAAAGAGCAGAGTGCAAACCCATTCAAAACTTGTACTTCCTCATTCTGTGTTGAATCTCAAGAACACTTAAGGAAACACAGGTGCTGAGATGCACAGATCTATTTTTAAAACAACAGGTATTTTCTGACTGAGGCTTTGGCCTATTTCTGGATCAGAAACTGGATTGCATGTCCTCAAAGCCATTTCCCCACCTGGTGTTTGTTGGGCACCATGGTTGGGAAAGCACAGCCTTGAGGTCTAACAGAAAGTACAGCTTTCCTCTTCCTAATGATTGAGAGAATGCCATGTGTTTTTGTTTCTTTGTTTCTTTGGTACCAGGGATCGAACTCGGGTCCTTGTGCTTGCAAGGCAGGAGGCGGCACTACTGAGCTACATCCGCAGCTGGTAGAATGCCATGCGTTTACAGCATCGACTTTTACATTGTACTCAGAGGCCAAGATTGGAGCTCAACCCAGTCCTTTCCGGAAATGGTTCCACTTCAGTAAGAGACATGTAAATCTGCATCCCCTGGTGGTTTCCGTCATTGCCTCTACTCATGGATTTCTGTCTCAGGACTTTATCTGGAAGCTGTTAATGACTACTCTGCTCCTACTGAGAAGTGAGATTGTGAGCAAGTCACTGTGAGTTTCTGTCCACGGAGGCCCTTCCATTCTGGAGCCAGGCCAGAGTAAATACTCAGGATGAGTCATCTCACAGTGTGAATGTAGACGCCCCACAAGGGATGGTGTAATACAGAAGCTTGAGAGGCCTGTGTGGACTCCCTGGGGCATCAGCTGATGAGCCAGGCTTTGAGACAGGATCTTTGAAGATTGTGGGTCTCCCACCTGCAGCTGCAACAGACACCTCACTGAGAGCAGGGGAGCTGCAAGAGGGAGCTCCAGGGTTGAGGGTCACTTCTGCCTCAATTATTACCGCTCTGCTTTTACTTACACTGGGCTCCCACACATACATTTTCATTTGACGTATTCACTGGTGCACAAAAGAGTTGAACACCACTGATCTATTAGGATCTCGAACTTTACAGATGAGAAAGCTGGGCCGGAGAGAAACAGAGCTGATTGGCAAATAGGGGACCTCAGACTGCCAACAATGCTGAATGTGGGAGCAACATAAGCACAAGGAAAGAGTGGCCTTCAAGTGTAGCAAGCCAAGTTCTTCTTGATCCAGGGAACAGCAGATAGAGGTGACGATATGAGGAATACATTCGAGAAGACTGATGAGTACAAACTCTCCATAAAATACAAAGAGGTCATGACCACCGAAGAGCTACAGGTCTTCGAAATTCAAAAGATGATTGTTAAAACTTCAGTACGTAAGCTGACTAGCAAAGGAAACATGATTGAAGAAAGAATTAGTGAACTAAAAGACGAAGAGTTTCTTTAAAATATCCTTCAAGGGCAGGAAGAAGTCAAAGTAAGAAAATGAACACGTAAAAATCCTGTGTGTCACTAGGACCTCCAGAAGGGAGCATAGAGAGAAACAAAGGAGGGAAAGAAAGGGGGAGGCAAAGAAAATAGATTAACATTTTTCAGTTCAAAAGCAGGCCGGCCTCTGGGCATGGGACCTGCACCATCACACAAGCTCTAAGGTGGATCGGGACTCAGGACTTGGTGGACCAGACATTGTTGCCACCTTGGAATCCTTAATCATTTTAGTCAGAATGACATGAAATAAACAGAAAACACCATAGCAAGCAGGTCAAGAGCGAGAATGTGGAAGAAAAGAAAAGGCTTTATATTGAGTAATAAATATTTCAGTTTTGCACTGGGTTCTACCAATCAGAGAGCTGACTCTGTTTAAAGGGTCTATCACATTTATAGCAGAATATAATTTTTTTAAAGATTTACTTTGGACTTCAAAGGGAAAGAGGAGTATTTAAAGTTTTCCAAGAGAGAAAGCAGAGTTCACTTACTAGAAACATAAGTCAGTGCGGGTGGTGATGTGGACCCAGGCCAGGAGCCCTGTGCCATGTGGAGGGCTGGGCTCCAAGATGACTGCTCCCAGCCCAGTGCAGCAGGCTGTGGGACAGTGGTGGGCTGAGCTGCAGCACCAGCTGGGCCCCTGCCCTCATCAGGTCTGGAGAGCAAGGAGAGGGGAGCGGGCAGTGGCCTGTGGACCAGGTTGGTACACTCAGGGCTACTGTTGAGGCTCTGGGGTATTCCCGCAGAGCTATCTTCACCAGTTGGCACAGGGTCCACCCTGGGGCAAGGTCAGGTTCCTAGACACATCCTGGCTGGGCTGTGACTGGGGCTGTGCGCTGGGATACAGGGGTAGGGCCTGGGCCCAGAGGCAGAAGATGGCAGATGAGGCCAGGGCAGAAGGACACTCGGGCTGCTGGGGAGACTCAGAAGTCCCATGTCACTGGGTGGTCAGGACAGCTCTATGTACTCAACACACCAGACACACATATACACACACACAGACGTTCAAAGACATGCACAGTCATAGAGATGCACATGCAGATACACACACATACACAGACAGAGAGACACACATACATGGACAGACAGACAGGCACATATACGGACAATTGCACAGACACAACAGACATATGTCTCCCTTACACCTCTTCAAATACAGAAAACATATTGAACAATTCATTTCAAGCAAGTCAGTAGCACCAGAGGTCTGTGGTCAACAGGGAGTGGTGTTTTGGCATTCCTTTCTTCTGCTTCACACCCTGGGACAGGCACTGCTGAGCTGGGAAGGCAGAACCACCTTGCAGGGGGAGGGAGGGGGACACAAGTCCTGGAACAAGCCCGCTGCGGGCAGTGCCATCTGGGCTCTCCCTTATGTGAGCACCGCTGCAGGTGTCTGGGTAGTGGGATGGAATGAATGACCCCTGCTTCAGGCAACAGTGGCCTCTGTGTTGTTCAGTGGCCACCAAACATGCAGCTTTGTTACAGGGACCATGAGCACTCAAGGGACAGGAAGGGGAGGGTGTCATGGGGTGGAGAGAAGTTGAAGGGTTATGTGATGTTCTAGGCCGGGAAGGACTCACTGCCCCAAATGGGCAGGAAAGCAGGGAACAGCCTGTCACAGCAACTGGCTAGAGCCCCTCATGGCTTCAGGTCCTAGTTGCAGGGGACTCCAGGTGGGTGATCAAGCCCCTATGCTGCAGGAGCATCATGCTCTCTGGGTGTGCTCTGGGCTTCAGCCACAGGGCATGAGCTACAGGGCTCTTCAGTTCCAGCCCCAAACACTTTCCTTCCTGCTGAGCAGAAATACTGAGTCAGGATTATAGCCCAGGATCTCATGGTCACAGGAATGATGGACCACAACCTGGGAGCCAGAACAATGTTGTCCTGACCCTCACATGGCTCAAATTCATTGTGAGGTCAGCAGTTAGCTAGACCCCACCATGGAGCTTCCTTATAGTAAGTGCATGGCTGGTGTAGGTCAACACGGACATCTGTGGGGCCACAGCAGGGCCCAGCCGGGAGGAGGCCAGTGAGCCCCAGGCCTAGCCTTAGTTGGGGAGCCCAGGAGGGGCTAACCAGGGCATTCATCAGCTTCCTGCTATAACAAGGACCATAAGCAACTCAGAAAAGGTCTGTTTGGTTCATAGTTCTGGAGGGTCCAGTCCATGACCCAGTGGACCATTGCTTTAGGCCCCTAATGGAGGCATCAGATGGCAGTGGGAAGAAGTGCATGGCAGAGCAAAACCCCTCATCTCATGGCCAGGAAGCAAAAGAGAAAGAGAGTGAGACAGGGCCTACCAGTTCCCTCTAGGGCATGGCCCAGTGACCTAACAACTTTTGCTAGCCACCGCCCAGAGGCTCTGAGCAGGGGATCTTCAGGACACACCAATTTCAAACAGTAGAGACACTCCCAGGGACAACTCTGAAAGCAGATGCCATGGCTGAATCAAAACAAGCCTGCACTCTCCACTGCTTCCTAGGATGGGAGCTCAGGAACCTCTCCATCTGCAGGGGGCCCTGAGGCCTAAAGTATGGGGACCTCTGGGCTGGGCCACAGGACTACAGAGCTTTGCTGGAACCCAGGAACACACGTGGTCCAAGGGCTCAGGGAAGCTGCCAGGTGAGTCCCTGTCCTA
This sequence comes from Fukomys damarensis, assembly GCF_012274545.1. Taxonomy (NCBI): domain Eukaryota; kingdom Metazoa; phylum Chordata; class Mammalia; order Rodentia; family Bathyergidae; genus Fukomys; species Fukomys damarensis. The sequence continues at coordinate 28,392,633 of NW_022900939.1, forward strand.
GGGATCTGCTATGTAGCAGCAGCTCTGCTAACACCAGTGGGCCTGGCAGCACCATGAAGATGGTGTTTGGTGAGCACTGTTGTCCTTAAAGAATGGACCTGGAGGTCTCAATGCAGTACCATCCTTCTGATCATAAGAATTTTTAGATAAACTCATTCCCTCATTTTCGTTTCCACACCACTAGGGTGTGGATATGGAGCGACACGGAGGGCTTAGCGTTACAGGTTCCCTCAGCACAGTGATGCTGTCAGGTGGCAGGAGCACCTTTAAGGGCTGGGGCCTTGTGGGAGGAAGTCAGGATACTGGGGGCGTGGCCTCAGAGGGGACCCTGGAACCCTGGCCTCTTAGTTCCTGTCTATGAGGCAGACATTTTGCTCTTCCACTTGCTCCAGCCATGAAAATTTGTCCCAGGCTCAAAGCAACCTGGCCAACAGATGATGGGCTAAAGCCTCCAAAACCAAGCCACCATAACCCTGTTGTCCTCACAGATGGATCATCCCAGGTGTTTGCTGCAATAATGAAAGCTGACCCATTCGCTTGTCCTATTATACCTTGATATGTGCTTGTTGCTGTCTCCTCCCCTAGTCCCTCTCCTTGAATAACACCAAATACAACCAAGGCCAACATGTTTTGCAGTGGCCACTGCTCCCTAGATGATTCAGAGGCTTTTGAAAAGTCCTCACTGAGGGCTGGGTGTGGCCCATGGGTAGCAAGTTTCCTTAGCATGGGCAAGGCCTGGATTTGCTCTTCATTTCCACAACAGAAAGAAAGAAGGAAAGTCCTATGATGGACATGACTGTTTCTCTTCACAACGACATTTGTCCTTCCAAAATTCTGCTTCTCTAGGGAAGTGTGATCTCTCTACACCAGGTGGAATAGACACCCTGTGCCTACATCTCACTAGGCTTCAAGTTGAACCAAGCCAAATAAGCAAAATGGGAGTGAAGAGCTCATTTCCACACCAGTGTCATCCCCTGAAGCCCTTGCAGAGGCCAGCATCCAGGGAGCTGTCAACTGCCCCCGCTTAGTGAGTTGTATGTGGGGTGACCATGATGTGGGCAGCACTGAAGGCATGGAGTGACCACCTGTATCTTTCCTGTAGGCAAGGGCCACAGGGTATCTGGCCACCTACTCTAACCCTAGTGTATCTAGGGAATCCCCTGGCTCTAAAAAGCTGATAGCCTCCAGAAAGCAGGATTTCTATCTAGCAAGACTCCAAGTCCTTGGCACTGTGGGATTTGTACTTAGCCAACATTATTGTCACTGCCATCATCATCATCATCATCATCATCATCAATCATCATCATCTTGTGTAAAGCAAGAAACCAAGGCTCAGAGAAGTTGAGCAACTTGATAAAGGTCATTTTTTAAAAAATCATTTAAAAAATCCTCAAGTTGTATTCTGGAATCCAAACATGACCCACATTGCTATAGGGTTTGAAAACCCACTTTATATGAAATAAATCTTATAGGACTAGGGGTGTAGCTCAGTGTTAAAGAGTACATCTAGCATGTGTGAGGCTCTGGATTCAACCACCAGGAGCGGGGAGAGGAAGGAGGAGAAGGAGAAGAAGGAACAGAGGAGAAGGAAGTGGGGGAAGGACAGAGAGAAACAAGAAAAAAAGAAGGAAGGAAGACATAATGGAGATCTGATACATCTCCTTTCCCACCTGTCTTGCTTTCTGACCTCAGTCTCTAGGCCTCTAGTGACATCTACTGCACAAGAGGCTCAAAGTTATGATGAAAATGCTAATCAATGCTGCTTCATCTACAAAATGGTAAGTTTTTGTGTCACTGAATCTGTGTGACGATCCACTTGCTCTAGGAACTTACGACTCAAGGAGTTGCACAGACGTAGAAGGTTGTGTATTGTCTTGTTTGACCACACATCTACAAAGTATTAGTCAGATTCAGGGTTCTCCAGACAAACACAGCTACCAGAATTCTGTCCACAGATGAGAGGCTGTTTATTGCAGGAGCTGGATGATGGAGAGGCTAAGTGTGTGAGCTGGAGGCCTAGCAAAGCCAGCAATGTCACTAGTCCTAGACCAGAGGCCTGGGACCAAGCAGCCAGTGGTGTGTGTCGCCCCTTGTGTCCAAAGGCTCCAAAACCAGAATGCCCAGTGTGTGAGCGCAAGTGAAGATGGAGGCCCAGCGCAAGCACACAGCAAATTCACCTTTCCTCATTTATCTGTTCTATTCAGGCCTCCACTGAGTAGATGGTGAACTTCTAGGAAAGCAGTGTCATTGCTGTGCCCTTGGTCCATTCTCCTCTGGAACTGAGACTTCAGGGTCACAGAGCATGAAGTTGTGAGAACCAGAAGAAAACTTCTGCTAGTGGGTAATCAAGTGATTCTCCCCCCATTGGCACCTCGTGACCCCTGTACCTATGAATCGCGGCTGTCAAGAAACAGTCTATATGTCAGATGCTGATTCAGAGCATCCAGCCTGTGCCCTGTGCTCAGTCTTCCTGGGCAATGGTGGGAAGTTTTCCAGAGGAGCTGTGGTGGTTGTTTGAAGTGTTGAATGAATGATGCATCTGGTTTGAGGACAATGTGGCCAAGTAAGTCCCTATGCCATGTGGTACCATCTCATTGTCAGTCAGTGGAAGGAGGTGAGAGAACCAATGTGTAGAACACATACCTCTTCACTGCCCGAGAGTGTCACTCTTCATGTTTCACAGATACTTTCTTGCTTGTGTCAGGAAGGGGGGTCACCCTTGACTTTCACTCTGGCGCTGAAGAGGAGACATGAGCTGACCCTGTAGTGTGGTTCCTGACACATCACAGCCTAGAAGGTGCTAGAAGCCAGGTGGGGCTCATCAGAGTTATGGATCCATGTTCTCAACCCACATTCATATTAGTCTACTACAGATGTTTTTTTCCTTCTTTATTTTTTATTATTATTTCTTTTAACCATAACAAGCCTTTATTTTGGGGAGGATCTGCCAGGCTATTTCCAAACAAAGGAGAGAAAAGCAACATGACAGAACAGGGAGCTTCTTTTATAGGAGTGGGCTGGGGTTAGCCTGAGCTAGGGTAGAGCTGAGTAAGGTAGTATTAAGAGATTGGAGGATAGTGTGGCATCACTAGGTGCTAGGAGGTACCAAGTATCACGTTACACTTTTGGTGGGAGAAGAGGAATGATGGGAAGAAAAAGCTTGTCCTCTGTTGTGAGAAGCCATATTTTAACATGGAGGCTGCTATTCTGTGTAGCAGCCATTTTAAGACAAGGGAAATCTAACATTCCAGGCTTTTTGTTTTATGGTTATTGGGCAAAGGTCTCTTCTTCTGGAGATGCTTCAAGCTGACAAAGGGCAGAAGGTTGGGGCTAAACCTGGATCTGGTGGGGGCAGGGCTAGGTTGGGGGTTCTTTCCTCTGCCACAGTGGCCAGTACCCCACCATGACAAGTTCCGTGATGAGGGTAAATGCCCTCGTGTGTTCCTGCAAGAAATTTTGAAAACAGCAAAGCAGACAGGGCCCTATCATGATTAGGAGGCATATACAAGCCAGTGGGCCCAACAAGTGAAATAGCCAAGGCATAATTTGGAGAAGCCAGGAATAACTCTGGTCTACTCCCCAAGAATTCCATTGTCTTTTTCGCTCTCTGATGTGCTGCTGTAATTCTTTAACCTTTGCTTTAACAATTCCTGACAGGTTAACATAGTAGCAACATTCTTCACTTAGCACCTAGCACGTTGCGCCTTGAGCCGCTGTCCGCATGTCAAGGGCCCTTCTATTTTGTAGTACGACTGCTGCTAGAGAATTTGACCTTGTACTGTATTTAAGGACTGGCTTCTTTTATCCTTATCTTCTGAAATCTCTTTGGACAGGGCCTGATAGAAATGTGTGGATGTAGAAATGCCTGCTATCCCCATTGACTCCTGCTCCCATTAAGAAGGGGACTAGAAGGGGAGCTGCCCTTTTTCTGATTGTGCTTTGTGAGAGAACTTTTTTAGACATCTGGATTTCTGAATAGATGGTCATGGGAGGGCTAAGGAAGGACATGAAACAGAAAACAGCAGACTGATTGAGGCATCAATCTGAATGCTTCTTGATTACATATGAAGTACAGTCCTTTGGACAGGCAGATTGGTTGCTCTTCTGAGCTAAAGAGGGAGCAAGCAAGGCAAGTGCTGTCATTTTGCCCTGTGCATGTCAGGTTAGTGGTTTGTGTAGGGAATGGGAGACCTGTAGCAAAGCATCCCAGAACTGTGGATAAATTGCCAGCTTTTGAGACAGACAGGTTAAAGCCTAGGGGCACAGGAATTGGAGTCAATGAGAAGAGGTAAAAGGACATACACATCCAAGTCTGAGATATCAACAGGGAGATAGTGGAGGGTGGTATTAAATAGGTGTTGTAGCCTTTTTTTGAGACTGGGTTATCTGGATTACCACTAGGAGATCTATCCCTTTATAGGGAGGTGGAGTGGTGGGCCTCAAAAGTCTCTCTATCACTAGTGCCTATTAATTGACTGCCTCTTTTGGTTATTCTTTTCTGCTGGGTGTTTAAGACCAAGTTAAAGTGAGACCTATGTTAATCAATATGAACCTCTTGCTATCTGACAAGGTCAGTTAAGTCTCTTTAGGCAGTATTTGGAACCATGCATAGAGCCTCTCACTTCTGTCAGTGTCAGCTATCAGGATCGTCATGGCCTTGCTTGACCAAGTTGCTTTCAGTGAAATTGTGGGAGATTTTTTTCTCTTGGTGACCCTCTTTTGGCACACCTTATATTTGTCCTCCCATGTCCAGCAGTCTCCCTGTACAGGAGGTTGGGTGACTTACCAAAAAAAAATAGCGCATTGTAGAAAAGGTTCCTTCATACCTTGGATCTTTGATGAACTTGGAGGGCCAGGGCCGAAATATTGGTGATCTTCTTAGCCCAATTACCTTTAAGTGTTGGTCTCTGCCCTTTGGTGGTTGAACACCCAGAAGAGAAGATCAGTGACATCAGTAGTACAGTAAGAGCTTAACTATCATAACTTTATCTGAATAGCAAGCACACTGGAATCTAAAATATAGTCAGAGGACTGTCATTTTTATCAATCATGGTTGTTCTAGTAGTTGATTTCATGTAGAATATTAACAAAAAACTTTCAGTAGGGAGCCACACATAATAATAATAATAATAATAGTAATAATAATAATACTATGTTAGCATGACAATCATGGTGACATTATCTTTGCAATAAACTTAGATATGTATCTTAGTATAAAATAATCATTGTTAAATGTATTTATTCCCCTCTAAAAACACATAAAAACAAAAAAAATGGAAGCTCTTACTTAAATTATTACCTTTTGGTAGGATGCTGTCTAAGGAAAGTGTATGGGCCTACAAATGTGCCTGTAATCATGAGTCGGTGGAGTAGAAAAGAAGGGTGAATACCTGGATCAAAAGGTTATTGTCATAAACAATATGTTTGAACCTGTGTAGTCAGAAAACATGAACATATTTTGTACACCAGAAAAGTAGTAATAATAGTAGTTATAATTATATGAAACCTTATGTCCTATAGTGTAGCCTGGTACCAAAAGGATCTTTTAAAATAATTCCTTGTTTTTCCACAGAAAATATTGTATTTTGAAGATGACCATTATAAACATATCACAATAACATTTTTTTATCTTATTGAGTTTATTTGTACTTTTATATAGTACAATCACAGTCATCATTGGGATCTTGTACCTTTACATGATGGATCTTGGTTCTCATTTTTTCCCCTTAACACTACTCTCCCTTCACCCGCTCCACTCTCCCTTACTTACAAAGATTTTGTTTCCATTTTTTTCCTTTTCTCATATTTTTTCTTGTTCCTTATTTCCTTTCCCCTACCCTTCCCAGTTCCCCTACACCTTTAGCCCTTTTCTTCCTATTTCACACTGTCAGTTATACAATTTGAATCTGATTTACACTTTTAGTTTTTGTTTTTTGGGGTGGGTATCTGGGATCGAACTTGGGTCCTTGTGCTTGTGAGGCAGGAGGTGGAACCACTGAGCTAAATCCCCAGCCCTATACTTTTAGTTTTTCACACCACAGAAACTATTCAATATTTATACATGTGTGTCTTATTTATTTCACTTCAGAGTACGGCCTCAGTATGCATCCATTTTCCTATAAATGACTCTAGTTTCTCATGCTTTATGGCTGAGTAGTACTCCATTTTATAAAAAAACCAAATCTTTATCCAGTCTCCAGTTGATGGGCAATTGGGCTGTTTCCAAGTTTCAGCTATTACAAACTGTGCCGCTATAAATATGGGTGTGCATATACAACTGTGGTATCATTCCTTTAATTCTTTTGGAAAGATACCCAGCAGAGGGATGGGTCAAATGGAACCTCTAATCCTAGTTCTGTGAGGTATCTCCATATTGATTTCCACAGTGGTTGCACCAGTCTGCACTCCCACCAACAATGGAGAAGGGTTCCTTTCTCCCCACAACCCCACCAACATTTGTTATTCGTTGATTTCTTGATAGCAGCCATTCTTTCTAGGGTGAGGTGGAATGTCAGTGTTGTTTTTATCTGTATCTCTCTAATGACCAGTGATGTGGAACATTTTTTCATATATTTATTTGCTGCTTTTACTTCTTTGTCTGAGAAATGTCGATGCATTTCAGATGCCCATTTTTTAATAAGGTCTTTATAATTGTGGGGCCTGATTTTTTTGAGTTCTTTATACATTCTCTGAAGAGCAGCTGGTAAAAATTTTTTCCCACATTGTAGGTTGTCTGTTAGCTCTGTTGGTGGTTTCTTTTGCAGTGAAGAAGTTTTTTGATATGATGAGATCCCAGTTGTTGATTCTTTGTGCTAGTTCCTGTGCTACTAAGGATTTGTTCATAAAGTCTTTTCCTATGCCAATGTCTTGGAGAGTTCTGCCTAACTTATCTTCTGGCAAGTTTAGAGTTTCTGTTTTAATATTTGTATCTTTAATCCACTTGGATTTTAGTTTAGTGCATGGTGAAAGTTAAGGTTCTAGTTTTAATCTTTGGCAGGTTGAAATTCAGTTTTTCCAACACAATTTATTAAAGAGGCTATCTTTCCTCCACTGAGGATGGTTGGCTCCTTTGTCAAAGATGAGGTAACTGAGAACATCTGGAGTTGTTTCTGTATCTTTCATTGTATTCCACTGATCCTAAGGTCTTTTTCTTTGCCAACACCATGCTGTTTTTATCATAGTGGCTTTGTAGTAGTTTCAAATTGGGGATTGTGATACCCCCTGCCATGTCTCTGTTGTCTAGAATGGCTTTTGCTATCCTAGGTCTCTTCCTGTTCCAAATGAATTTTTGGATTATTTTCTCTAGTTCTGTGAGATATACCATTGGAATTTCAATAGGTATTACATTGAATCTGTATAGCAGTTTTGGTAGTATGGCTGTTTTCACTGTGTTGATTCTTCCTACCCAGGAGCATGTGATGTCGTTCCATTTTCTTATATCCTCTTTGATCTCTTTTTTCAGGGTGCTGTAGTTTTCAGTGTAGAGGTATTCTGCTTCCTTCATTAGATTGATTCCTAGATACTTCATTTTTTTGGATGCTATTATCACAATAACACATTTAGAACTTACCCCTTTGATGATAAACCAATATAAACATTTTATAACTACATAGTGAGGTATATCTTCCCATAAGGCTATGAAAATTATTGGGGCTCCCATTAGTGAACAAAGACCAGAGTAAATTTTTCTGAGAAGCTGCTTCTTTATTCACCAACTGGATTCTATTCAAACCTACAAGTTTATATTTAATTATCTTGACAATTTTTTATTTAACCTGGATGCAGAAATTAACAATTTATTTGTATCTTTGATGTCATTTTGATTAAAAAATATAATTGGACAAACACTTTCAAACAATTGAATAGACACAGACAAACATAAAAGACAATTTATGAAACTAGAGTGCAGTCAAATATATTTGGCCAATTGATTTATAACATCTCTTTTAATTAAGACTAGTCAAAACTTTTGCAGGTCAATTAACAGAGATCTCTTATAGAATTAGAATCAGAAGTACTATAAATATAAACCTTTTATAACAAACTTGAAACCAACAAGCAAACATATATATTTCTTTGATAAACCACTTCTGCATATCTTCTCGACATACCTAGGCCTTCTGGTCTTGTGTATCTCTCCTTAGTCTTCTAACAAGACAAACATAAAAAAATCTCTTAAATCAAAATCAAAAGTATATCCCCTTTATTTGTATGTAGCCT